>NC_058130.1:566235340-566271220 GCF_016433145.1 Gracilinanus agilis | reverse complement strand
TGGGGGTGGGGCGGTTGCTCAGCTCGCGATTTAGTGAGAGCCCTTTATAGCCTGGAAATGTCTCGATTCCACGTACCTTCCACGCTGTGCCCTGTTGTGGGGTTCCTCCGTTCGTCTGGACTTGTTTTTATGTCCCCTTGAGGAGTTTTGTGTGTTTCGGTCAGGAGAGGTTAAGAGCTGCTTCTTACTCTGCTGCCATCTTAACCCGGAACCTCAATCAAAGTTTTAAGCTGGTGATATTAAGCAAATAAATCAGGATCAAATGATGGAAATTTTTTGGGATATACATCTTGACCTTTGTGCATCAATGAAAGGAGATTCCAGGAGGTATGATGGGGGTTGGCATTTCTTTAAATGGTGCTTTGAGATCCTAGCTTTTAGATACAGATATTGTAAATTAGAATGCAGATTCTAACACTGTGCTATCCCTGCCTGGTATTCCAAGCCTGAAGGTGATGGTGAGCACCTGAGCTTTCTTGAAGGTCAACAGATGATGTTGTGACTTATTCCCTGCTATCAGAGCTTGCAAGACTGAGAGAAGACACTTAAACAACCTTAAAGTGACAAAGAGGACATAGGAGGGAAGGAATATCACACATACATACTGATGGTCTTTCAAATTAAGGGAAGACCTTTATGATTAGGGGAACTCACCCAAACCCTATACATAACTCCTTCCTCTTTTAATGCCCCTTTTCTACCTGTTCTGTACTTTTCAGCTTTGAATATTCCTGGAAGCCCAGGGTGGGAATAATCTGAGGAAAGGTGGAAAATTCCAAAGATGACACTCAATAAAAATCTAGAATCTTGAATTCAAACAGTGCATGTTTGTGAAATACTTGGTGCTAAGTCATTCACAGACTACCTGCTTCCCTCTGTCCCCCCTACCCATGTTTTTGCAAGGATGGGGTTCAGGGCCCTAGGTAGCTGGAACTAGAGCAGTATAGCTTTTTTTCCCCAAGTGCAGCTTGTTCCTAAGAGCAGTTATTTTTTAAAACCCCATACTTTTCATCTTGGAATCACTACTGTGTATTGGTTCCAAAGCAGAAGAGTGGTAAGGGTTAGGCCATGGGGGCTAAGTGACTTGCCCAAGGTCACACAGCTAGGGAGTGTCTGAGGTCAGATTTAAACCCAAGACCTCCCATCTCTGGATGGGACTCTAAATCCATTGAGCCACTCAGCTGCCCCTAAGAGCAGGGTTTTGTTTTTGTTTTTGTTTTTGTTTTTGTTTTTCCAACAACATTTTATTCTCCCATAACTCTGGCTATTCTAAACTTAGCTATTGATCCCAATAAAACTATATTTCCTGCCATGGACAACGTCTGAGTTTTCATTCTTGGGACAGACCCAAATATTCATCACTCGCAAACTGTATCAAATGCCAAGCTTCAGGCAAACTTTGAAAAGGTAGACACTCTTGTGCCAATATCAGAGGGCAGCAGGAAGGAAGGGTAGGGAGGGAAGGAGAAAAGAAGTGAATTCAGAATGTCACATAGAAATCTTAAACCCAACATATTTAAAACTGAACTCATGATCTTTCCTTCAGGCCTCTTCCCACTTTCTTATTTTAATATTATCAAGAATAAGGAAACAGGGGCAGGGAATAAGCATTTATATAAGGTCCTACTATGTGCAAGGCATTGTGCTAAGCAGTTTATAAATAACATCTCCTTTAATCCTCATAAAAACTCTGCCAGGTAGGTAATTAGGTAATGTTATTATACTTTATTTTTATAATTGAGGAAACCGAGGCAAGGTCACACCTAGTAAGTTTCCGAGGTCAAACTCTATTCACCTGGTCAGTGGTACTATCATTCCTTTTGTTTTCCTAGGCTCAAAAAATAGGTGTCATGAGGTGGCTAGGTGGCATAATGTATAGAATACTGGACCTGGAGTCAGGAAGAACTGAGTTCATATGTGACTTCAGACAGTTAACTAGTTATGTGACCCTGCCCAAGTCCCTTCACCTCTCTTTCCCTCAATTTCCTCAACTACAAAATTCTGACAATCAACCCAACTGTAATTGGTTGTCATGAGGATTTAAAAAAGAAAATATTCACAAAATGCCTGGCACATAGTAGGGACTACATAACTTCTTCCTTCCTTCATCCCCATAACCCAAATTGAGAAGTCCATTCGATCTTATCTTTATAACATCTCTCTCATGTAGCCCTTCTCTCCAGCCACTAATCACCTCATCCCTGGACTATTGCAGTATGTTTCTAGTGGTCTCCCTGCCATGCTAATTTCCCCATTCAAGTCCAACCTCTACTCTGCTGATAAATTGATCTTCCTAAAGTGCAGGTTTGACTTTGTCACCACCAGTCCTTCCCCAACCCCAATTATTGTTATTATTTTTAAACCCTTAACTTCTCTGTATTGGCAGCTTGGTGGTAGAGTGGTAAGGGTGGGCAATGGGGGTCAAGTGACTTGCCCAGGGTCATATTATTATTTTTTAATGTGACTCCCATCATTTCCAGAATTAAATATTTTATCCTCTGTTTGAATTTTGAAGCTGTCACAACCCTCCTGGTCTTTTTTCTTAAGATAATGATCCTGGAGGATATAAAGCCTCTTTGCTATTCCTTACATCACATGTTTTCTTCTCCGGGCTCTCATTTTCATTTCATTTTATTTTCATTGGCTGCCTCTCGTTCCTGGAATTATTGCTCTCCTATTTTTGCACTTGGATTCCCTGATTTTCTTCAAGTCTCAGGTACAAGTCAAATTCTGCAAGATCCCTGCTCTAAACCTCCTTAATTTTGCTACCTTTTCTTTTCTGAGAATATATCTTTTTTGTATTGTATATTTATTTTGTAATATAGAGTAATTGCTAAAAAAAAAGCACCTATTAAGGTTCAAGAGTGATGAATGTTTGGGTCTTTCCCAAGAATGAAGACAAAAAGTTTTTCCTCCATTGGATTCTGAACTTTTAAGAGCAAGTATTGTTTGTTTTTGTTGCTTTATTTGTTTGCTTTGTTTTGTTTTGGCTTTACCTTTTATTGTATCCCCAGTAGTCAGCACAGAGATAGGACCTAATAAATGCTTGTCAGCTGACTGGTTAAAGGAATTACAACCTCCCTTTTCCTTTCTCTTTTCTTCTTTCCTGCCACAACATTGAGCACAATATGTCATTAGAGAGTCTGTACTAATAACAAGTAAAACATCCTTCTAGGAGTTGAGGGGAAACAGACTAGATATGTGGAGAAAAAAATGAATTGACACTACAGGACTCTACAGACCTTGTCTTTAGGACTCACCAGGGAAATGCGTACACTTCAGAGGAAATTCTTGAGCCTTCAACAAGAGGACAAAAAGGTCTTCCAACTAACCAGGAGGTATGAGTTACCCTTTTGCCTCATCTGTTATGTAAGCTTGAGCAACATTTACCTGTGCTGTGTACATGTACTTGGTTTTGGATTTGTTGAGTTTAAATTTTTCTAAAGGACATTAAGTTTGAAGTATCCACTATGCAGTTAGAACTGGAAGACTGGAAATTGGCTGAGAGGTCAGGGCTGGATGAGTAAAAATAAGAATGATCAGCATTGAGGCTGGATGAGTAAAAATAAGAATGATCAGCATTGAGACAAAAATTTAAATCTATGAAAACTGATGAGATCATCAAATGAAATATTATGGAGGGAGAAAAAAACTAGGACCTAAGATAGCTCTATGAGACCTCTACCATTAGTGGATATGATCTAGATAAAGATCCAGTATAAGGGAGCCAAAATGTTGGATCAGAGGCAGCAATACACCTGAACTCTTCCAACATTTCCCTCCAAACAATGTTAACATAACATGTCTAAGTGAATTCTGAAGCAGCATGGCCAATAAAAGGTCAGGTGTGAATTTTCTTCAATTCAAGACATCTTGGGAGGTCAACAGGAAATGTCTGTGATGGTGTGTTAGGGGGCAGTCCAAAGTGATGTGAGAGCAACACCAGCAGGAGGCCTTGGAGGTGAAGACAGTGATTGTAGCAAAACTTGGAGCTCTCAGTCTAGAAATAGTAAAATAGTTTGAGAACTGGGCAGAAAAGATTACAGGAGATCTTTTGCTAGTACTGGGCAAAGAACCTTTCATATTGCTACTTCATTGCTTGTACATATTTCTTGGTTACAGTTTTTGGGTGGATTTTTAATTATAAAACTATATACCTTTAGATCTAGGAATATCATTTTTGGGTTTATTTCCCAAGGTGATCCCCAAGGTGATCAGGGAAAAAAATTAAAGAACCTATATGTTCTAATCTATTGATAGTAGCTCTCTGTGGTATCAGAGAAATGGAAATTGAGAGTCTGTCCATCAATTAAGGAATGACTGAACATGTTGTGGCAGATGATTGTGATGGAATACTATTGAGCCATAAGAAATGATTGGCAGATTCTAAAGACTAACTTGTTAATGTCTACCTCCAGAGAAATGTGATAAATAGAAACACAAAAGACATAGTTAATATAGCCATACATTTTTTGTTGAGTGATGCCTTCTCAATATTGGGGAGGTGAAAGAAGGAAAAAGATACTTGAGAATTATAATGTAACCAACAAGCAAATAAAGTAATTAAAAAATACACACCTTTACCAAGATAGGGTCAAAATAGGTACCTGATTTTTGAAAAAGGGTGATATATTAAGCAAATTAGGGGAGCATGAATAAAAATGAAACAGATCTATGAATAAGGTAAGAGTTTGTGACAAAACAAGAGAGGGAATAATGAGAAGTGTAATGGATAATTTTGATTACATGCATATAAACAAAATTTTACATAGGTAAAAGTAATGCAACCAAAGTTTGTAGGAAAGTAGGAAACTGTACCATTTGGAAAGTTTCTCTGATAAAAGCTTCATTGCTCAAATATAGGGGGAACTGAGTCAAATTTCTTTTAAAAAGCAGGGACATTCCTCACTGAAAGTTGGTCAGAGATTATTAATGGTAAGTTTTCAGAAGTCAAAACCATCTATAATTAGACAAAAATACTTTAAATTACTACTTTTTAAAAATATAAATTAAAAGAATTCTGATATACCATGTCACACCTATCAGATTGGCTAACATAACAGAAAAGAAAAATGATTAATGCTGGAAAGGGTATAGAAAAGCAGGCACATTAATGAAGTGTTGGTGGTATTGGGCTCCAAAACTGCATACTCTTTGAGCAATTTGCCTGTTAGGAAAAGGTACAAAAATATTTATAGCAGCTCTTTTGTGGTGGCAGAAAATTGGAAATTGAGAACATCCTCAACAATTGAGGAATGACTAAACTAGTTATGGCATATGGTGGTGGTGAAATACTATTGCATTATGAGGAATGATGAGCAGAATGGTTTCAGAAAATCCTTGGAAGACTTATATGAAATGACACAAAATGCAATGAGTAGAACCAGAAGAAAAGTATACACATTAACAAATATTGTAATGATGATCAATTATCAAAGACTTAGCTACTCTGATTAACAAAATAATGCAAGAGAGTTCCAAAGGGCTTATTATGAAAAATGCCATCCACTTTCAGATAGAAAACTGATGAACTTTAAGAGTAAATTGAAGAGGTTTTTTTTACTTTATGTTTCTTGATATTTTTTGGCAACATGAATAATCTGGCAATTTATTTTACATGATCTAAAATATATAACTGATATAATTGCTTGCCTTCTTGATGGGTAGGGAAAAGGCAGGATATAGGGAGGAAATTTGTAACTAAATTAAAAAATGTTAAAAAAAAATAAATGTCAATTTTCAGGAAAATATTTTAGCCTATGATTTAACATAGTACTTTGCACACAGTACTTAATAAATACTTTTTTTAATGAAAAGAAAAGAAAAAGAAGATTCAACAAAGACAAATTAGAAGTAGAAAGGAAGAGATCAAGGATATAGTAGTGCCACAAAAACCTAGAGATGAGTGTATCAAGGAATAGAGAACTAATGTGTGTGTGAAAGACCACAGAGAAGAAAAGAAGGTTGAGAATTGACAATCAACTTGGTAATTAAGATATCCTTTGTTAACTTTGGAGAAAGTAGTATCTATTGAACTTCTGCCATACTCTGTTAAGTTGGATTCTGGATTCACTCTGCCAGAGCAAGGACAGGTACAACTTCTCCTTAGCTTTCTAAGGTTACATTTGAGATACAGAGGTATCTTTCTTACTGCTATCTACTTAAGCATCCATTCCAGTATAAACCTGTCTTTGTAACTAGTCTCTAGTAACTAGTATCTCAGTGCCATTTAACCAGTTACCATTTAGCTTTTGCAAAGGGTTATTTACTTTAATGATATAGAAAGAATTGAAGTACACACATCTTGCCCCCAAATACCTGAGTGAATATTCTCTCCTAGACCACTTCTATCTCTGAGAGGGATCTCAGACTATTGCTTCTATATAGTATTTGCCCCACAAAGTTCATTTCCAAATGATATGTGGGTAACAAATGGATGAGTCAGCATCTCTCCTACTGCTAGTCTAGACTTGTTTTCTTTTTGACTTGTGTAAAATCCTGACTTAGAATTGAGATATTGAACTATTGTTGGTGCACTCTCCTGATCTTTCCATACCAAAAAAAATGTCATAACTTTTAATATCCAACTCTCCAATATCCTTCATTGAATCAAGGAAGAATAGATATGAAATGGTCAAAGTTACAAAAAAGCATTACACTTTGGACTTCTGGGTAAGAAAGTGCTCAAGACCTCTTCCTTACATGAAGATGCTCACAGTTCTTTCTCTTCCAGCCTGGAAAAAACCTCAGCTTAATAATTGATCTCTGTTGACTAGTGACTTCTGAATGAACTTTAATTTTAGCTTCACAATGAATCAAAACAGCCTCTTATTTGGTGAACTGAGATCCATTAAATAATATCTGTAAAAAATCCAAAACTCATATGAATTAGCTGAACATGTACAACATGCTCAAAAGTACTGAGTTCTTTTTCTAGTCCCTCATTACACTCTTGTCTCTATTCTTACCCCTCTAATCCATTCATTGACCTATTAACTAGCTTTTATAAAGACCCTACTGCATTACTAGTACTTGGCATGCTACAGATCTCTGCCTTTGGTAAGCTTACATTCTGAAGGAAGGGTAGCATGAGATAGTTGATGCCTTATAAAATAAATACAGTCATTAAGTCAAGAAGCATATTTTGAGTATTCACTATGTACCAGTATTGTGCTAATTATTGGGATGTAAAGAGACAGAAAAATAAAAGTCTCTTTCCCTTTATCTCTCTGTCTCTGTTTCTCTATCTCTGTCTCTCACTCTGCATATGTGTGTGTGTGTGTGTGTGTGTGCCTGTGTGTGTGTGTGTGTGTGTGTGTGTGTGTGTGTGTGTGTCTATCTGTCTGTCTGTCTCTCTCACCAAAGTTGAAAGTCTAGGTGAGTAGAGGGATGGCAATGATCTTGACAGTAACAGCAATGTTGAGGAAAAGGGAAGGATTAAGGGGAGAGATAATTAATTCTATTTCTATTTTGGACATTTGGAGGGTTTGAGATAGTTATCAGAGAGCCAATTTGAGAGGTTCACAAAGAAGTGATAAGGTAAAATAGTAACTCAGGAAAGAGATTGGAGAGGTGGGTCGCTAGTAGAAGAGTAACATTAAGAACTGGAAGAAATATGGAAAAAAAATGTTTAAAAGATGGCCCTTGATACTTTAGCTGATTATTGAAGAAATTTAGACATTTTGATAGGTAAAGGTAAAGAAGGAAAGGGAACTCCAAGCATGGAGTATAGTTTCTCCCAAAAGACAGAGATACTAGTGATGTAATGACATGAATAAAGAATAATAAATAGTCTGGTTTAACTGATGCATAGAGTGAGTTGGGGAAATAAATACTAAGCTTGGAAAGATAAACTGGAGTCAGATTATGCAGTACTTTAAGAGAAAAATGGAAGATTTGGAGTTTTAACCTAGAATTAGTAGGGAATGATTGAAGTGTCTTCTTATTTAGGAGAGTGACTGGTTACATCACAATTTGATGCTTGATTTAACAGCTGTGTGAAAGATGATTAGGAAGTGTAAAAGTAAATACAGGGACTCTAATTGGGAAACTATTAGAATAGTTGGGACAGAATTAAAGTTTAAGCTCGGGTGCAGATAGTATTATTGAATGAAGGAGATATTTGTGAGAAATGAGATATAGCATTGATAAGATAAGCATTGTATATAGCTGAGGTGAAATAAAGTACGGAATAGAGAATGATTCTAAGGTTTTCAATGGAGATTAGTAGGATAGGTGGGTTTATGTTTAGATGCTGAGATGTTTATGGAATATCTAGGGTGAAATTTCTAGCCAGCTATTAAAAATGTAGGACTGGAAATCAGGAGAGAGAAGAAAGATAAATATGTAGAGTGGAAAGTCATCTTAAATATTGATGAAATTCATGGAAGCTGATGAGATCATTAAAGTGGGTGGAAAAAAAGATAGTAGAGACCTGAGCGTAGCATCCTTGGATACACACATAATAGTGAGTCAGACAGGGATGATCATGCTACAAATCAGGCTACAAAGAATTATAATACAGGTTGGAAAATGGCTATGAAATAATAAAAGTGTCATGAAAATACAGAGAATGAGAGTATATGGTAAAGGAATGGTTAAAGTAGCTTTTATCCTTAAATAAACAAAAATCAACTGTTGGTATTCCCTGAAGGTCTACCCAAGGATCTATATTTTTTTATCTAAATAATTTCTCACTTGATAATCTCAAAATTTCAAGTTCAAAAAAAGGTTTCAGGTTCAATTACTATCTCTATATCCATGACTCCTAATCTAGGCCTTATTTTTCTCCTGAGTTCCAGAAGCTTGACCACTCTATTCTCCTCAGAGAGAGTAGGTCCAGGCTAAGAATTATATCTTTCTGCTCCTATCTGAAGATGATATTCATCTACAAGATGTGATTTTTCAGGCTCAAGCTAACTTCAGTTCACTTTTCATTAATTGGAACAGGAACACTTTCCCAATCCCAACTTTTATATCTAATGCTTGACTTCATTCCCACCAAATATCAGATTCACAATGAACATGCATGGTGAGTAGCCAAGAAAACTATTTATCCAAATCATAACAAAATAAAAATCAGAGAATGTTTATATAGGAGAATATGTATCGGACAAAACAAGACTAAAGGAGCTCTCTCATTAGAAGCAAAGTAACCCAGATCAGCCAAGAGAGGATCCTAAATATTATCCAAGGGGAAGTTTGTCAGTCTCTAGTGTAGCAAGGTAGGGATAGGGACATAATGGAGGCTGTAAGCTCCTTTCATGTTGGCTCCTCTAATGTCCAAAATCTTTTCTTTCAGCAATCTGAAATAGGGTTGCCATTGTCCGTATCTTTCTAAGCTGGAAACCAGAATTATCAGAAAAGGTTGCAGAACCCAGAAAGACTAAGCAGGCCCCTCACTTGTCTGATCCCCCTGTTACACTATAAACTGTATGAAAGATGGATGGCATCTTTTAAATTTCTTATTGCCTGTAACAGTTCTCTGCTTACAATAAGCATTTAATAAACATTAGATCATTCATTTGTTTTTCCCATTATTACCAAATTCTTCTCAGATGAAGATGAAGCTATAGAAAGGGAATACAGAGTAATGGCAGAGAGGCCATCGGTGAAGTCTATATCACAGCTAGTCTGTGGCACTGTCACATTATCCAGGACATTTTAGAAGAACAAATTCATCAAAAAGAAAAAAAAGGAAATGCTGACAAAAGAAGTTAATAGTATGTGGCTATTGCAAGTACACCCCATTTATACAGAGGAAAAGGGATCCAAATGAATCATTCTTCTTCTAGGTCTCTTGCTCTTCTGATCTTATCCAGTACAATTGATCTTGAATGGGGCTAGTGAAGTTAGAAGTGCAGACTTCAATATATATTAAAGAAATAAAAAAAGTTCCTGTTACCAAATGAGAACTTCCTTGGAAAAAAAAATCTCTTTCCAAGAAAATTAAAACTTCTCTCCCAGGCTTTTTCCTCATAAAAAACTACAGCTGCCCATGATTAAGAATGGCATTTGTTTGCTTTGCAAAAGTGATTTACATGCAGCTGGAAATGTGGGTGACCCATGGAAGAGTAAATATGAATGCTGAAGAATTAGAACAATTGGCATTGTTGAAGGTAAACAGGGAAACTTTTCAACCCAACACAATGTGATAGCTATTAGTGATGATATAATTTCTATCCAAAGCTAAAAATAAATGATGTGATATTGAGACACTGGAATAGAAGGAGAGGGAGCAAGCAAGAATTTCACATCACTGTGGGAGAACTTACTTAGCTGGGAGATTATTGCCAGAAAGGCCAAACCAGGTAAGGTGTTGATTTATTATGTGCTATAGAGGTGTGATAAATTTGGAATTAATCTCCTAGTTCTTCATGTCACTTACTAATTTGGTAGCAAGAAGAATGATTATAGTGATGATAAGAAAGCAATATATACTATTTAGAGTAAGACTGAAAGTGATAGTGCTTAATTTTTTCCCCCATTTACTTAAGGGTTCATAGGCTGAGAGGACTACTAACATGTAGCTTTCTAATACTTATTCATGTCTGCACTAATACAAACAGGCCTATCATTATTTTAACTTTAATATAAAAATAGTGCTGCTGAATATATGATAACCTTCTTTAGAACTAAAGCAAACATTTTCCTCAACTCCTTTCTCTTGTTCTGTTAGACTTTACTGAATTTTTGGATACTTGTACTAGTCTGTTTTGCCCTTACTTATTCATCCTTCATTTCACAAATGAATTTTCTGGGTTCACTAAATCTATATGTATATTTATATAGTTACACACATGTATGCACACATATGTGTACAAATACACACACATATATTTATTATATATATACCTCATTAGTTATCTTCTCAAAAAGATGAATTTTTTTGATATTCGAAGGAATTAATGTGTCCTTCATTTCTAGTTGTTAAGGTTTATTTTCATATTTTAAAATTCATGGTATTGAATAAAAGAGAGAAGCAGAAGGAAATCTTGTCCTTCTCTCTATTTAGTTCATAGTGAATGCACAATGCACTCCAGGCGAACTGTGGTGGCATCTAGGCAATAAGGTTGATGGGATAGGGAGCAATTATGCCTCTTAGTTGTGGTGGAATGTTTGTGTATTTGTGATTATATCTTTGAAGTTTTTTATATAGATAGATATATAAAATGCTAAAATAATTGAGTCTATTGACTACTTGTTCATTTGAATTCTTGATATACACGGGCTATAGGGGGACATCAGAAAATTTAGGGCATAGGGAGGTGACTTGGATGAAAGATTATTATTCTTATTCAGCAGATATTATTTGTGCACTAGTCTTATTCATAACAAAAATCAATATGAACAAGACTAATGTTGCTCTCAAATAACATGTTGGATAAGAATCCTGGGAGGTAGCATGGACAAGTAAATAGGAAGCTGGTTTTGACATTAGAAAGAGCTTTATTTAATCCCACTTCAGATATGCTCACCAAGTGACATTGGGCAACTAACTTCACCTCTTAGACCATAAATTGAGGAATAGTTGCCAAACCACTTTGATATAGGGGAGCTCCTTACCTAGAATTCCCAACATTATTGAAATCCTTGGAGGGATGAGTGTAAGGAGGAGTACGAGATTATTATTTTCCAGCAGCCAGATGATGTCACAAACTTGGAATTCTGACCCTAGTATTGGACTTAAGTGGCAGAAGGATTTGCATTGATGAGCAACAAAGACCTTATTTTCATTCAAATGTTCTTAGTAGAACAGAATGAAGGAGAAGCATTGTTCTGCTCTCCTCCCCCAAAAAAGAGTGAATCTATCATTTGGTTTTGAGGATACCATTTATTGTTGTACCCGGGTAACTTTGGTTCATCTCTAAAGTTAAGAGAATTTCTGACTTGCTTTTCTAATGAATTAGTATTAAATGAACTTTTCATATGCTTGGGAAAGAATAGAGGCATTTAATGATCTACATTAAACTAAATAATTTTGTGTCACTTGCCATATATTTTCTTACTTACCTTTTCCATAAAGGTAAAATGAGAACTCTCTTCCATTACATTCCAGGTTGGCTAATTATTGAAATCTATCTTTTTGTTTATCTATCTATCTATCTATCTATCTATCTATCTATCTATCTATCTGTCTATCTATTTATCCGTTTGTCAGTCTGCTTATATATATATATAGGTCATATTGGTACAGATTTCTCTTTTGTTAAAAATAATGAAGCATTTTAAGGGGATATCCCATTTAAATTGTTAGCTTTTGAAAACCAATTTTGCTCCAAAGGATTTATGCTGCAATTAGAGGGTTGAGGGTAAATAATGACTAAGTATTTGTGTGTTGTATATCTTGCTATTCTCTTATGTAAAACATGCTTCTTTTTTGAATATATGGTCATAAATAGCAATAAAATAACACCAAATTAATGAAAAATGGAGAAAAAAGTCATATTTAAATTTTAAATTCAGGATGGTCAGATTGAGAAAATAAAACATCTTCATATAAGACACTCAAGAAAACCTACTTGTCACTGATGTCTTTCTCTTTTCTTTGTTATACATTCAAAGTGGGTTGTTTTTTTTTTTAGTTTGAATATGGCTATAGTTTCAATATTGCAAAAACAATTATCCCCCTCTATCTCATCACAAGACCAAACTCCAAGGAGCGAGAAAATACCTTACAAGTATTTTGACCAACTCTCTAATTTTACAGAGGAGGAAATTAAAGTTCATTGAGGTGAAAGTGACTCGTGCAAGTTCACATGAGTAATGGGCAGTTGAACTGAAACTCATGCCAGATTCTTTCAAATATAGTGTTTAGGTTTTTGTTTTGTTTTGTTTTTCTCAGAGCACCTCATCAGAGGCGCATAACAAGCAGATCCTTGCCTCAACTATCGAAAGTTAAATAGAGTAACTCCTTCTCCCAGCTTCTCAGTAGAAATTATTAGCTGTGGTGGACAAATTAACTGGGACAAAGTAAATTTTTAAACTTGAATTAGGCAATTAACCTTACCTTTTAAAAAATATTTAATGTGTTTAATATTCAATATGTCCCTCTTTTCCTACAAATACCTGTTTTACATGCCTGATCATTGAGTTCCCAAGCTTTTGACACATTCCTTAATTCTTCAACATGAAATGAAACTCTACTGTATCATATTGGATATTAAGTGTGTGTTTGATGAACTGTCCCTTTTCCCAAGTCTAGACTGTTCAATAGGTTTTTAGCAGATTCTAAATAAGGCATATTTACATCTATACATATATGTGTACATATGTATGTATTGTGTGTATATTTAATAGCAATTTGTAGAAGTTGCTTTTTTCCTGTTCTTATTGTTATTTTAATAATGTTAAGGAATATACACAATACTATCTGAAATGATAGTACTTCCTCTACTATTCAGGTCCCTCAAGAAAGTCTTGGTTAAAGTTAATGTTTTAAGAAGCCTTTCCATATTCTCCTCAATGTTCTGTAATTCCCTATTTGTGTGTGTTATATTATCTATAATATATATTATGCACATCACATGCATGTATTTTGTATGTACATACACACATGCAAACACAAAAACATATACTGTATATACACATACCTGCATGCCTATATGTGTGTGTGTACAGTATTTGTACATGGTTATTTGCATGCTATCTTCCCCATTAGCTTAGCTCCTTGAGACTAGAAACTATTCATGAACTTCTTTGTATCCTTATAGTCTAGTACCTGGAATCAGAAACTTAATCAATGATTGTTGATTAATGGATTGAGTCAGTACAAGAATGCATTGTTCTCATGAAATGAAATCATTTCAGGGCTGTGGCATCAAATGTAAAAACAGCCAAACCATCCAGGACATTGTCTTTCTGGTATATAAATTCCATGTGTTGTGAGTGGGTTTGTCTATACTTTGAACCTAATTCCCATTATTATGTGGTAAGAAAAAAGCATAGATATGGAATCAAAGGGTTCCAATAGTACCTCTTTTATTTAATACATTTTCTTGTTAAGTCATTTCATTCATATCTGACTCTTTGTGGCTTCTTTTGAGGTTTTCTTGGCAAAGATACTAGAGTGATCTATTTCTTTCTGCAGCTCATTTTATAGAGAAAAGGAAATTGAGCCAAGCAAGAATAAATAATTTGTCCTGAGTTACACAGCTAGTATGAATCAGAGGTCAGATCTGAATTTGGGTCTTTCTGAATCTAAGCCCAGCACTATTATTTAACAATAGCTAACTTTATACATATATGTTATATATACATATAAATACATATATTTATATACACACACATATGTGTGTTTATGCATTTATGTGGTTTCCAAAGTGTCTTACATTTATTATTTCATTTAAACCTCTCTGCAGTCAAGCTATTATTGCCACCATTTTCTAGATGAGGAAACTGGGGCCAAGAGAGGTTAAAAGAAGTGCTCAAGGTCATTTAGGTGTTAAAAGTCTGGGACTAGATTTGACTTCAAGTCCTCTGGACTCTAGATCCAGAGTTCAATAGATAGTACTATTTAGACACCTCTAAAAATTAGCTTAACCTTGGGCCTGTCATTTAATTGCCAAATGTCTCAGTTTCCTGAGACAATAAAATGGAGGACTGGATTTAGTAATCTTAAAGGTCATTCCAGCTCCAAATCCACAGTTCTATAAATATTCTTTAAGATTGTTTTCCTGTATTCCAAGGAGCATATGTAAAAACAACAACAAATAAACATTGCACAGAATTTAAAGCCCAACAACCTTAAGCCTATAATGTACAATAGCAATTTTACCATAAAATTTATAGACCAATTCACCTTAGCTAGACCGAGAGCTAAGCCTTCTAATATGTGCAAGCCATTATCATTATAAAACACTTTCCCTCATCTCTCAGGAATGCTTAGACCAAGACTCTAGGTTTCTTGAACTACTTCTGAATCTTTAAAATCTGATATCTGCTCAAGATACTTTGGTAGAGAGTTGGTTATCCTAGAAATCTGGAATGTGGTTATATAAGGAGCTCAGGAAATTTGAAGCACAGAGGTGAGGTGAGCACATAAGAGGAACCCATTCTCCCAGGTGCCTACACTGGCACTCCTGAGCCTCTGGCCCTGCATCACCCACACTAATGTTCCTCATCACTGCATCCTTCCAGCATCCAAGCCTCAAGGGATAGATATCACTGCCACTCTTTCATGACAACTCACCTTGAGTTCAACCTTAAAGGAATCCTCAGTCATTTTGAATGCTACTGGATGTAGGAAGGTTGTTTGTATACTGGGATGTTTGTGTATGTATTTGAGGAGTGAAAGACAAGCAAGTCTTCATGGGAGCTAGGAATAGTATATCCCTTTCCTAGCAGCAATGTTCTCTACTATACAATAACAATCACCAAAGAGGTGGAATCCTAAGCTTTCCAGAATTCCTTTTTGGTTTGTCTCCTGTAATATACAATGTATACATAAAGCTGATTTATCCTTACTTCTCTTAAATAGTGGACAGAAATAGTTATTAGACTAGACTTAATCTTATTAATTCATTCATATAACAAAACTGACATGCCATAGAACTTTCTCCCCATTAATGAGGATCATTGTCTGTTCTTCTATGAGAGGAAGATCAGAATTTAAAAAGTGGAAGAGACGGGGCAGCTGGGTAGCTCAGTGGAGTGAGAGTCAGGCCTAGAGACAGGAGGTCCTAGGTTCAAACCCGGCCTCAGCCACTTCCCAGCTTTGTGACCCTGGGCAAGTCACTTGACCCCCATTGCCCACCCTTACCAATCTTCCACCTATGAGACAATACACAGAAGTACAAGGGTAAAAAAAAAAAGTGGAAGAGAAAGAGATTTTCTATTTTTTTACCCTCTTTGGCCTCTTTAGTCTCTTTGGTTAGGATTTTTGTCTTACTTCATTTCCTGGAAAGAAGAAGGACTTTGAGAAGAAGCTGACATGTAGACTTTTCATCATGACCTTATTCTTAGCATGCTATACTAGAGGCTTGAGGAGATTTCCTTGACTAAGATATAGAACTTCCTTTCTTGAGTTATCTTGCTCCATTATCTACCATATATATCCTCAGGTGTATACATTCTGATTTGTTTTTCTAGCAACTTGGAAAAAATATGTTTCTTTGCTATTTGCTATGCATATTCGTTGTGGAATTTATATCTAGTGGGAAAGAGATCAAGTCTCATGTATAAAACGAGGTCTCACCTTTTCCATTAAAAAATACCTTTTAAGAGTTTTACTTGAACCTTCAAATTATACCTCCTAGACTAATAATATTAAGGGAAATGGACAAAATTCTACCTCATTATTACCTCTTATTGGATACAGCAGAATATTTAAGCTTCTGTCCTCCAATCTTTTGCTTCATTTCTTGGCAGTGAAGCAAAAGGTTTTTTTTTGCTTTGGGAAGAGTTAGAGGAGGAAATAGATGCTCAGATATCTCTTCTTACCTCCCTTGGAGCCACACATCAAGACAGCCAAACTATATATTCACTCAAAACTTTTTTTTAATTTTTTATTAAAGCATACAAACAAAATTTTCTGAGAACAAACCACCAATGTTATTTTCATAAGTTCTAATGAGTTATTTTATAATGGACTCTTGACAAGGTTCCCTCTCTTTTAAACCAGATGTCATATGTCTTTCTACAAGCTGATCCAACTGCTAAATGTCAGTCATCATTGACTTTAAGATACATGGATGCTGGTTTCTCAATTGAAAGACATTTAAGAGCCAGGCTTGGTTGTGTCTTAGGAATAGACTAAGCCCTGGCTTCAAGCATTTTTTTCTTAATACTTTTAGCTATGGGCATTTCTAAATTATTTAACATATAATTTAACTGGTAATATATTACATGAACTGTTGATTGAGTTTTATATAATTTAGTATTTTATCACTGGTGGTCAGTCTAACTATAGGGTCTATATGTGATTATTAATTGTTTAAGAATACAAACATTATCTACTACATCATAATATAGAAATCTTTATCTTCTTATTTTTAAAAAATGACAAAACAGCTCAGTTAGAAAAGGAAGGCTTTAAACAAAATAGAATTAGATTGTTCTAAACTGAAATAATCCTTATGTACCAAAATATTCTCATTATATTATCAGTTATGCTAAGGTGACAAATTTATTTCTGTCTTATTAAGTTATATATTTTTTCTCTATATATTCCCATCCTGCTTCCTTTTTGCCAGTGACTTTAGGTCTTTTACCTGTTTCTCCTCTCCCTACTCTCTATGCACTGAATTCCTGTCTTAATTATTTGAATATATGCTTCCAGTTGCTTCTTGAAATCAAAAAGACTATGAAGCCACAAATAGCAAATGATGATTTCACTGGAGACTTAAATGTAATTAAAAAAAAAAAACCCTCACCTTCTGTCTTAGAGTTAATACTGTGTATTGGCTCCAAGGCAGAAGAGTGGTAAGGGCTAGGCAATGGGGGTTAAGTGACTTGCCTAGGGTCACACAGTTAGGAAGTGTCTGAGGTCAGATTTGAACCTAGGACCTCCCATTTCTGGGCCTGGCTCTCAATCCATTGAGCTACCCAGTTGCCCCTGTTAAATGTGAATTTTTAAAACTTATATAAACATTCGTAACAAGCCCATAAATAAAAAATGTCTCTTTGTATTTGCCTTAATATGTAAAACTGTGCTTCTCAAGTGCTGAATAGAAATCAAGGCTTCTAGGGAAATTTATTTTTTAAGGACTCCTAAGATGGATCCAACATTTTAAAGAGAAGAGTTTTGATTTGATGAGGAAAAAATAATTTTAATTTGGCAATTTCTGTATTCTAGGATTCCTTAAAAAGAAACATATTTCTAAGCTTTTTCCTTCATGAGAGATCAGTATTAACATATTAATATTTCATATATGAGAGCTTTTAAAAATGGCAAGTTTATAGGAGATCACAGTATAGACTTAAAGTCTAATATACCTCTCATTTCTAGTTCCTTTAAAAATATTTATATGAATTTGATTTGAGGAGTGTAGAGTGTGTTTAGGCTAAGGAAATAAGTTTTCTTTTTGTCTAATAATTTGAGGAGGGTTCTGAGGAAGCTGAGAGATATTAGTATATATTCCACACTTAGATGGGTAGTTATGAAATGGTCATGTTTATATTATCAGTTAGGGAGTAAAATTGTCAGCCATGGAACCAAGGGCTCCCATTACACTCTCATGCTCAAAAAAAGGAATATCTAGCAGCTTAAGGATAGGTGTTTCTGTGAAATAACAAAATGTGGCAAAGGTATTGTTTAACAGAATAAATTTAAGAAAAATACAAATGGAAGTAGACTGGACAGGAAATGCTTTATCCATTGTTCTCTCTGATTGTTTCCTTTTAACATACAGAGATAAGCCCATCCACAAAACATACACACTTTGTCCTTTCTTCCCATTAATTCATCGCTGAGATTTATTCAAAATATTGTACATTCCTCAATTCTAATTTTGTGAAGATAGCAGTGGAACAGAGTTTTGGCTGTTTACCTGCCATAATTTATTCTTGCTCTGTGACTGACTAATCTTCTTTTCCTATAATATAATTCTTGGATGACATTTAATAAGTCAAAGAATAAAAGAGGGTGACATGTTCCCCAAATGTATTTGTCAATGAGATGGTGGAGATTTTTATTTATTCATACTTCTTTAGTTATACATTGTGATTCATTGTTTATCTCTTTGCCCTCTAAGTGATACTCATTTTTAATATTTTCAAGACTATTGTTTCAAGTCTTGCTGCCATAAAGCAACATTAATGGAATGCTATTTAAAAAAAAGATGGCTATTTGTTTTTATGATAGCTTTTGGAATAGCAAAGATATTTTAAAATTTCCTAACTAAATTATAATCTACTTCCCTCCTTTTAATAAATTTTTGGTTCCTACTCATTGGTCATCTTTACTGTTTATCCTACTTATACAAAATGATGGACAAGCTCACTTGGTTATGTAAATAAATACATGTTGAAATCTGAGCAATAAACATTCTTTTTCTTTTTTTCTTCACTAGGTGGATGAGTGGTTAAATTCCTTTGAGTAATTACAGTCTCATTTACAAAAGACTGCAATGTTCAGTGACTTGATTCAATCAGCACAACATCATTTTTAAAGAAGTTGGAAAATTTTATCATACATAGGCCTTGACATGGATTCTCCGCCACCTTCTTTTATTCCTTGACATATTTTAATTCCAGTGTTGTTGGACAGTTATTTCTATTAAAAATTCCAAAGAATATTAAAAGATTTAGATCCATGAATAAGGGTTACCTTGCAAAGAATCAGCTGAACAACCCTGAAATGGTGGGAGTTCAGTGTAAAGTTCACATCAAGGACTACCTATAGTGAGATATTCCAAGTGGTATTGTTTAGAGATGCTGTTATTCAGTTTTCTCAACTGAATTTAAGATAACTCTTTGTGGCCCTATTTTAGGTTTTCTTGGCAAAGATACTGAAGAGGGTTACCATTTCTTTCTCTAGCTCATTTTATGAAGAAAATGGAGGCAAACAAGGATAAGTGACTTGCCCAGTATCACACAGCTAGTAAATATCTAAGGTCAGATTTGAGCTCATCTTTGTATATGTATGTATATAGTTATGTATACACACCTACAATATGTGCATATATGCCCATCCATATACACAGTAGCTATTATTGTTATTATACATTCAGAAGTCTCTCCCTAATATATAAATATTCAAAGGACATGAACAAATGATTCTTAAAAGTATTATAAACCTAACTTATTAACTATCATATCACTAATAAGATAAAAAACAAAGGGAAATTATCTTGGACTTTTACCACCCACCTAGCAAACTGGTAAAGATGAAAAAAAAGATAGGAATAATCAATATTTGAGGGGTTTGAGGAAGGTAGATAGTGATGATAGAGTTGTAAATCAGTATAAACATCTTGGAAGGCAATTTGGAATTATGAGAATAAAATACCTAAAATATTCATCTCCTTTGACCCACCTACTAGATACATAGCTCAAGGAGGTCACCAATGAAAAGAAAGTCCCTATGTACATCAAAATATCTGTCAACGTGTGTTCATAATAGTAAATAATTATAAACAAAGGAGATACTCAATTATGATATATGAATAGAATAAAATATTAATGTACTGTATGAAGTGACAAAATTGGTGAATATAGAGAAGTATGGAAAGATCTGTGGGAATGGATGAAGCATAAAGTAAGGAGAGCCAAGAAAACAATATACAAAATGACTATAACAGTGTCAATGGAATTAACAACCACTAATCAATCAACTTCAAATATTACAAAATTATAGGGAACCAATATGACCCCCATAAAGAGACATGAGATATCTATAATCTTACTACTTTGCAGAGGTAGAAGATTCATAGGTTGTATACACATAATATATATTTTAAATCTTTTTAATGAACTTATCTGTTTTGGTTTTTTCTTCTATTTTTTCCCTCTTTAAAAATGTTATCTGTCATATGAGATGACTGTGTGGAGAGGAAGTGGGAGAGATAATTGGATAAACTTTGGTGATATAAAATTAAAATATGTCAATAAAAATGGGGGTGCTCTTTTTTCTTAATTTCTTTTTATTATGATTAATTTTTTTCCAGATTTAATGACAATATAATTTTTTAAGTATTAATTTTATGATATTTTGCAATTCTTCTTCTGTACCTCCCTTCTTCTCTAACCCTGTCCCAAGAAGGTAGGTAATAGGATACAAGTTTCATACATATCACATAATATATATTTCCATATTCATCATGTTGTGAAAGAAGACATATTGTTTAACACTAGAGAAAAATTCATTGAGGAGATAAAATAAAGGATGGTATGTTACAATTTGCATTGTCTCCATATGTTCTTTCTATGGTAGTGCATATCCTTTTTTTGTCATGAGTATCCTGGAGTTTTCCTGGATCCTTGCTTTGTTGATCATTAGCAATTCACAGCTGATCATCATACATTATTATTGTTACTAATAATTTGATTTTAGAAGAGGAATCAATGTGAGTTTTCTTTTTTTAAACTGATCTAGATTTTGAAGTTATCTTGCCAATTCAGCATGTGACCACAATGACATGATAACACTGTCTACCCCAAGTAAAGCTAATATGACATGGCAGCATTAGCAGCATTGGGTTAAAAATGAAGGAGATATTCCCAATATATTCTTTCTTAGTCAAATGTCATATGTTGTGATGTTTTCATTTTGGAATAAAGCATTTGAAAAGATGACTAATTGGAGTATATCCAGAGCAAAGAGGTCAGAAAGGAGAATGAACTGGAAACTGTGGAATAAGAGGATGGGCTGAGGGAACAGAAGATGAATAAATTTAAAGATGTGTTAATTATCTTCAAGCATTTGAAGTATTATTTTTTAAATAGAAGAATGATTAGTCCATTCTCCAATATCAAAATGGTCTTTCTAAAATGGAGATCTGATTATGTCACACACACATCCTTCTTATCTAATAAAATCCAGTGACTCCCTATCATTTTCAGAATCGAGGATAAAATCTATTATTTGATATTCAAAGACCTATATAACCTGACTCCTTCCAATCTTCTGAATCTTTTTAATCCTTACTCCTGGGGGCAGCTAGATGGCCCAGTGGATAGGGTACTGGACCTGGAGTCAGGAAGACCTGAGTTCAAATACATCTGACACAAGTTGTGTGACCCTGGGCAAGTTATGTAACCTCTATTTGCCTTAATCCATAAGAAAAGGAAATGGGAAAGCATTCTAGTATCTTTGTCAAGAAAATCCCACAGACAGTATGGTCCATGGGGCCACAAAGAGTCAGGCACAAATGAACAGCAAACCTTACTCCTTTCACATACTCTGAGATCCACTTTGCCTCCTTTTCATTCTTACCAGAGATACTCCAACTCTGGCTTCTCAGCATTTTCAATACTTGTTCCCCATGCTTGGAAATCTCTCCCTCCTTATCTACATTTTTGTTTTTCCATTCTTTTTTAAAGTCCCATTTGAAATCCCACCCTATCAAGGAAGGATATCCCAACTTCCTTCAAAAGCTGGTAACCTCCCCCTGTTAATTAGCTCTAATTTATATGATATTATCTTTACACACAGTTATTTGCATGTTGTAACCTCCATTAGACCACGAACTCCTTGAGACAAGTTATTCTTATTTGTCTTTCTTTGTAGCCCCCCAAATCAACATTGAGACTGGCATATAATAGGTACTTAATAAATGCTTGTTGACTGAATGCTCCTGCTTCCTATCACATATTCTCTATCCTTTATTCCATGATCTTTATTCAACATGCTCTTTACTTTCTTATCCCTCTGCTTTTATCCACACAGTACCCTCTGATCCTCTGGATTCATAGCGATCCTTTGAAAGTCCTCTCAACTCTTCCAGGAAGCTTTTTCTTATTTCCCTTATCCATAAAATTCATTGCTCCCTTTTGACATCACAAAGTACTTTGTTTAAATTTCTTTAATCCATTTATTAGGTATTATTTAGTATTACAATTATCTCTCCATTAAATATTATAATATCAAAATCTGCTTACCTGAATATGTTTCATATTCTTCAACTAGAAAATAATCACCAATAAAGAAGTCAGTGACTTGTCCGAACTTTGTATTTCCCAAATATTGAACATAGTACTTCATATACTGTAGACCAGTGATGGGCAAACTATGGCCAGATGTGGCCCCCTGAAATGTTCTATCCAGCTGTGAGACATTATTCCTAATCTGAGGAATACAATGAGTAGGATACAATACAATGAAACTTCAAAAGAGTTGGTTAGAAAGAGACTGACAGATGAGCATTTCCTTTGGTCCCCTCTTTAAAAAGTTTGCCCATCACTGCTGTAGACAATTAATGAATAACTGTGGAATTTAATCCATACCAAATAAATTTCATATTCAGTTTAAAGAAAAGGTTTTTAAACTAATAGGACAGAAAATGTTATATATAAATAATGTACATAGATAGGAACAAGACTTTTTTCAAATGGTGTCCTAGTATAAAAAGATGAGAATATACGGGTTATGTTAGTAGAGTTATAATTGGCTAAATAGCAACACTTCCAAAGTGTTGATTGGTTTAATGCCAATACAGAGAGAAGTTTCTAATAGTGTGTTTAGGGCATTGTCTCTGAAGAAGTCCCATTTGATATTTTTAGCAATGGCTTCCATGAAGACATAAAAGACACATTTACAAATGATACAAAGCTGGGAGGCATAAATGGCATATATTAGAGGGAAATCAAGATCTAAAAATATCTCAATAGTCTGGAATGGCTGGCTAGATATATAAAGATGAAATTTAATAGAAATAAATGTTCTATATTGAAGTTTAAAAAATCAAATATAGAAAGAGTGAGACTTAGTTTAGCAATGGTTCATATAAAAATTATTGAAGATTCTAGTTGTATATAGGCTTGACAGGAATCAATAGTGTTAGAGTTAATGAAATTTTTGGCTATTTTAATAAATTTATAGTTTAAAAAAAGGTAGGCAACAGTTCCACTATACTCTTGGATATTATATCTAGATTACTGAATTTATTAAGAGAAACAATAACAATTTTGAACAAGAGTAGTCTAGGATGGAGAATTTAATGTGGCTACTACAACAAAAATGATAGTAGAAAATTAGGATGTTTAACTTGGAGAAAAAATTAATTATTGGAAAAGTGTTCATTGTCTTTGAATCTTTTATTGAGCTATCATATGGAGGAAATAACATTTGTTTTATGTAGCTAGAGGCTAGACATTATTGCAGCAGATTTGGATGGGACCTCAGAGACCACATAGTCCAAATGATATCTTACAAAGAATCCTCTCAATAATACCTTGCTTGATAACCTATAAATGATACTGATGATTGTAAATCTCAGGGAGACAGATTTGGACTCAAAGACAATAAAGGAATTTCTAATACTCTAATATTCTAAAATTCAGTGAATAATGTTATTAGATAGTGTCTATCTTCCATGGGAAATTTAAAGTTGGGATTCCATGACCCTTAGGCAGGAATATTGTAGAAGAAATTTCAGAATGGGGTGAATTAAACTTAGATGATCTCTTCAGTCACTTTTATCTCAAAACATCCATGATTATTAAAATATTTGGTGTTTACTGAATAAGTAACTATATATGGCCAAATATACTCCAGCTACAAAACAAACTTGGTAGAGAAAGCTAAACTGTGCAGGACTGATTGTCAATATAGTTTTATTTGCGTGAAACAGTGATCTTTATTAGAATGGTACTTGGAACATCAAGCCTCAATAAAATGATCTCAATGACATGGTTTAGCCATTGTGGACCATTTATTATTTGATCTCCAAGGTTGTTGTGGCTGGCTCTGGGGGTACTTAAAATTAATTGCTCCTATTTTAGATTTAATAGGAAGAAAATAAAAGGCAGACTGAAAATAGCAAACATATGCCAAAGGAATATTATTGCAAAAGACAGTCAATTATATAGGTCATATTTGATTAGTAGTGCTTTTACAATATACAATGGGAAAAGACATTTTTGCATCATAGACTTTATGGCAATGTAAGGGATATAATTTGTACAGTTTTCTAGCCAAAGGGACTAAAAATAGTGACAAGAGCTAAAAAGTTGATGGAATATGGTTCCAGTGGAACCATATCAGAACTATATGGAAATTGTTTTTATACTTTGACAGAAGAGTTAGAAAATAAGTATCATGTCAAAAGATAGAAAAAGATCCCTAATAGTTATAGGGTCTTGAGTTTTAAATCTGATAGAAACTCTTGAAGGCTTGTTATCACCACCTCTTTGGTAGGAATGAAAAAAAAACAGGCATCTTTTTGTGCCTACTATGTGCAAGGCTTTTTATAAATAACTCATTTAATCTTCACAACAACTCCAAGAAGAAAGTACCATTATTACTCCAATTTTACAATTGAGTAAACTGAAGTCTACGGAGATTAAATGATATTTTAGATTACATAGTTAGAATTGTCCAAGGTGATATTAAAATTCAACTCTTCCTGACTCCAGGTCCCATGCTTTATCTACTATACTTACCTACATACTACCTGAATTGAACTGAACTGGAGAACATAAATAATGCTATTTCCTCTGTGCTGAAGTTATTTTTCAGTCTCTCAAGATTCCACTTAGTAGGCTATACTTCTCTGTCTCTCTGTCTGTCTGTCTCTCTCTCCACATATAATTACATACAATATTACATACATTACATGTAATACATATATATTATGTATAGTATACATAATATGTATAGTTCAGTTATTTTCAGTTGTATCTACCTCTTTGTGACTCCATTTGTGGTTTCTTGCCAAAAATACTGGAGTGGTTTGCTATTTCCTTCTCCAGATCATTTTACAGATGAAGAAACGTAGACAAACAGGGTGAAATGACTTGCCCAGAGTCACATAGCTACTAAGTTTCTGAGACCACATTTGAATTCAGATTCTCTAGATTTCCAGGTTGGCATGCTATCCACTGTACCACCTAGCTGCTCCAATTTAGACATAGAAAATACAAAACAGTCCCTCACCTCAAAGAGCTTACATTTTATTGAAAGAGATATTAATGAATATATCATCTCCAGTGATATAGATTATGAGCTTTCTGTGACTCAACATCCCATGTGACCCTCAACCATGTCTTCCTATAAGTTTGCCATAAGAGGTCTCCCAACATATTACGCACCTTCTTTCAGTTTTAATATCATCATATATATGTCAGTTCAATACTCATGTGGTTCTTCTTTTTCAGTTTTATTAGAGTTTTCTTTATAACTTTAGGTTCTCATAGTGCCTAACTTTCTCCCTATGTCCCTCCTCTTGCCTCCCAAGGTTATTTTTATATTTTAATTCTTTCCATATGTCATATGTTACTTATATTTACTATATTTCTCTCCACTGTCTTTTATATGATATTTGACTTCAATGATTTGAAAACTATTGTATTCTTTGATTTTTTTAAACCCTTACCTTCCATCTTAGAATTAATACTGCGTATTGGTCCCAAGGCAGAAGAGCAGTAAGGGCTAGGCAATGGGGGTTAAGGGATTTGCCCAGGGTAACTCAATATTCTTTGAACTTTTAGCCACATAAAAATGCCAGTGGAATATTCGTATTTAAGTTTATATGTGTGTGAGTGTATATGTGTGTGTGTGTGTGTGTGTGTGTGTGTGTGTGTGTGTGTGTATGTGTGTGTTTCAAGGAGAAAAAAAAGATTAGAAAAAGAACTGAATTAAACCATTTAGGAACAATTGGATTCCTTTTTGGAGATGAAATAAAGTGGAATCTTGAGAGACTGAATTTTCAGGATATTGAAGGATTGATGTATCTAAATGTTCCTTTGCTGAACAAAATTACTCTAATTTTCAAAACCTTAAACTTGACCTGAATCATCCATAATACCTATTTAGCATAATTTACCATCACTCCTAAATATACACTTCTCAGTTCTCTATTGTCCTTTACAGGTAGCATCACTTAATACACCCTGTGTATTAATATACTGCCAGTGTCATACCCCTTAAAGAAAATCTGTAGTTATTTGAAAGATTTTGACTAACTATCCATTTAAGAAAAAAACAAATGGATAAAGATTTTCTATTATTCAGACTGTGAGTTGCAGTTATAAAGAGAATCTTTAGTATCTATCTCTCTATCTATCTATCTATCTATCTATCTGTCTGTCTGTCTGTCCATGCCTAGATAGATAAATAGGTAGGTATACCTTAGGAAATATTGAAATGAACAATGAGCTCTATCCAGACTAAACTGGACAATTTGGCAGATTTATCTTCAAATATTAAAATCCCTTTTAATTCATCACAACAAACAATAGAAAAGATACTAATGTCTTATAACCTTTAGCAAAGGAGTAGTTATATATTTCACTTTTAGTTGAAATATTTTTCTTATTTCCCTTTTCTAGAAGCAATTCAGAGTAACAGAAATAGGGCAAAAAAAAAGGCTCAGTAGCCTAAGTGTTTAGTATCTCTGAATTGATTTTAAGGAAGCAATGGGTCTTGTATCTGTCTTCTAATCATTTATTTCGCCAATAAGGTAGTACTCCAGGAACCTGCCATTACCTTGTTTTCATCTATAGCTTTGACAACTTCCCTAGGAATTTAACCTCTCATCCAGTTCTGTCTGCAAATGTTTTAATCCCTAGCCTTATACTTGCCTTGGATATTTGGGGCTGTTCATTTTTTTTTATTTTTTAAAATTTTTATTGCCATTAAACAGCATTTTCAAACAAAAAACAAAATATGCAAACAAAAAATTGGGCTAGCTTTATACCATTAGCATAAAATTCTAAACTTTCATTCAAAACATTTGTCATGCTATTTGAACTTCTCTTCCCTTGTGTGAATTTACAAATATTGCAATGGCCATTAAGACATTGTTGCTAAACCAACACTCTCATGAACCTTATTTCTCCTCCAAAACTGTCAAAAAATATAGTTCTGTTTATCCATCCTGAGTCCATCTCTTCTGTCTCAAAACTTTGTTGTCCATTTTTTTCATTATTTTCAGCATTGTTTCTCTTTATTGTTGTATCAATTTAAATTCTTGATTCTGCCCATTTCACTCAGCATCAGTTGACAATTTAACATGGCATCTGCCCAATACTGTTGGCTAAAGAAAGTCAACCTCACTGCCTCCAGAAGCCTAATATAGCACAAATATCTTCCCTTCATTTTTGCTGCCTCTTGTGGCTCTATGACTTGGGGTTTTCTTCTTTCTTACTGTTCTTCCAGCAACCTGGATTTGTCTCCTTTTTTGGTTAGTACACAGAGGAACAGTGGAGCTTCCTGAATCAGTGTTCCCTTGAGGCTTACTGTATATATTGAAAAATAGAGATTCCTAAAGGGAGGGCTTTCCTGCACTCTGGAAATGAATGCTTATGAAATCTTGCAAGTAGTATCTTTTTAAATATGTTAAACCTGCATTTTTGCTTAGCAAGCCTCTTTCTTTGTAGATAACATAAAGATGAACTTCAGAAAGCCATTGTTTGAAATATAGTGAAATCCCAATTAGTAAGTTTTTACTGTACTTCTACACTGTAAATGAAAAAAATTAAAAGGAGGTTTTAATGAAATGGACTGCTAACAGAAGCCAAATGGTTCTAATCTTTAGCTTAACAAAGGTCATCTCTTAGAAACTCTTGTTTGATGTACCTTATTCGTTTTTTCTTTACTTAGTTTGATGTCAAATGTGTTTTGGTGGCAATCTATTAACATGCTTTCTCATATTTTATTCCATAGATGAGGCCTTGAAGATAAATTAGATATTTTCTAGTAATTAGAAGAAGGTTGACAAAAATATTGCCACATTTGAGACACATATCATTTTTTTCCTGAAACATTGATCCAAAAATCTTTGTGCCTCACAAGAATGAAATGGAACATACGACTATAGGTCCCTGGGTGACTTGAGCAACATCAATATAAATCAGTAAGATCAGTTTGTAATGTGGCTCTGGTGGCTAATATCATCAGTTCAAGGTCTTGCAATGAGATAAC
Organism: Gracilinanus agilis; assembly: GCF_016433145.1. Lineage (NCBI taxonomy): Eukaryota > Metazoa > Chordata > Mammalia > Didelphimorphia > Didelphidae > Gracilinanus > Gracilinanus agilis. The sequence goes on along the minus strand of NC_058130.1, from coordinate 566,242,698 downwards.
TTTAGACATATGCTTTCCTGCTTTGAAGTGAATGAACAAGAAATTTTCACTTCTTTCACACTAAAAATGAATTCAGCTGCTCCTAAATTTGTTCACCTGGATTTTTATTTTCCTTTGGGAAAAATGTTTTCTTGAAAAATTGAAGGTCTATTATGGGAAAAAAAATTAATTGGCTGATTTTGCCCCATAGGAAGTTTACACACAGCCCTTGTCCCTCTTCACTCCATTATAACTTGATAGTGGGAAGATTTATTGTAACATAATGAAAATCAGTTTGGCTGTAATGTCTGATAGTTCATCTGATTCTTTATAAGACTGGGTCCGTGTGCATGTGAGAAGTGTGACTCGATGTACACTTGTTGGTCTAATTTTGTGAAGTGAGAATTTGGAGACAGAGTTTAGCCATCAGTACAACTTGCAGAATTCTTAGACTGCTCTGTGTTATGAACCATGAAAAATTAGTTGAGAAATATATAATAACCAATCTTGGTTGCTAAGTTTTTCAGGTGTATTATTTCATAGAACCACTTGGTATGGAATATATTTTAGCTACCAAATCCACAAGTTGTTTGGGATTTTTATGTCATCTACTTCCAAAAGAATTTATTTGAGAATACTTACACAATTGAAAATAGGAGAATTAGATACTGAAAAAAGGGAGTAGAGAGATACCAGACATGTAAGATGGGTTTATAATTGTACACTAAATGAGGCTCTAAGCGCCCATTCATCTAAGCCTCCACCTCAACACAGAAAAAAGTACTTTTTATCATTTATGGAAAAACTACTCAGATTCACCTGAAAAGAGACATTGTAGCACTTTTTGTACCTGTCACCTCAGCAGCAGTTTTGATATGTATACTTCTAATGTCTTTTCTATGTTTTTGCTAAATCTTGAAGAGGCCCTTCTGAGAACAAAGCCCTATGGTTTTCCATGACAGACTTCCCCTTCAATTGGAATTAATTTGTTAAGCAAACTTCTCCCTAGAAATGAAATAATAGAGGAATTTTATCACAAAAGGTCGTCTTCTGTATAAAGAACATTTTGTAACATAATGGCCAAGATGTTCATCTATAGTTTTGAAAATTCATTCAAATAAATATTTTCATACTGATCTTGATGAAAGAGCAGGATATAAACTAAATGAAAGTATTTCTATATGGAATTAAAATAATATATTCAATAATGCTTGGAATTTGGATAATTTATTACAGAGCAATTGATTATATAATATTCAGTAGGTTTTCTTTCTTGAGCTCTTGGCGAAAGCTGAATCATTTGTTGATTCATAGAAGAATTCTTTTTCTACCATAAAGGGTTATTTTGGGGGTCGAATAATATATTAATTAATATTATAATTAACCATATAATGTAATACTATGTTAATGCAATAAATTATAGAAATATAATTGGCTAATATATTAATAACACATAATTAAATCATAATTAATATAATAAAAATATTTTTAGAAAGGCGTTATTGTAAAAGTCACAATAAGGTAACGCATGCATGTTGTAACCAAAAGCAATCAAAATTTGGAATCTTACAGATAAAAGGGACCATAAATTTCATCTAGTTCTACCTTTTATCCTGTCTTAAGTAATATTCCCCAAAATTTGTAATCTGGCACCATTTGAACACTTTCAATGATGGTGAATTTACTATGCAATGTAAACTTTATAATTATAATCTGACATCATCATAACCATTGTTTATCTACCCTGAAAAAACTTCACAGGTATTACAAATGCTCTCTAGAGCTTTTAAGAGTTGAAAGACATCTATTTCTAATGAATGTCCATCCTACGTGCTTTATATTTTATCCACTTATCCATAATGCTTATGTTGAACAGATCAGGAAAAGAAAATTTTTCAGAAATAGTAACTATAGTTTAGGTGACTGCTTTGACTGCTTGAGGTTATTCAATTTACTTTACAAGAGCTTTATTTATATAACTTTCCATTACTTTTACAAAGGACAGCCCCAGTGGGATTTGTATACCATTTACATTTGCAATGACTCCATCCATTAGTTTAACAGATTTTAAACTTAAGATTACAGACTAAAGGGGAAAAGAAATAGTCAAATCAGAGTGACTTTTTAACTTTTTTGAAAAATGGTGGTGAATGTGATTTGGACAAGGCTAAAACTGATTATTCAGGGTCTGAATAATCCATTATGCAACTTTGGTTTCCCCATCACTTTCAAAATTTTTCCGGACAATGGTCTTAAGTCTTTGAGTATATGTTGTTTAATTATATAAGTAATGTCATCTGTTGTTTACTTTGAAATATTAAAAAGGCTAGTCATGTTATGCAATAAGAATTTTGATAAGGCACCAAGAAACATTTCTAGTTTTGATTTTTCTCTACCATAAACCTCTTTTAACCAGAAGAAACGAGAGTCATTTGTTTTTCATCCATGTCATATTCATATACATGAAATTCCTCCAAAAGTCTGTCCTGGTTTTCTTCTCTCTCTTTTTCTTCCCACTCTATTTATTTCTTTTAGTCACCAAGTTAGTTCCCATAGAGTTAAATTAACACTTTTTAGAAGATTCTCAGTTCATTATTTCTTCATTTTTGTCCAATTATTCAATAGTGTCCAACTCTTTGTGACCCTTGGACCGTAAGTTTTCTTGGCAAGTGTACTGGAGTGGTTTGTCAATTCCCTCTCCAGGAGATTCTTTGGCCAAGCCATCCAAGGTTAAATGAGTAGCCCAGGGTCACACAGCTAAGACGTGTCTGAGGTAGATTTGAACTCAGGTCTTCATGACTCCAGGCCTAGTGTTCTTAACCACTGAGCCACAGCTGCCTATATCTAGGCCTACTCTATTGAGCTGCATTTCCAGGCCAACTATATGCTGCTGGAAAACTTGATTTCAGCAAGTATTTATTAAGCTTACACTTTTATTGTGTGTTTTTTTAAATTTGTTGAATATTTTCCAATGACATTTTAATCTGATTCAGTCACAGTCCACATGTAGACAGTAGATTTGATACATGATCTATATGTTCTCTCTCCCCATTAGAAAGTGAGCTTTTTGATGGCAGGTACTGTTTTAACCTTTCCTTATATGCTTAGCTTGGAGTTTACTTAGCATGGGGGCTCAGGGCAAATAGTAACTGATTAGTCAATTATTTTTTGATGATTAGCTGTTTTAAGAACATAGAATACTTGGTTAATTACTTCCTTTGCCTAAATACTAATTGATTCTTATCGCTAGGATCTTTTTTAAAAATAATCTGGTCTGGGATTCTTATTTTCATATATATATATACATATATATATATATATTTATTTATTTATTTATTTACGTATGTATTGATAAGTAGCAATGCCTGAGGGTGAAAATAGAGAGGCACAAATACTAGTTTGTTGAATTGGGCTGAAATATATCAAAGTAAATGATTTCTCAAATTTCATATATTTCTATTTACTATATACCAACCTTTCTATTTTTTTTAAACCCTTGTACTTCAGTGTATTGTCTCATAGGTGGAAGATTGGTAAGGGTGGGCAATGGGGGTCAAGTGACTTGCCCAGGGTCACACAGCTGGGAAGTGGCTGAGGCCGGGTTTGAACCTAGGACCTCCTGTCTCTAGGCCTGACTCTCACTCCACTGAGCTACCCAGCTGCCCCTTTTCTATTTTTATTAAATGGAAAATGATCAAAATAAATGTTTTTCCAATGACAAAGAAGAAATTCAGCCAATAGATATTAAAAAGGAAACTTTAAGTCACATTCATGATTATTTATATGGAAAATGGGCAGGGGATGCTTTTTTTAATGTAACTTTTCTTATATAATGCCTCTACAAGAATCTTACTTAAATTCATCAGTGTTCTTTGGAAGCAAACCTAGGTCCTTGAACCGAATGACTAAGGAATTCCAGTTTGCTCAGGTTAAAATTCCATGCCGTCTGTCTGCTAATTCTATGATTTAATTGAAGCTTCTCTCAAAGGTCATATGTTAATTCTACTAGCCTTTTCTCAATCCTTTCCTTTTTGCCCCACTGTTATTGTTTTAGTGTTACTGATCTTCCCAGATTCTCTCCAGTGTGTCCTATTGCACTTTTTTAGACTCTTAGGTGGATCATTATCTATGTCTTGCACTTTTGTGTAGGCTTACCATATGGCTTTATCTTGGGCTATTTTTTTTCTTTTTAGATAATATCATCTTTGTGTGAATTACTCTCCAATCTGACTTTCACCTCTTGCTTAAATTCCAGTTTCAAATCATCATCTCCTAGTTAGATATTTCCATCAGAATGTATTGTGGACATCTCAAACTCAATGTCCACAAAATGGAGCTTTTTTTTTTTCCTTCATAAATTACCTATGGTAGGAACAATGTTTTAAACAGTACTCCTATACATGTTAGTTTTCCTTTTTTTCCTAAATGATTTCCAAACCATACTTGATATTTGATTCACTCTTGGAAATAAAGGCTCAAGATACTGAGATTGCTTTCTCTTCTACTACATAGAAGACAGTCAGGGGACATGTAAGCACAGTCTTTTGCTTATTTGGAGGGCCTTAAAGGCAACTCAGGCAAAGAGTCCTGGTCAACTAAACCAATTTGCAGTGTTCTCCACATATAACCTGGTTGATATAATTTTCCTACAATAACAAAATAAATCTTGTTCTTTAAGTATCATAATTTCATTTCATTATCAAGATTACATTATCAGAGTATTGGCCAATGTCAGGCCATCCCAGAATCTGCCCTTCTTTTAGGTTTCCCTATTTCTATTGTTTGGTCCACAAGGTTCACAACCTCATTCATTCTCAAATTTTTTTCTCTCCTCTACCTTCTTCACTCCTGGGTTCAATCAGTTCCCAAGTTGTATAAATTCTACTCTATAACCTCTTTCATCTCTAGTCCCTTCTCTCCATTGAGATGGTCACAGTCCTAGTGTAGTCCTTTCTGTTTCTCACCTAACTATTGTCAAATCCTCCTAATTGGATTTTCTGCCTCTAGGCTCTCTGTCTCAAAACCATTCTCCACATTGCTACCAAATGATATTCTTAGGGTACAAGTGTGACCATATACCTTTCTTAAACCATTGTTTAATAAGTTTCAGTGGCTCCTTTTGCCTCAGGATAAAATGCAAAACCTCATGTTTGACATTTTAAATACTGAAATTCTGCTTTAACCTGTATTTACAGGACAATTATACATTACTCCTCAGTCACTCTATGCTCCAGCTAAATTGGCCTCTATACAACAGTCTGTCTCATACTTCAGTGTATTTGAATAAGCTGTATGCAGGGCTGAGATGCTTTTCATCTTCCCCTCTGCCTCCTAGTTCACTCAGCACTTCTTCAGGGTAAGGACTGTCTAGTTTGAATTTGTATCCCTAGTTTCTAGTCCATCTCCTGAAACATAATAATCCTTTAAGCAAGGTGTATTGATGGATTAATCAGTGCAAACTGAGGAACAAAGAAAAACGACAGGCATCAGGTACATTTTTTAATTGAGTAAAGCAGCATGCATCCAGAGCAGTAAGTCTATTGTTGGTCTGGCTCACTGAGGGCACCTAAGAGAGGACTTTCATGTGGTTTTGAGGCAATGTGCTAATATTGAGGTGTGTGTGGATTAGACCATTCAAACAAAGCATATAGGGATTAGATCATTCAGACAAAAGAGAAAGAGACAGGGGATGGGAAGGCCCATGGGAGATCTCAAGGCAGGAAGCCTCAGAACTGTTTGTTACTGGGGTCAGAAGCTGAGAGGACAGGATGTAATCGTATATCAGAATTCAGCAGGGGCCACTTCTGAGCTCTATTTGATTATCTCCTTTTCCAGGGTTATTGCATAAAAAGGAACCAGCCAAATTAAGATTATTAGAAATACTCAATTATTTCAATTTCACATAAGAATTATGAGGAAACACTAAAAATTAAATGCCAAAAAACTTGAAAATTGGAGTAGATAAGTATTTTTCAAAATGTAATCTATAAAATATCCAAATAAACAAAACAAGAAATAGAGATCTTAAAGAATACAGTATAAAAAAAAGGAATCAAGCATGTCTCCTCCATTAGACTATAGGTTTCTAGATCATAAGGATTCTCTTTTGCCTCTTTTTTGTTTTGTTTTGTTTTGTTTTGTTTTGTTTTGTTTTGTTTTGATCCCTAGCACTTAGCACAAAGCCGGATACACAGTAGACCTTTAATACATGTTTATTGATTAATTAACTGTGAAAGAAAAAATGCTACCTCCTTCCTATAGGAAGGTCAATTTAGAGTTGAATTCTATTCAAAATATAATCAATACCAATAACACATTGTTTCAAAATACAGAGAAATAAAGTTCTCTACTAAATTCCTTTCTTGAGTTAAATAGGGTCCTGATACTCAAACCAAGTAGAGATAAAATAGAGAAAGAGATTTAAAGACCAATTTTTCTAATGAATGTATAGTAATAAAAAACATTTTACATGAAATTCTACCAAGGAGATCATAGTGTAAGAGGGAAAATTTATGTATTTATAGATATATATTTAAAGTGTGGCCACCAGGAATCAACAATTCAGGTTGATTCCGTAATTAAAATCAGACCCAAGTCAGCATCGGGTTGAGGAGTTTATTTACAATCTGGTAGGTAAAAAGTAGGAATAAAGAGAAAGGGAAAGGTTAGTCCAGGCCAAAGGCCTGGACGGAGAGAGAGGGTAAAAAGGCTAAATAAATGAAGCTGTAAGCCACAAGGCACAACAGCCAGATAAGCAGATTTTGGAAGTGACCCAGCTAGGCCAAGGAAGCCAGCCTAACTTACCCACGTGACAATACAGAGTGTAAGCTGTCTGTGGTCTCAGGAGCTCCTTCAGCACCTAGTTCGAATCCGGAACTGCCTCAACAGGAAGTCAGTAACATACTTAAAGAGATAGTGTCTTTCATCACTTCCTGTGGGTCCACCTCTAATTCAAATGGACAAATGGCAGTCTCTACATTGATTTGGACTACCCAAAGGGCAGTCCCCTGTTCTTGATTTGTTACTTATTGTCATGTGCGGGTAACGCCTCTTCTCTCCCCACTAAGGAAGGTGAGGATTACATCATTTCTAAGCCTAGGATGGGTAGACTTTTGACTATGAATGGGCTCTGAGCTAATTCCATTTACACAATAGCAATATATAAAGAAAATAATTAGTTCCAACCAAGTTGAATTCTACCTTTCCTCTCTACTTCCCTTTTTCTTATATCCTCCCTTTTTATTTCCTCCCTCCTTCTCTCTCCCTTTTTATTTCCTCCCTCCTTCTCTCTCTCTTTTTCCCTCCTTCCCTTCCTTCCCTTCTTCCTTCCTTCCTTCCTTCCTTCCTTCCTTCCTTCCTTCCTTCCTTCCTTCCTTCCT
>NC_058130.1:566211244-566230457 GCF_016433145.1 Gracilinanus agilis | reverse complement strand
TCTTTCTTTCTTTCTTTCTTTCTTTCTTTCTTTCTTTCTTTCTTTCTTTCTTTCTTTCTTTCTTTCTTTCTTTCTTATCATCTGAATTCATACTATTGAAAGTTATGCTGACTCAGTGACCCATTGATCCCAGTCCTGCTTCTGAGTAGTTTTGATGGAGGCTCTATTACCAAGTCTGCAGCTTTTGTACCTGCTACTCATCATGTATTCCTATCTGTGATTTTTGTACCTCTACCTGATAAACATTATGCGTAGGGAATTTAGGAGGAACTAGGAGGAAATTGCCTATCCCTTCTTACTGATTTGAACATATATGCATGGTCATTATTTCATTACAAGTTACCAATAAAAGCTGACTCTATCTTGAATTTCTTTTTGATCCAGTAATCAATCTGTAAAAGTCTTGCTGCCTTGACATATTTTAATAAACTCCTTTTAATTCTCTTTGTAATGAATTTTACCTTCTTAAATGGGAAATAAAATTTTCTTTTAACAATATTCTTAACTAGACAAGGATTATAATTACCCAACTTAAATAAATATATCCTTTAAATTTAATCTAAAAATAAGGTTAGAACTCTTAAAATAGAGTGATAGATAACTCTTTGAAAAACCTATTATTACCCCCAGTTCATGTAATATTGAAGTCAGGCCCTGTCTTCATTGAAAGATAAAAAAAGGTTACTAGAACTTTAAAAAATACACACACAGACCAATTCCAGATACCTTAAATTGTCTAGAATTAAAAGCTTATGGGGTTTTCTCTTATAAAAAAGAGTACTGGGAACAATAACACATTAAACTTTGAGTTATTTAATGACAATTTCCAAGAGGGTGTTCATCTGAGAACAGGAAACTATTAGGTGGTTGGGTAAGGCCTTTGAGAATAGAAGATTCCATCTAGTGCAAGAGATAGAACTGTGATAGAGGAGGTGTGTGTGTTAAGAAAAACAAGTTTATATTTATATTGAGTCTTCAAGTAAAACAGAGATTCCCAGAGTTAGAGTAGAAAACTGAGTACATCCCAAGCAGTCAGTGCAAGAGCTCTGATAAAGGAACAAAACATTACTTTCCCAATAGCTTTGTTTCACCTATTTCTAGTTCTTCAAAGCAAATATCACTTCATAAAATCCAGTAGTTATTAATTAGTCAAGTGATATTTAGAAGGTAACCATTGACAGTTAATAGGGAAGGGAAACACATTAGGTTGGGGACTAGTAGAAATTGAAGATTAAATGTTAAACTCTTTCCCTCCTTAAAAATTGTTCCATTCTTGTTATGTACATGTTGAAATTATTATCTCTCCCTCACCAACAATCCATTATAAATAACTTCAGGGCTGGAAATATTTTGCTATTTGTTTTATATCTCTAATACCTAGCATAGTGTCTGGTATATAGCAGGCATTTAACTAGACATTTAATAGTTTAACAAATTTCTTAGTTAAAACTGAGTTAAAGATTCCTTGAATATCTCAAATATTCAAATCTTCATTTTTAATTATGATTAGTATATTTGGACTTATACTTAAATGTTTTGCCTGTCATAATAAGTATATAATTCAGTAAATTATTTTTTTTCAATGCATAAAATACATGTATACCTGTCAGAACTCAAAATCTGATTACTTAAATTTGTGTTATGGAATTATCACAGTAAGAATCATCAGAAAGAATCAATGGTGCATTCAAGAACAATTCATATGAATGGAGTTGTTTGGTCCACTTTGCAAATCTTACATATATTTCATTTGAATCCTGGCATCAAGACTTGGATGCATTGTAAAATGAATTTTGTAAGGAAATTACAGGAAAGTTTATGATAATCAGAGAGATTTTTAGTTCATGACTATCACCTTACTGACCAAAGCACTCTAAAAGTAAAATATAATACAATCATAGGAAGGAAGAAAAGGAGAGATTAGTATAAATTCCCATATTGCAAATGAATTGCTTCCTACTCTCTTGCTCTAGTTGACAAATGGGAATGTGACACTGTAGTGACTGCTCCAAGAGCACTTCTATGGGTTAGAGACAAAAAAACCCTGGTTTTAGTGTTGGTTTTCCCAAGCAATAAAATAACCTAGAAGTAACTTTGAAATCTAAAATTAGGGCATGATTAAAGCATGATAAATGTTTAAAGTGAAAAGAGAAATGGAAATTGTTTTCTATAAAAGCTTTTTTATAACGTGTTAACATTCACTGCAATGTTGCAAAAAGGATGACAAATGTTTTTAGAAACATCTAAAGGGGATGAAAATTTACTGAAGGTATTTTTTTATAAGTATGTGGAGTATTTTCATGACAAATAAGTCAAAATAAGAAATTTCAAATACAGTTATTCAACTGTTTGCACTTACCAAAAAGAACAAAAATATTGAATAAAACAAATTAAATCTGTTCCTAGAGTGTTTTAATAATTAAAAGAAAGTTATTGCAAAGCTATTGGCTTTGCCAATTCTAGTTTATCCTCCATCTCTGTCTGCCTTTGATGGATGTTGTCCATGCTCTTTGGTTTACAGTAACAAGCAGGTTTTTAATTTTTGAGTCTTCCATCTCTCCAGTGCCAGGCTTTGATGGATGATGTGCCAAAGGAGTCTGCACTAACTTCTAAATTCTGATTTGTAAATAAATTAGTAGGACACAAGCAGCGTTACATTCACCTTTAGCAGCATTCCTGTCACTATTGCTTATTGGCTTTGCCTGTCTTTTATTTGCCTGGTTTGTTGCAATAATACTGTCACGGCCCAGGGGCTGACTGGGAAAAGGTCAGATGCTGGGGATAATAAATAAGCAGTTAATGGGTAAGTTGATTGTACTTATTGCATGTGATGGGGAAATGCTGCTATCTATTTTGTCTAACTCTATGGCAGAACTCAATAGTACCTTCAAGTTCTTTTTAATTTGTTGTTTCTTAAACTTTTCCAGATCAGCTAAAGAAAATGCTCTAACATCCTGATGAAAGCACTGAGATTTTTATTTATTTAGCATTTTGGAGGACTATTCATATTTATGTAAGAATCCATCTACAAACTCATGCAATGTTTCTCTTGGACTCAGTAAAATTCAAAAAGTGTTTATTAGGTGCCTATCTTGTATTAAGCTACTTTGTGTCGACAGATAATACAAGAAATATCAGCATATCAGCAACTTATACTTTATTTGTCTAAAAAAGATGAAGTAATTGAATGACAAAATTATTTTTTATCAGTTGACAAAATGACTGACATAAACATGCACTGAGATTTTACATGCTAGGAAAGATCAAGGTATGGTAAAGTTGAAACAGTCAGTACCAAAGGTTCAAAGCACTCTAAATTACTGTTCAGTATTTTGTAGGACCTTTCAAGAATTTTATTTAGCCAGTCATTCCATGTTTTATCACTCTGTTGGCATAACCTGCCCTCCACCAAGAACATTATATATAGAGGAGATAAATCTGTTTCAGTGGCAAGGAAACTCACATGGTTGATATGTATTAAATATCAAACTTGGATTGAAATTACGTTTTACTAGCCAGACAGCTGTGTTAGGTTACATTTGTCAGGGTTCCTGCCAATGAAGGAAGGTAAAAACTCTTGAGTCATGGCCTTTATGAGATGCCAGATCATATATTTTTCTTCATTACCCTTCATCCCATTTGACAAAGGCTTTTTATCAATGTTCTATATGCACCAGGACACTGTAACATTGCTAAATATTTAGCTTTCCCTTAAAGAAGCCCTTAAATCTATAACTTCTATTTTGAATAAGTGTTTTAGAAGAGTGAATGCTATAGAGTTAAATTGTTCACAAGAAGATTCAGTAGATATGTATTAAAGACTTATTCTCCCTCCTATGTCCACATTCCCTGACTCTCCCTTGGTCCAGAAAACTCCACTTATTAATAAAAATTACCTATTGATCAGATGATCACCAAGGTCCTGGAAATGGAGCTGGGCAAAAAAGATGACCTGTGATCCTAGAGTAACCCAATAAAATATTGTTTTCACTCTGAATCTATTATTTTTTTTTTACTTAAATGATAGGTAGACTATGTTGGGTCAAACTGGAAATTGAAGAATAGTGTAAGTAGATTCCACACATAAACTCTAATATCATGACATGAAAAATGTAATTATAGTGGATGACGGGCATGTTGGCCATATGGTGTGGGACTCTATCATGGAATCTTACTGTCCATCCTACATTTCAAAGAGGACCAATGAAATCACAAGATGATGTCTTGACTCTCAAGTGAATTAGAATTAAATGAGGCAGAATTACACCAAGTTATCAGCTTCACTCTCTCTTCTAGTCAACAAAGTCTAGTGGCAAGAGAAAAGTCAGATAGACTGGCAATAACTTGGAATGAAATGGTTGACCTTGGCATCTTCAATGTTTGACTAAGCTCTGATTGCTCCACAGTATTTTCTTTTACCTCCCTCATGATTACTGGAACAAACTGTTCTCATCTCCCACTTCCACCAGAGGAAGTCTTCACATGCATATGGCAGACATTCCCTTACTCATGGACAGATTTGAGACCTTTTGATTACCATCATCCTGGTTTAGCTTATCTGCTGGAGCAGTTTTATCAAGCCTTAGCTGTACATGCTATAATTTCTTGGAGTCACATATGATTTTGGTTGAAAAGTAGACAGCAAAAGTGAATACACAGCTCTGAAAAGGACTCAGCCCCTTCCCACCAGAATTGCTAGTCCTCCCTGAACAATCACATACCTCATGGAATCATAGAATTGAAAGGCTGAATGTATTTTTGTATCATGTAATCAAATGTCTTAAATTTCCTAAATCTAAAGGAAATTTGCAAAGTAATTTTTCCAAAGGCTCTAATGATTTTAAGTGAATGACTTATCCAAGATTTCAGTAGCAGAGTTTCTTGTGGATCTCATCATCTGGCATAAAAAGCAGTGTTCTTTCCTATACACTCACAGCATGGGTCCAATACACAGCACTGGTTTACTTGTACCAGCATTACTGAAAATATTGTATGATTGATAGACCTTATCAGGAATCATACGTTCAGTTCTAGGCATCATTGTTAATGAAGACATTGTTAATCCAGGTAATATTCTGAAAGTACAACTAGCAATGTGAAAGGCCAAGTGGTATGATGATCAGATAAATACTTGGAAATATTTAGTCAGAAGAAAAAAAAGGCATGAAGAATTTAATAACCATCTGGAAGAACTGGAGGGCTGTGAAGAAATATTTGGATTTCTTATTTTTGATCTGAAAGGGGGAAATATGCAGAGGTAAAATCATGCTTAAAGGTAGGAAAACATTCTAACAATTTATAGCTATCCAAAAATGAAATAAACTGACTCAATAGGTAGTAGATTCCTTCTCATTAGATGTCTGCAAGCAAATCCTGGATATCTATTTGTTGGGTGTTTTCTAGTGATGTGTCCATTGAGTATAAGTTGTACTAGATAATCATTGAGATTCCTTTGAACTCCCAAGTTCTATATATTCCATTTAATAGAATGGCCACTAACTGGTCTGTTTTGGTTCTAAATATTCATAGAATAATAAAGTTTCAAGAAACCTTATATATTATCCTCTATGGTGCAGATTTTGAAAATGATGAGCACAGTGCTCATCTGTGAAGCTAAGTGACTATCAGTGGAGACAACTTATAAATTTCAGACCTGGATTCTGACTTTGTTCTCTGACTTAGTCCCATTTTCCTACCAAATGTGGTGTTTTGCTTAGCATTTCCTCTTTGAATATCATGAACAGACTAAGATTTCATTGAAAACCTCTTTTTTTTTTTCAAATCATTTCCAAAGAATGAGCAAAATCAAAGTTTAAATAATACCAATTCTACTGCTCACTCATGATTAATGACATTGGCATCACTGAATCATCATGGCTGACTTCCTGACATAGAGAAAATTATTTTGGTAGCAGGATCTCAGGATTCATTCAGTTCAAATAATGTGTATAAAATGTGTGTTATAACTACAAATCTATATAAATGTATAGTATTGCTGTCGCTATAATTATTGATTTTTCAACCAGTGCTCATGCCAACAAAGTCAGTGAATGTTGCACAACTGCCAGCCTATTGTGTATTTTAACCCTGAGGTTAAAATCAATTATGGATAGATTTGGGATATGTTCTTCAAATGGTGAAGACTTCCAATCTCTAGTGCTCAACCAAATACATAATATATCTTATATACCATTCTAAGCCTCTCCAAGTCCATTTTTTAAAAAATCAGTTAGCTGGTATAAATCAATAACCAACTTCAGTTTGATTATATTGTGATGTTCTAGATGTGCAAAATGCATTTGAAGATTCTTGAGTTTACATTTTACACAACTTTCATAGTTTTCCACAATAAACTATACATTAATACATCCCTCCAGTAGTCTTCTTTGATTTCTAAGGCAATTTAAAAATGTATTTAATTTTTAAATTACCTGGTGATCTCTCCCATTTTCTAGCAATCATATGTTTCTATGTTTTTAAAAATAATATTATGACTAACCATTTAATTCAAAAGAAATTAATTAAGCTTTGCTTAAAATAATAGCTTTTCCTATTTACATGGCATTTTATAGCTTATTAAGCACTTTCCTCATGATGACCCTGTGAAAGAAAAATAATGCCATCATCATTTTCTCCATTTTATAACTAAGGAAATTCATCTTAGAATGTAAATGTTTTGCCCATGGGTGGCTAGATGGTGCAGTGGATACAACAGTGGGCCTGGAGTCAAGAATACCCAAGTTTAAATCTAGCCTCAGATAAATAATGACTGTGAGATCCTGGAAAAATAATTTAATTTCTGTCTCATTTTCCTAAACTGTAAAATGGGCAACCTTACAAGTTATTATGAGAGTCAAATGGGATAACTTTTGCATAGCACTAAACAGTGTATCTGAAATATAATAGTCATTTAATAAATATTTCCTTCTTCCATGGGTACATGGCAGATATGTGGTGGAACCAGTTGTAGAGTTCACATTTACTGTCTTTAAGTAGATGTCCAACATTCTTTCCATTATCTCATGATACATTGACTATTAGTATTGAATGCAAGGTCTTGAATGGGAAGCTTTTCCTTCTATGTCCTGCTAAACCATAGTACTACTTATTTTAGTCATGGGAATGGTCAAAACAAAGCTTTAAGAAATATAATCACAAAACCTAGTCACTTTCTAGACAATGCTAAGGCTGAAATTAATGTACTTTATTAAAAGTTTAAGACATATTTGTCCTCTTCTTGTCTTCATCCAGAGTAAGAGCAAAGAGACTCAGGATTAATGATCACAACCATTTCAGAATTATGTTCTAAGAACTTTTGTAATTTTCAGTAATTAAGAATTTCTGCTGAGCACATATTACTGTCCATGACTACGTTGTTTTTTGAAGCCAAAACATTTTTGCTGCTTTGACACAGGAATAAAGTGTACATAAAATACAATAAAATACAATTATATAGTGATTAAAATATTTTAGCTAACATATGATAGATAATATGATAATATCATATTGATAATTTGGTAATTATAGCATTATTTAGCTGATCAGATTTCTATCTTCTTTTAAATAGAAGTTCTCACTAAATTCATTATAATATATATTCATATAAATATATACATATATATTTTACAGAGATCATAATGAATATATATATATATATATGGAGCAGAGAATATACATCATAAAGAGAAATCCAGTACAGGAATGAATATCAAAGAAGGTATCTCTGTTCAAGATGTTTTTCAAGGAGAAAATTTTCTGTTTAGGACTTCTATATAGCAGTCTGGTTTGCAGCTTAGTCTTAAAGAGTCAAGTTGGGAAGAAATCATGCATGTGTTAAAGCTTCATACATTCCTAGGTGAGAATACATTTGTAGTATATACTAAAGGGACAGATCTGCTACCTTTATCTCAGCTTCAGTTCACATCAAAAACAAGCTAGTTCTTACCAAGAATAGCCTTGTTCAGGACTCATAGCTTGTTTTGTAAATTTCATCAAAAGAAACCAATTGCAAAAATCTTTAAAATGTTATTGGGTGGAGAAAAAGCATGGTCTTATCTACTGAAAACAGTATCCCTCTGGAGGGCTTAGAACTATGAGGAATGATCTCTTAAAGGGAAGGTATCATTCTATGCAGAACCTAAAATAGCTTTTGTCTGTCATAGAGATTTCAGAGATTCTTGGTGTTGAGCACAAAGTATATGGATTGATTTAACGTTTAAACAAAACTACAAGAAATCATAATTCTTTTGATCACCAATTTTATTGAAAAAATGTAGATTTGAGATTTACAAAGAGCTTTATGGTTCCTTACAAGAAGATTTCACTCCAGTAAAATAAAAGCATTAAGACATAATATTTTTGTAGGGTTTTATAAAAGAATCACTATTTGTATTGAAAAAGTATTACAAGGTGAGTCCAAGTCTTCCATTCCCTCAGGCTGCTTTATGAATTCTTAAGCACTCTTACATGATGAAATTGTTGATATCTCTCACTGCCAGGGATGAGACGCAAAGCGTTGCTGGCTAACAGCAGTGTCCTGAAGCCAAGATGAAGAGTGGGATATAGAATGTCAAAATAGTATATATAGTATTCCATGGAAGGGAAAAATGGTTCAGACCTATGAGTTGAAGTAATGAGAGTAATAGGATCAGGTACCAAGACATGGGGCAAGTTGAAATTGTAAACTTGAGTAAATAGAAAAATAGACTGAACAAAGCAGAATTCTAGGTGAAACTGGAGGGACTGAAAAATAAGAAAGAGTAATGAGAATTCATTTACATAGCTTTTTTAAACAATCTAATGAGGTTTTAAAGATAAGGAAACTGAGGTATTGGGAGAGTAAATCACTTCCACAGCTAGTAAAAGTATCATGATTTTAATACAGATTTTGTGTTTTCAAGTTAACATTCCCTATACCATACTGTAAAAAGTCACATATCTGTTCTTGGCTCCTTTTAAAAAAGTGATGTATTGTGCCACCTTAGTTCTCCATATCTTAAAATCATTGCTCTTGTTGTCTTGAGAGATCATTGGCTTCTAATTGCTCAATTCTAGCCTTTAGGGACTGGTTTTCCTTTTTAATCTGGTCATTTCTGGACTTCAATTGTCTTGCCTCACTTTCCAATTGTGAAATTCTGCCTTTTAAACTGTTATTTTCTTGCCAGATCTCTTCCATCTTCCTCAGCATCTCATTTTTGAACTCTTCAATAGCTTGTGACCAGTTTTCATTGTTTTGGGAAGGTTTGGATACTTGTTTGTCCTCCTCTGTTGTCTGGATTTTCTCTGTGTAAATGTTGTCGATTGTTCCAGAGTTTTTCTTGATAATCTTTTTCTTCTGGGGTTCTCGCTTGCCATTGTTAGCCCCGCCCCTTTTCAGCTTTGTCTCCACACTCAGGGTCTGCCTGCACTTTCTAAGCTCCCAAGGGCTTGGGTCTCCTTGTCCTCGGGGTCAAGCCTCCTGGTCGTACCCATCTGTCCCTCTGCCCGAGGCTCCTTTAGCAGTCTCAGGGGCTGCTTCCACAGCCGTGCTCCCATTTGTCCCAGGTCCCCCCTCGAGGTCCAAGCCTGCACTCGAGATCTTTGTCCACGCCTAGGGCACTGCCTTCACCCTTGCAGATGTTCGGGGAAAGTCCGTGCACTCAAGATCTTTGTCCACGCCTAGGGCAATGTCCCTACCTGTGCAGATGCTTGGGAAAGTCGATGGGTGTTCTTTAGCCTCTTGGGGTTCTATGTCCTGCAGCTCTCAGGAACAAGCCCTGGAGCTGCCAGTGACTCACTGGTTGCCCCAATCCCGCTTTCACTCTTGTGCATTGGCCTTGGCGCTGTGCATGGTGTAGGGGGTGGTGGAGGGGCTTCTTCCTCTCTCGTTTTAGTGAGAGCTGTTTCACCCCTTCACAGTGTGGAAATGCCCCGGTTCCTCGTACCTTCAATGCTGCACCCTGTTGTGGGGCTCCTTCGTTTGTCTAGATTCGTTTTTATGTCCCCTTGAGGAGTTCTGTATGCTTCTGTTAGGAGAGACAGAGCAGCTGCTCCTTACTCTGCCTCCATCTTAACTGGAAGTCTTGACATGTAATCTTGAAAAAAATATTAAAGAAAAAAAATCTTGGTTCTCTCCGAATTAAATATGTAAAGTAAGATTTGTGAATGTCTTGAAATTATGCCCTAAATTTTAGTTTTTAATATAATTTAAAAGAAACATAAATATGTAAGTGATTAGGAAACATATGCCTTACTTATAAATAAAGAAATAAAGGCAGCTCTTTCAATGCACCGTCATTTGTGTTGACAACCATAATTTAATTTTGACATTGTTGATGATACTTGATCGCACAGTAGAGATTTTTTAAAAGCTTTTTTTTTTCCCTTAAAAATGTAACAAATGATTTCCCTACTAAATTCTTTCAATGTATTTTGTTGGGAAATAAAGTCCCAGAAGCTCTGTATATAAGTGTGATAATTAATGTTTAATTTTCATGAAATTAATATTTTGAATTTTTCAGTCATTTTCTTTTAAATTTTATTATTTATTTCCTTACATTAGAAAGTTTTAAATTCTCTTCTCCAATTGAGAAGGCAAGCAATATGATATTAATTTTACATGTGAAATCATGCAAAATTTCCATATTAGCCAAATCCTCCCATTTCCACTCATCCCCCTCCCCCCGCCAAATAAATCAAGAAAACTGAGTGAGAAAATTATATTTCACTTTGCAATCAGAGTTCATCAGTCCTCTCTCTGGAGGTGCATAGGATTTTTTCATCATAAGTCTTTTGAGATTGTCTTGGCTCATTTCTTTGATCAGAGACTTTCACAGAAGATCATCCCTATAACATCATTCTTCTCTTTTCATTTTGCACCAGTTCATATTGTTGTTGTTCAGTTCTTTCAGTCATGTATAACTTTTCATAAATCCATTTGGAATTTTCTTGACAAAGATACTGGAATGGTTTGCCATTTCCTTCTATAATTTTTTTTAAACCTTTACTTTTCGTCTTGGAATCAATACTATGTATTGGTTCCAAGGCGGAAGAGCTGTAAGGTCTAGGAAATGGGGGTTAAGTGATTTGCCCAGAGTCACATAGTTAGGAAGTGACTGAGGTCAGATTTGAACCCAGAACCTCCCTTCTCTAGGCATGACTCTCAATCCACTGAGCCACCCAGCTGCCCCCTCTACAGCTCATTTTACAGTTGAGGAAACTGAAGCAAACAATGTTAAGTAAGTATCTGAGGCAAAATTTGAACTCAGGTCTTCTTGATTCCAGGCTCCACATTCCATTATGTCATGTCCACTACCTGCCCCAGTTCATATAGGTTTTGCTATGATTTTTCTGAAATCATTTCCCTCATCATTTTTATAGTACAATAGTATTTTATCATAATCATGAGTCTTTGTGCTTGTTACAAAAACTTGTTTGGTGAGTGAAGTGAGGATCACAGCCTTTTTTAAAGCTTTCTTGAAGACTATTATAAGGATTTTTTAAAAAAAAGTTTTATAAGTCTTTGAGATGCTGCAAGATACTGGCTTCCTTAGTGAGCAAAGGTTTAAGATAAATAAAAACAGGACCTCCCTTAAATGGAATGTTTCTACAAATATATGTTCTTTCCAAATTTCAGTTAAGTAATTAATTAAGACCAGATCTACAAATGCCCTCTCAACCCTACCTTACTCCCTTCACTCCTCAATAAAGGGGAGAAAAATCCCTTATTACTTCCTTGTATTTTCCAGAATTCTTTGGAAATGTTAAGACTCAACAATAATTGTTGGAAGAAAGAAGGATAGCAGAGAAGGAGAATAAAAAGAAATTTTGATTAGGAGTTTGGAGACATATTATATGTTAATATTAGAGGCAGAGTTTTAAGTACATTGCTGACAGTTTTTAAAGGTCATCATCGCTGTTTCATGGTTGTACATACATTTATATATTTATTTTTGGTTCAAGAACTCAAATCAGAAGAAACTTTGGATTCACATTATACATGACATCCTTTCAAAGTATGTTCATTCTTTGATTCACACCTGAATAAGGCTCATCCGATTCACAAAAGACTCACATATCTGAAAAATAGGTCAATTTCTACATAAAGGATTTAACAGAAATTTTCATACAGTTGTATGTGTGTTTTTTAAAATCCCCATGCCCTTTCTATTACAGGCTTTTCACGTTTCCTTGTTATCTAATGCATGGAATTTTAGAATTAAATGGGACCTCAGTGGTCTTCTAATACTTAGTTGCTTTTCAGTCATATCCTTCTCTTCAAGACCACATTTGGAATTTTTCTTTTTTTTTGTAGATACTGAAGTGATTTGCTTTTTCTTTTTCCAAATGAGGGAACTGAGGCAAACAAACTTAAATCACTTACCAAAGTCACATAGCTAGTAAGTTTGTGAGCCCAAATTTGATCTCAAGAAGATGAGTTTCCCTGACATCAATCCTGGCTTTCTATCTTCTGTGCCACCTAGCTGCTCTTTCTAATCCTACCAATTCATCAATGCCTTTTCTATATTATTTCTGAGATATCACCAGCTCTGGTGTCAGTGTGAATTATTTCTAGTTGTGCAAAAGCCACTACTCAAATGGTAATAGTTCAATTTGGACCAACAGTTTCAAAGCTTTTCTTTATATTTAATGGAAATTTGCTTCCCTTTGACTTTCTTCCAACACCCAAGTTTTGTCATTTCCCTTCCCCAACTGCACAACCTAAACCAATTTCCAAACAATTTTTTAAAAAAATTTGAAAACTAATATGATAACATTCCCATCCCCGCCTAATCTTTTCTCTAGGCTAAAGACTCCTAGTGTTAGCAAAGATGTGTTTGACCAAGAGTGAGAAGTATTAAAGGCAAGAAGCACAATAGGTTGAGCATTCATCTTAAATGAGGATCCAGTCCATCCATCCAGTATTTATTAAGTACTTACTATATTCCAAGAAGAGATTCAAGCACAAAAGATTAAATAATGCCTATTCACAATTAGATTAGTTTAAATTCTGATGGTGAAATGGGAATTAGTACATATGAAACATATACAGCATGAGAGGAGGTAAAAATCTACTTTTCTTCACTTTCATTTAGTTTATTATGTGAAAGAGGCAAGGTGAGCAACTTAGTTTCTGCCCTGGATACCTACAGAAAATGTTCCTGACTGGTAAGAGGAAGAAGATATTTTAAAATGATATAATTAATCAACTATTTCCTTTAGTTCAACAGAGATGAATTGTTTACTAAATGCAAAACAAACAAACAAACAAATCTGTGCATCTTTTTAGTGGATAAGAAAGCAATATATCTAAAGGAAAAGTCAAAAAGTTAAGATAGTTGAGGGAAAACATGACATCTCTAGAAGCTATCATTATTGTTAGTTGCCCTAAATGAATGTGGCTGCTGCCAGACCTTCAAATATTTTGTTTTATTTTTATTTTCCCTTTGTCATTTTTTTAATAACCCTTACCTTTTGTCTTGGAGCCAATACTTTACACAGTGGTAAGGGCTAGGCAATGGGGGTTAAGTGACTTGCCCAGGGTCACACAGCTGGGGAGTGTCTGAGGCCAGATTTGAACCCAGGACCTCCCATCTCTAGGCCTGGCTCTCAATCCACTGAGCCACCCAGCTGCCTCCTCCCTCTATCCTTTTTAAAAGAGCCTTGTGACTGAAACAGAGTGATAGTGTCACTTTGCTTTGTAAGCAAAAGAATGAACTATACTTTTCCCTCCCTCCATCACTTCTCCTTTCCTCCCTCTGTCTGTTCCTCCTTCTCTCCCTCTCTTTTTCCCTTCCCGCTCCCTTCCTCCCTTCCTTCCTTCTTTCCTTCCTTTCCAGGTTAGTTTAGCAAAAGTTTGCACTTTTTTTTAAACCCTTATCTTCCATCTTAGACTGAGACAAAACTGTGTATTGGTTCCAAGATGGAAGAGTGGTAAGGGCTAGGCAATGGGGGTTAAGTAACTTGCCCAGGGCCAGATTTGAACCCGGGACCTCCCATCTCTAGGCCTGGCTCTCAATCCACTGAGCCACCCAATTGCCCCCAAGTGTGTGTTATTTTTAACACATTACATGAGATTGGCAGAAAAGTTCTGGCGAATTTGAAAAAAATAGCAAATACAAAGAACAATCATCATTAAACAACAAAATGGGTTTCCTATTAGAAAACAACTCCAGTATTTTATTTAATAGGATGGACACAGAAATGTGAATTATCTTTTGTAAAATACTGCCCAGTTTCTTTTCATATTCAGCTCTACAATATGATGATCCTATAGATGGAAATGATTTTTTTTTGCCATGAGGGAAAATAAAGCGTATTACAAAAAATGTTAAAGAAAATCTAGTTATACGTATAGTCGAACAATCTTGTGTTTCTACTAACTTTATTTTCTATTAATGTTTTTCATTTTATTTCATCTTTTTTGCTCCAATGCTAACGTGAATTTACCTAAAACAATATAATAGGCAGATTGCTTGTATATGAACTAGAAACATCTGGACACATAGCATAAATGTTAACTATAGAATAACCTAACAACATCAGACTGATCTTAATCATTATGAAGTCTGTGGGGGAGGGCAAGGGTTTAGCTTCATTTTTTTATATTATTCATTCTATTTAGAAATTATCCCCACAAATCAACTATCTCATTATAGAATGAAAAAAACTGACCTCTTGTCTATTGTCAGTTTTCTCTACTTTAATTAGTGAAATTAGCTGAATAATGCAATACACTCCATAGCACAAAATAATTTTCCACTTCAAAATTACTCTAAATTTTTAGCAATTTAGAATGAACAATTAATATGACTTTATGAATGCAAATTTATTCAAATTATATCCTACTAAAGTTAACTAATTTTTTAATTGAGGAAATTATGATAGAGGAAGCAATATTTATCATTTACCATAGAGTACACTTAGAATTAAATTATTTTTAAATAACATTAATTTTCCCCCATCATATGTAAAAATAATTTTTAACATTCATTTCTAAAAATATTTGAGTTCTAAATTCTCTACCTTCTTCCTACCTATTCTCCCTCTAATACAGATTTTATATATACAATCATGTAACACTTTTTTCCATATTAGCAATTTTGTGGAAAAGATTTCAAACAAAAAGAACAAAGAGGAGGAGAAGGAGTGAGAGGAAAAGGAGGACAAGGAGGAGGAAAGGAAAGAAGGAAGGAAAGGAGGAAGGGATGGATGAAAGGAAGAAGGGAGGGAACAAGGGAGAGAAGGAGGAAGGAAGAAAGGAAAGGAGGAAGGAAAGAAGAGAAGAAAGGAGGAGGGGGGAAGAACAAAAGAAAGAAAGTGAGACATAGTATGTTTTGGTCTGCAATCAGATTCTATTAGTCCTTCTCTGGAAACAGATGATATTTTTCATCATGAGTCTCCAGGGTATGTCTTGGATCTCTGTATTCTTGAGATTAACTTGGTCCTTTATAGTTGTTCATCAAAAAATATTGTAGTCACTGTGTATGAATGTTTTTCTGGTTCTGCTAAATTTATTTTGCATCAGTTCATGTGTCTTTATAGATTTTTACAAAATCATCTTGTTCATCATTAGAATTAAATCATTTAAAAATTTTAGCTCCCAATACCTTTGTCCTGTCATTTCTTACGATTATTTATATAAGATCTATAGTATTATTCCTTAAAGCTTGAAAAGTCCTCCAAAGTAGTAATCCAATTTGGTTGTCTAATTTCACAGATAAGAAAACAGAGATCCAAAGAGACTGAGTGATTTTCATTCATACTACTTGATCTTTTAATTTAATTCTTTTTTTTTTTTACTGTATTTTTGGGGAAAGGGACTGCATCTTTTTCTACAACTTGTAGTTTTAGAGAGTTGTGAAGTACACCAAAAACCGAATGACTTGACCAGGATCACACAGTCTGAATATGTCAAGGGTAGTATTAAGCTTATATCTTCTCTTTGAGGTCAGTTCTTTGGCCACTGTCTCCACTGTTTCCTCTGACATTTTGCCCATTCCTCTATTTGAATGAATAAGATGCCGTACCTCTCATGAGATACTGTTTTTGTTTTTGTTTTTTTTAATGCTTTCTCCTTATATATCTTGATGTAAAAATCAGGCATTCCTAATGGATATCGAACATGTGTGGGGCAGTCTGCTATGTTTTTCTGCTTGGGCATGACATGGACAGAAAATGCAGATAGTTAATAAGATGAAGAATGAAGAGGAGGGGTGTACTGGGCATAGTCCAGTGAGCAAAGCAATAAAAAAGAGATTTTTTTTTAAAGCAAGGGCTGCTTTTCTTTTTTGTGCACAATGGCTATGGTCCCAACTCTCTCACGTCATGGCATTGTCAAAATAGTTCTGGCTAAAGTCAAATTCTGTTAGTAACAAAAAGAAAAAAAAATTAAATCTTGTTTGCTCAATATCTGGCTTCAGGTGTTATTATCCTTGAAATGTGGATAATCATTGATGCCTTTCTTGAAAATATCTAGCCTCAATGTCACCTTAAAACATGTTGAAGCTTATATAAAACCATATATAGATTATATATGTAGCTATTTGTGTATATGTACATACATATTTATGGAAAAAAGAAAAGGCTTAATATTAATTAACACGATTAAAGCTGACAAATATTTTCAGCTATTTTACACACACACATAAAAAATTAAAATAAAATATTTTCAGTTTTTTCAAAGTGAAGTTGATATTTGGTTTCCTTAAGTACCTCAATGCATACAATTAAAACTTATAGATTTTTTTATGGCCAAAACCTGATTTTAACTTGGAGACAATATAATCATAAGGAGCTTTATCAAACATACACATGCAGAGTTGATTTTATATTGAGATCAATTTTCTAAAGTATGGTATTATGTAAGTATATAAAGGAATTCTAATAAACTTAAAGACTGAAACTACTTTATGTACTATAGCCAAGTAATGAAGACCTTTAATAAACAATTAAGAACAACAAAAATAATAGATGACAAGTAATCCTTTAAGAAATAACAGAATAAAATTGTGTTCAGGAAGACAGCTAGAACAGAGAAAGCATCAACAGCTCAATCATTATGTAGACATTACAGAGCTGTACAATAAAAGTACTCATGAGATCACAACAAATATAGTAGTCTAATTATTTATCATACTTCTGCAGCATGTCAGTGTGTCCCTGGAAAGCCAGCTTGATGTGGACATAGATATACGGAAAAGGCAGAATGAAATTTATGTTTGCTGAATTGTGTAATACTCTCATTTCCACAAATTTCTGTTCAATATAATTTTATTTAATGTTATTTGTTCCAGGCTTATACACAAGCTCCCCTCTCTTGATCAATGTAGACAACAGAATTGACATAAATTTAATATTTTACCTCTGAAATTCTGTTTACATTGGACCTGAGGCAAGAGGGAGAGAATTCTATTCAACCAATAATTAAGTAATTTTTAAGTTCCTAGTAGAGTATACTATACAATTTCAGTATAGATGCTATACTGAAATATAAATTATTATTATTAATATTAAGCTATACATAAAACAATGCCTGTTTAACAAATATTTCCCAGTTTCTTGGAGAAGGTCCAGAACAGAGATCAAATGGAAATAAGGGACATCCTAGCAATGATGGGATATTTTAGATAATTTGGTTGTGACTGCCTAAATCCCTCAATTATTACAGAAAACTTCAAGCAATATTATTATCACTTGACATTTCTTGAACAAAATATCCACAGTGGTGGTGAGGGCATTGAATGAAGAATTTCTTTTGGCCATACTATGATATGTAGTGGAATATATGAATTTTCAAAAACTTAGTAAGTTAGAATCAAAATTGAAAAGAAGAAATTTATATTCAATTTTTTGGGGGAAATTGTACTGTGCTTTGAATGTCTTCAACTTTGTGAATAAAAGTCCAGCTTTTCAAAATTAATAATTCTGTGATCCTATGACTTTCTTCTGATGCTATGTCTGTAATCTATAATCATGGAATATCATAATGTCTGAAAAATTAAATCCATGGGTCATTCACTCAAAAAGCAATGGAAAAAATACTTAGAAGGCTCATATTGCCCATCTTACTAACAAAAATGTTGCCAAGGAGGAGTAGCAGAAAAGATTGTTGTCAGATTTGTGACCAGAAAAGAACATACCCCTTATTATAGCAAGAAAGAAAGAGTAGAATGACACTTGGATTACACTGGTATCCAACCAATGTCAAGAGATGTTGAAGTTCCAAAAATGTTAACCATCTGTTAAAACTTCATGAAAAAATTTAAAGATGTTACACAACATGAAAAGTTGAGTGAGTACAGTATATATACTGTAAGAAAGAAGGGAGTACAGTATATATATATATGTATATATATATATATACACATTATCCTGGATGGGAGAAGAAAGCTCCTTTCTTCTCCCATCCAGGATAATGTAATCACCTTAAGGGTAGTGATTGTTGAATTTTTTGTCTTACCATCTTCAATACCTAGCACAGGACTTAGTCTACAGTAATTCATTCATAAATATTTGTTAATTTGAGTGAAAAGGAATAGCCACATTAATAGATATCTTGCTTTCAAAATAGAAGAGAACATTTGTCCTTGAGGTATTTCCCATCCCATCTCATTGGAGAAACACTTAATCATATGAAACAATAAAAGAAAGTGCATGCTAGTTAGTCAGACAATAAAGATTAATTAAATGCTTACTATGTACCAGGTACTATACTAATTTCTGGAGATATTTAAAAAAAACCCAAAAGATAGAAAATTATCATTTCTCTCAAGGAGTTCATGGTAATGGTGGATACTACATGCAAACAACTACATGTAAATGAACAGGATAAATATTAATGTAAAGAAGGGACTAGAATTAAGGAGAATTTAATGTGTTCATTTAAATTTATTCTGGTGACCTAATACATGAAAGAAATGTTAACTTGAAAATAAAGAATGAGAGAGAGGGGAATCAGTTTGCTATTTTGTTGTAGTTGTTTCTCCTACACTCATCCTAAAAGGCTTCTAGCTATGGGTTAGACCTTGGGAGTGTTCAAGCCTATATGGATAAAAGAAAATTGGTTTAACAGGTTTGGGTGTATGGGGACAGGGGTTTGAAGGATGCTAGAGGAGAAGGTGAACTGGGTTAGTTTCCAGTAAATAAACAGTGACCAGCCACTCCAGTCAATCACAGCCATGTCCGTGTCAAGATAAATAAGCTTAAGCCTCCAATTTTTTTTCAGTTTTTTTTT
>NC_058130.1:566191864-566207189 GCF_016433145.1 Gracilinanus agilis | reverse complement strand
CCTTCCTTCCTTCCTTCCTTCCTTCCTTTCTTCCTCCCTTCCTTCCTGCCTTCCTTCCTTCCTTCCTTCCTTCCTTCCTTCCTTCCTTCCTTCCTTCTTTCTTTCCTTCCTTCCTTCTTTCTTTCCTTCCTTCCTTGCCTAACCTGCCTTTTTCTTCTTTTATTTTCTTCTGTTTTAATTTTCTTCTATTTAACCCAAAGGGCTACAGTTCCCAGTTATTCATTTTTGACAAGAAAACCAATAATTTAAAGAATTATGTCATCATTCTTAATAGCTAATAAGAAAGATCCTAACCAGGTTAAATTCCGTATCTTGATTTTAGACACCTTCAACATCCTTAGTTAAACAGATAATCACACTGATTTTTTTTACTTTAATTTATTTCTTCTTTTATTACTAATAGAATTTAACATGTTTCCTTGTCTCACCCAATCCTCACATCATAGAAAGCATCATCCAGAAGACAGATATGTTCATAAAAATATGTCTTTCATGTTTCTACCTTTCACTCTTTGGAGGTAAAATTGACAATTTTTTTTCAAGAATTAATTCTGTAGTTATATATTAACTTCTCTTGGTTCTACTCATTTTGCCATTCATTATCCTGTTTAGTTCTTCCAAGTTTTTTTTAAATTAACTGATTAATCATTATATATGGTACAGAAGTATTCCATCACATACATGTATCAGAATTTGTTTTCCCATTCCCCAATTGATGGGCATCTCCTCAATTTCCATTTCTTTGCTACCACAAAGAGAGCTGCTCTAAATATTTCAGAACATATGGGTTTTGTTTTTTCCCTTTTTCCCTGATCTCCTTTGGAAGCAGAACTAGCAATGGTATTACTCAGTCAAAGGGTACATATAGTTTCATAACTCTTTAGATATGATTCCAAATTGCTTCTCAAAATTGTTGGATCATTTCATTTCATTATTTAAAAAATTAATAATGGCTTTAGGTAAGAGAGTAGACTTAAAATTTCATTGCTCTAGAGAATTTCCATGAGGGGAAGCACCTTCTAATGCAAGTTATAGACTAAGATATGTCTTGAGGATTGAAAGGTTAAATGACTTTTCTAAAATCACACAGCTAGTTTATGTTAGAAATGAGAATTAGAGCTCCGGTCTTCTTGACTTCTAGTCTAGGCCTCTATTTACTATTCTGTGCTGCTTCACCCTGCTTTAGAAAGGGGTTGGTTTTTATAATTTATTTTTCATCATTTGGGGAAGTAGTCAAAGCATATATATGCGCACACACACATTCAGAGTGAATATATGTAAGCACATACTCACAATACAATAGTTCTTAACAGTTTATAAAGTCCCTTAGTCAATAAATATTTATTAAGTGCTTGCTCAGTGCAAGGTTCTCTGCTAAGCACTGTGCAAAGTGTTTTAACTGTATTATTTCATTTGATTCTCACATTAACCCTGTGGAATAAAGTCTCTGATTGTCACAGTTTTACAGATGAAGAACTGAAGCAGGAAGTAGTGAAATAATATCTTCACGCATATAATAAGTGATCAAGGTAGAATTAGGACTAAGCTCTTCTTGATGCCAAGACTAGTACTATATGCATTGTACCACTTAGCAGCACACTAATTCATTTCAAAGTAATAAATACATTTCTTGGGGTGTGTACTGTATGGATAAATTCAAAAATACCTTATAGGAAAAAATATTTATTTGCTAACCAAATACTTCTCACTTTTGTACCCAAGGAATTCAGTGCCAAGAGAAAAGATGATTAAACAAGATTACTATATTAGATTATCTTTTTCCCCCTATATGGGAGTTTCAAGCAATCCAAAATGTATGAAATGGGACTCTAGGCAAAAGAAGTTATCTTTCATATTTTGATTTCTGGATATCTCTACCTCTCCCTCAAAAAAAAAAACACAATCAAGAGGACTACTGCAATAATCTAGATATAAGGTGATGAGGGCCTGCGCTAGGGGTGGTGTCAGTGTCAGAGAAGAGATGAGGGCTTATTAGAAAGATCTGAAAAGTTGAGATCATTAGGCCTTGGTATCAGCTTGGATATGAAGGCAGAAGGGTGTGAGAGAATGTTGTTTGCTTGCTTTAATTGGTAGTTTTAATGTACCTTAAGCAGAGAGTTATATTTTTAAACCTACAACTTCAACCAGAAGTAACAATTTCATCAAAAAATTCCCTCCAAATACAAGATGACTCACAGGTTACAAACATGAGGGACAAACAGGATGGTGTTGCCCTCTAAAGTAATGGGGAATATATGAGGTGTGGAAGATTTAGAGGGAAAGATAAGTTCTATTTTGGACATATTGACTAGAAGATGTCTACTGGATGTCTTTCAGACATTTAGAGAGGCATGATTGGAGGCCAGCAAAGAGGTTTAGGTATGAAAAGTAGATTTGAAAATCAACACAGAAATGGTAATTAAATCAGTGGCAGCTGATATGATTACCAAATGAAGTACTATAGAGGGAGAAGAGAAAAAGGTCCTTAGACAGAATCCTGAAGGACACCTATGGTTAGTTGGTGTTATTTGGAAGAGGATCCAGCAAAGGAGACAGAGAAAGAATAATCAATCAGATAGATGAGAGGAAAACCAGGAGAGAATGTTGTCTTAAAAGTTTAAAGAGAATAAAGTCTGGAGATGGAGAGAATGATCAGTATCAAAGGCTGCAGAGAGGCCAAGAACATGGCCTTTGGCTCTGGCAAATGATATATCATTAGTAATCATGGAAAGAAAAGTCTCAGTGGAATGATAATGTTGGAAGCCTGACCCTTGTTGTATATGGCCTTTTGAGGTGTTTAACTACAGAAGGCTTAAGAGACGAAGGATGAGAGTGGATATGGAAGAATCAAGTGAATGTTTTTTTTGTTTTTTTTTGTCCCAAAGATTGAGTTGAGAGGGAGTATTTGAAATTAAGTGAAAGATTGGGGATGATGGAGGGAAAATCTGGTTGAGGAAATAGAATGGAATAGGGTCATTTAGACAGGTATAGGGAGATAGCCTTCATAAAACATAAGGCCACTTGATCATTCGAGATAGGAGTAAAAGAGAAAGTGTCAGAAGACCGTTGAGAGATGGATGAGGAAGAGGAGATAAGGACTTCATAGAGAACAGCTGTATAAAAAGATGAAGCAAGGTTCTTAGCTTAGAGAGGGAGTAGAGGAACTTGGGTGACTTGAGGAGGGATGAAAAGCCTTGGAAGAGCCACTGTGAGGAGGATAGTGAGTCAATGAGAGTGAAATGTAATAGAGCCTAGTACGAGTGAAGACAATTTAATGCATTCAGTCAGAATAGTCTCTACCTATGTTTAGCATCACATGTGTAGGGATGAAAACCAAAAAGAAAGTTGGGAATGAACCAAGGCTTGAACTTGGCTAGATGTAATCACCAGAATGAAAAGGGGGATAATGCAGAGTTGAAATGATTCATTAAAGAATGAACATGAAAAGAAGAAGAGAGAGTGGCTAGTGCAGGGCTGATGTTCTGGGAGAGAATTTTTTTAAAGATCAAAAAATTGGAGGTCATGCTGTGAATGAAGAACAAGGTTATTAAAAAAAGACAAAGGAGAGGTGAAAAGCCAGTAGACTATGGTCAGAGTAGGGGATTGAGAATTCTTGAACATGGAGGTGGTAAATTTGTTGCAATGGCAAGATCAAATGTATGGCCATCTTTGTGTATGTCTGAGGTGGGGTGGAGAAGTAAGTAGTTCATGGGAAGTGAGTAGGATGAGAAACTGAGTGGTTAGCATACTTCAGGGAAAATCAAGATGTATTTTGAAGTCCTACTATATGAGGGCAGGAGTTGGGTAGGAGAAGCAAATTTTAAGCCAGGTACCGAACAATTAAGAAAAAAAGTGGAGTGACCTGGAGATCTGTAGATAGCACCTCCTAGGATTTTTATTGGATAGTAGATGTAAATAACATAGATTTCAAAGGAAGAGAAGTTACTGAGTGATGGCAGAAAGACCCAACCTGGGAATGATCATGGGAGCATTCCAACACCTCTGCCTTTATTAGTAAGCCAAGGAAAATGGGTCCAGATGCACCCAATATTAGTAAGGATGACCAGAGAGATTGTTATTATTTCCTACATTTATTTACTTAACAAATCTATTGATTCTAACTCTGAAATGCCTTCTACACCTGGTCTTTTCTTTACTAATAGCTTTGTTACCACCCCATTTTAAGGCACAATTTACTTTTCTCTTGAACTGCCGCAGCAGACTGAACCATCTGGCTCTGTTCTCTATCCTATTTCCCCTTTCCTTATTTAGAATACATAGGTCCCTTGAATAGTTTTTGGAACTTTCATATATTGCTTTGAATTTCATTTACTTGAAGAGATATATAAATGTAGATTATAAAGGTGTTTAAATGACAAAATAGAGGCAACTGGCTGAGTGGAGCAAGGGCTGGCCCTGGAAAAAGAAATACCTGAGTTCAAATCTAGCCTTAGATACTTATTAGCTGTATGATTCTAAAAAAAAGGCATTTAACTTCTGATTATCTTATTTCCCCCAAATATAAAACAGGAGTAATAACAGTACATATAGGGTTGTTGTGAGAATTAAATAAGATAATATTTGTACAAGCACTTGGCACCAGTGCTTAGCACATATTAGGACTATATAAATGCTCAATGGCACCCAGATGATATAGTATATAGAGTGCTGGGCCTTCTGTCAGGAAGACTCCACTTCCTGTATTTAAATCTTGCCTCAGACACTTATTAGCTGTGTGATGTTGGGCAAAATCATATGATGCTGTTTGTGTCAGTGTTATCATCTGTAAAATGAGTTGCAGAGTTAAGTGGCAAACCACTACAATATCTTTGCCAAGAAAATGTTAAGAGAAGTCATAAAGAGTTGGACATGACTAAAAAACAATTCACTAACAAATATAAATGTTTATTCCTTCCTTTTTTTCTCCTATCCTAATTCTAGATCTAAATTTCACTTTATAGCTATTAACTTGATATAAGAATAATTAGATCAGAAGCTTGGATAATCTGCTAACTTCTGATTGTTCATACCTTGGAAATTAGGCAATTAGAATGAATGAAGTGACAGATTAAAAACAAAACTTTAGGAATATATAAAAAACAGCAAAACTAGGGACAGCATCCAGCTTGGGGAAGTCCCAAGTAACTGAAGATTTCAATTTTATCAGGTTTGGTTAAGGGAATTGTCTTTTTGACCTACAGAGATTGTGATATATTTGTGTTTCTGCCACAGAAAATCAACAAACGCATTTACACTAAGTGCAAATTAGTCTTTACTAGATGAGAAAGTAAAAGGAGTGGAGTAGTACCTTTCCTTCTTTAGTTTATGAGAAAAAATGAAATATTATCTAGCATGTTGGTAACAAAAAGACTCAGGAGGAAAACAAAAAAAAAAAGGAAAAAGTCTCTGAAGAAATGTAGGAGAATCCAAAGCAGGGACTAAATATAAAAATATGGGAAAAAGGAATGATATAATGCATAAATTAAAGCTAAATTATATGCAAGTGGCATTAATATATGTAATATCCCTACAAAGCCATCCTGCCTCTACCCCCTGTCAATCTCATATTCTGAGGTTGGGTTCCCCTGGAGAGTAGATATCCTTTTGATAAGGGACTCTGTGACTCCATACTCCTAAACTCATAATTTAGGAACCATACTCATATTTACTTATGAGTCAACCAGAGATGTAATTAGTTTAAAGTAAGGACATTTACTAAAATGACATACTATGAATAGTAGTAACAGTCAATGACCATTTATTTAGCATTGATTATGTGCCATAGTAAAATAATCTCAGAGGAAAGGCACTAGGAAGGAGAAGGTGGGGTGGAGGAGGGTACTGTGAAAGATCTCCTGCAGAAGATGTTATTTGAGCTGTTTTTATAAAAAGAAGGGAAGCTATAAAGCAAAGATGAGATGGAAGAGCTATTTCCCCAAATACTTTACATATCATTGGAATTAATCATTTTTTAAATGTTTGGTAGAATTCACTTGTGAATTCATCTGGCACTGGGTCTTTTTTTCTTAGGAAATTCATTGAAGGCTTGTTCAATTTCTTTTCTTGAGATGGAATTGCTTACTTATTCAATATCCTCTTCTGTTAATCTGGGAAGTTTATGTTTCTTTAAATACTCATCCATGTCATTTAGATTCTTAGATTTATTATCATATAATTGGGCAAAATAACTACTAAAAGCAGTTTCATTTTCATTTCAATGATTGTAATTTTACCCCTTTCATTTGTAATATTACTCTTGGTTTTCTCCTTTCTTTTTTTTTTATTAAATTAACTATGTATCTATTTTATTGTTTTTTCATAAACAAGATTATTGTCTTATTAATTAGTTCAATGTTTTTCTTACTTTCAGTTTTATTAGTTTCTCCTTTGATTTTCAGGGTTTCTAGTTCTGTATTTTTTTTAGTTTTGTTTTTTTTTAGTTGCATACCAAATTCATCTATATATCCTTTCTCTGTTTGAACTAAGCATTTAGAAATTTAAAAAAATTCTCCTAAGCAGTACTTTGCCTATATAACAAAAATTTTGGTATTTTTTCTCTTTATTGCCATTCTCTTTAAAGAAATTGTTGTTTTTATGATTTGTTCTTTGACCCATTTGTTCTTAAAGATAAGGGTATTTGCTTTCTAATTAATTTTAGTATTTTTTCTCTCGTCTTCTTTTAATGTAATTTTTAAAGCATTATAGTTTAAAAAGTTTCATATTTCTGCTTTTCTACATTTATTTATGAGACCTTTACATCCTATTATAAGATCAGTTTTTGTGAATGTGTCATGTACTGCAGATTAAATTCCTTTCTTTTCCCATTCAATTTTCTCCAAATGTCTGTCAATCTAATTTTTCTAAAATTCTATTCACTTCTTAATTTCTTTCTTTTTTTATTTTTGTTTTTTTTTATTTACCTAATTCAGAGAAGGAGAGTTTGCTAAACATAGAAAAGCAGAATGATACAATACCTAGTAAATAATAATAGTTCTATCCCAGGTCCCAGACCTCATAAAAATATACCTAATTACTAGCCAGGTAACCTGCATATGGCAATTAAACTCTCTTTTATTTTCTCATTTGCAAGAGCTAGATTAGATTAGATGACTTTTAATGTTTAAAATTCTAAGAATTTTGAGTATAATCTGATATTTTCAAATGAAAGATGATGGAAAGGGATTTCTATGGTCAACTCAAAATAACCAAAATACTAAAATTAAATGTTTACATACATATAATTTGTCATTTTCTATTATAAAGTTGAATCAACAGGAAAATATTGTTCTTACAAGTATCTCTTTCATATTTTGAAACATCACGACAAACCAAAATAATCCTAGTGGTTTTATGACCACATGCTAAAAGCCATTTTTGTGGTTATTGTTGTTTAATTGTATTTGACTCTGTATGATCCCAACTGGCATTTTCTTGGTGAAGATTCTAGAGTGGTTTGTCATTTCCTTCTCCAGCTCATTTTATAGAAGAGGAAACCATTGTATACAAGGTTAAGTGACTTACCCAGGGTTACACAGCTAGTAAATGTGTAAGGTCAGATTTTTATTCAGGCAGATAAGTTTTCCTGACTTTAGATCAAGCCCTTGATCCACTGGGCCACCTACCTGCCATGAAGATAAAATTGCCACCATAAAAATCTTTACTAAAAATTAGTAAATATAAATGTTACCAATGGAATATAATTCAATCTAAAATATCTTTGGATAGTAACATTCTATTTGCTCAGCCTATGTTCTTCGTGGGTATAGAATGATCTTTAATTATAAGTCAACTGTCAATTAACAAATCAACAATATTTAATGTCTACCAGGTGCCAGAGACTTATCTAGATTCTTGAGCTACGAACACAAAATGAGATAGGCTCTGGCTACAAGGATAAATGTGAGTTCTGCTGGGGGCCAGGGGAGGTGTTGGAAATACCTTGTTTTGTAATTGTTTTAAGCATATTGGACTCTTTTTTTCTCCACTTGGATTTTTTTTGACAAGGTAACTGGAATTGTTTGCTATTTATTTCTCCAGCTTATTTACAGATGAGGATCTGAGGTAAACAGTATAAATGACTTGCCTGGGGTCATATATATAATAAATTGATGAGGCTGGATTTGAATTCATAACCATGAGTCTTCCAGATTCCAAATCCAGTGCTCTATCCATAGCACCAACTAGCTGCCTCTAAAACTTGTTTACACATAAGTAAATATAGAGCCCATGCAGAATAAACACAGAGATTGGAAGACACCCTGACAATTGAGAGAATAAGAGGATCTTCATTCAAAGCCCATTTCTGACACTCATTTGTATGACTGTAGGCAAAGAACTTAACCTGGACCTTAAGTTTCATCATCTGCAAATTACTTTATTTGCTTGTTTCTCATCTAGGTCAAAGAAGATAAACACTGTGAAGTACTCTTTACTGGTCAGGTCATTTCTCGAGTACTGTCTTGTTCTGGGAAGTATAATTTAGGAAGAATATTGCCTAACTAGCTCCTGTCCGGAGAAGATTCACTGAGACAGTGAAGAGATTCAAAATAATGCCCTAAAAGGATTGGTGGGAAAAAAATGAAGCTCTTCATCCTAGATAAGAGAAGTCTTGGGGATCAGTACGTGTTCATGATCTTCCACTAGAATACATAAGAGAACCTTGGCCACAGAGGGAAAAACTAGAATGAAGGGGTAGAAGTTATAGATTTTTGATTCCATCTAAGGAGTAATATCTTTAAAAAATGAATTGCACACAAAATGGTAGTGAGTTACCCATCATTGGATGGCTTCATACAGCTGCTGAAATATCACTTATCACCCAAAGAACATTTCAGGCAGTGATGGTTTATTCCAACTAAAAGATTCATTGTTTCAATGAGTAAAGTTATTTGCTTTATTTACCCATGCTAGGAAAAGGAAAATGACACTTGCTAAAATAAGAAAAGTTAATTTTATAGGGAGGAGGGCATTTCATAAATTGTGATTGTGTAACTCCCTAAAATTAGTTGAGCTTCTTACTATAAAAGGCTGAAAATTAAGTGGAAACAGTATAATTACGGCTTTGTGTTCTGTTTTCATAAAAGATATTTTGAAGGACATACATCTTTTACTTAATTACTGACTACATGTGCTATACTATGTGTCTGCAAAACAAGTGTAGCCAATCTATTTCTATGGCTGTATTGTTGAGAGCCCCAGTTCCTGTTCCCAAATTTGTAACTGTGCTGTATGAGAACAGAAAACTCTCTTCCCCTGCTGGTGGTTTGAATTGCTCTAATTTGTTCTGGTAATGGGCACCAGATGTCAGAGTATAAAAGGAAGCTGGACCCAGCAAAAAGATTGCCATTCTGACCTTCTATTGAATTCCAGAGCTCTTGCCCTTTTTTGTCTTCTGAGCAAATCAAGCATTCACAAACATGCTGAACAGAGTGGAAAAAACAGCTTTCCTCTTATGGAAGAAGTCACAATCAGAACTAAGATGGCCAGTTGCCACTTTCCCTGTCAGGGTGACATCTGCTACTGTTTTCTGAGCTGCCTTTTGTAGGGGGAAGAAAATAAAAACCTTTAACCTCCACAGGGCTGTCTCCCTCTTTATAGTGGCTGCTTTTTCTTTCAAAAGGCATTCCATTTCTGATTCAGTCTTTGGCGTCTCCTTTTGAAATGATGAAGAAGGCATCTTAGGTTTTCCTTTTCTCTTCCTTTTCTTCAGCTATAGTTCTAGCATTTATTTTTCATATACAGTATGCATTTAATTTATCATTATTTTCTGTTCCATTTGTTGTGGTAAAAATATGTTTTAATCTATATAAAGTCTCAGCAGAGTAAATTAAGGTGAATATAGTCAGATGCCTGCTAGCTCTGATAAGAGTACACATTCTTGATAAAGTCAATCAAATTCTCCACGATTTATGTTTCTTGATGTTTATTTCACGTTTTTGTTCACTGATGTTTTGAAGGTCCACTGGAATCGATGGGATTTTTTCCTCTTTCTTTTGGTAAAAATAAGGTTTGTATAAAAGATTTCCATTCTTAGTCATTTGTTTCCTCATCTGAAAGCAGGTCTCTATGTCTAAGCAGTGTCCCTTATGAAAAAGCAATTCTTTAGAAGTTGTTGGTTTTTTTTTGTAATTGTGCCGTGGGTGGAGGGAAAGAGTTAGTTATGCCTTGTAAGGGAAGATAGACTTAATTCTCTTTAAAGAGAAAGTGAGCCATAGAAGGAAAAGAGAAGTCAACTGTAGACCTTTGTAAATGTTTGCTGTTTAAATGTGAGTACATTTTAGGAAAATGTGTTAAGGCTTAGAAATGTGAAAATTACCCCTCCATTCAGTTCAGGCAGACATTTGAAAACCTACTGTGTGCAAAGAACAGTGTTGGGTACTGAGGGTAGTCATTATCTGCTTTTCACATGAAACCACAGGTATGCTGGCTGGTCAAGATAGAAATTCTCTTGCTGCTCAGGAAGAAGCCCAAGGCTTATTCTGGAGCTGATGTCTGCAGAATATTGCCAGCATTGTATACTTCATTATGACTAGGTTAATCTTTCAGACATTGTTCTATATTCTTTTCTCAGAATGTCAGAGAAACCA
Source organism: Gracilinanus agilis (assembly GCF_016433145.1). Lineage (NCBI taxonomy): Eukaryota > Metazoa > Chordata > Mammalia > Didelphimorphia > Didelphidae > Gracilinanus > Gracilinanus agilis. Next base: position 566,196,603 of record NC_058130.1, on the reverse strand, counting down.
ATTAATTCTTACTATGCCTTGAGGATTTTGAAATGGTGCCTATATAGAATTTTTTTTCAAATTTCTGTAATCCAGAATGTTTTGAAATGGCAATAGTACTTCTGAAGTAGGCTCTAAATGCCTACCTTACTTGGTCTCATATAATGGGCGTGAAATACATGTTTTTCCACCCCCTCTTCTCTATTAATTCTAAACATCAATAATGCACATTTCAAAGTCAATTTGCCTAATTGACTGCATCCCAGGATATCTACTTGCAGGTTTCCCACATTGTAGAGTGTTTCTCTAGAGTGCTTACCTTTAGAGGACAGCGTCATTCCTCTTCTCAAGGCTCCACTTGAGTGGTCAGTGAAACAATTTTTTGTCTATTAATTATTAACATCAGCTATTACACAGTTCATATTTTATACATACTGTTTATAAAAGCTGCACTTAAATCGAGTTACAATCACTTGCAGAGTGTTTTACAATCATGTCTTAATCCCACTTAAAGCACTCATTAATGGGCAACTGCAGTTTGTATATCTCTAGATTACATCAAATCGTTGGGAGTTGACTATTCTGAAGAACAAAACATCTTTTTATTTTTTTTCTCTTCAAGCATAAAAGTTTTACAACTTTTCAACCTGCACATGACACCATAATTCCTGGTTGACTAACTATCTCTTGGACATCATTTCTTCCCTCTTTTTTCCCCCTGTCTTCTGTTCCTTATTTATCTTTGCTTAAGTTCTCCCTTTTGTTCTCTACAGTACTTGCCTGGTACCTGCTAGCAACAGAAAATGTGTGTCACTACTGTGGCATATATGTCCTGACAGTACTAGTCATTGATCTAACAACTCACAGACCAAGATCAGTTGGCTTCTCTCCCGGGTTTTTTTTTTTTCCCTTTAATTTACACTCAAGCGACTGTCATTTGAAGCTCTACCTTTCCCCCAACCTGACAAACTGCTTGCTGCTACTGTACTTGCTGGCATGAACAAATAGACAAGATGTTAGTGGCATGAGATGTTCTTTTATGAATAAAATAACACTATTAATGATTTGGAAATGCTCCTTCTCACACATTATTAGTTAAATTTTAACTAATTTGCCACAGACTCAGAATTATCCATTAATAGTGGCTTTTGCCAGAAACAAAAGAGACGAGGAGATGGGAGAAACTTACTCAAATAAAAATATGAAAAGGGAAAGTCTGGGAGCTGATCTGAGCAAATTGTTTTAAATATGACAGCAAACAAATCACAGAAGTAAATAGTCTACAGACATCTAGCATGATCTGAGATCCTGAGCATCAAATATGACAAATTTTTATAGAGAAAAAGAGGAATTTATAAACATATCTATTGCCTGCTCCAAGATTAGAGTTCCTATTCTTTCTGACAGATAAGATCCCATTTACTGTTCTTTTTGAGAGGGCTGAGGTTGAGGGTATAAGGACATTTGAGGTTAAGAATGACCATATCCTCAGTGGAAAATTTGACTGTTCAATGTGATCAACCTAAGCTCCTATTGTCTTTCTGCATAGTCAACTCAAAAACAAGTTTCTACATTAGACAAATCAATTACAAAAGCAGGGAGAGTATTTGCACACAAAAAGAAAGTTCTTATTTCTATAGGTCTATATAACTGTAGAGATTTATATGATTATAAAAGATTATCTTATTACTATTACTTGTATAGATTATATATTATGGATGTCTTATAATTAGTTATTCATCTAATAACTGGGATTATATCTTTCTATTAAATCAACAGTTGCAATTTAACAGATAAATCTCACTAATAATGATAATAATAGGAAACCTGTAATCATTATCAAAGAGTTTATTAAACATAATGAAAATATCAAAGAGAGGAGCCACACATCTTGAGCTCTGTCACAAAAATAATGTGTCGGGATTCACAGATTCACTCAAACACCTAATCTAGTATTTTTTTTGTAGAAGTACACTCGATTTTTTAAGCGGAATAAAGCAATTCATGTTCACAAAAAGTAGTATTGGAATGTTATACAAAATCTTTCATTTAAATGGCATAAACCACTGTGTTGATTTTGGGTCTTCATTTGACTTCAAATTCTCACAGGATGGAAAAAATGTTCTAAAAATATTTAGGTGAATCCTCATAAGATCAGGAGTGAAACAAGGATGCCCATTATTATCAATATTATTTAATAAAGTATTAGAAATTTTAACAATAGTAATAAGAGATGAAAAAGAAATCAAAGGAATAAGAATGGGCAATAATAATAAAGAAGTAATAAAACTCTCTCCTTTTGTAGACAATATGAGGGTATATGTGGAAAATCATGGAAAGTCAGCTAAAAAGATAGCTTAAACTACTAATAATTTTAACAAAGTAGCAGAATATAAAATAAACACACATAAATCATTAGCATTTGTTCATATTACAATCAAAGACATGCAAGAAGTGATAGAGATACCCTATTTAAAATTACTAGGTCTACCTGCTGAAACAAACAAACCCAGGAACTATATGAACATAATTATAAAAGTTTTTACACAAAGTCAGACTTAAATAACTGGAGAAATATAAATTTTTCATAGTTGGGCTGAGCCTACATGATGATAATTTTACCTAGACTAATCTATATTTTTAATGCCATCCCAATTAAGTTACCAAAATAATTTTTGGTCTATAAAAATAATAAAAAAATTATTTGAAAGAACAAAAGGTAATGAATGTCAAAAGAGTTAATCAAAAAATGTAAAGGAAGTCTAGAAGTATCAGATGCTAAATTACATTATAAAACAATAATTATGAAAACTATCTGGTACTGGCTAAGAAATAGAAAGGTAGATCAGTTGGACAGAACAAATATAAAACAAATGGTAGTGGAAAATTATATTAACCTTGTGTTGACAGAAGTAAGGATCCAGGTTTTGGGGATTAGAACTCACTATTTGGCAAAAATTACTGGGACATGTTTCCCAATTGATAAATGGTCAAAGGATATGACCTGACAATTCTCAGATGAAAAGATTAAAACTACCTTTAGTCATTTAAAAATGCTCCAAATCCCTATTGATTTGAGAAATGTGAATTAAAACAACACTGAAATGCAATCTCACACCCATCATTTGTCTAACATGACAAAAAATAGAAAATGATAAATGTTAGAGGGCAGGTGGAAAAATTGAGACATATACACTGATGATGGAGCTGAGAACTTGTATAATCATTCTGGAGAGCAATCCAGAATGATGTCAAAAGGGTCATAAAACTGTATATCTTTTAACTCAGCAATATCACCACTAGGTTTCTATCCCAAACAGATTAACGATAGGGAGAAAGAACCTACCTATACAAAAATATTCATAGCAGCTCTTTTTTGTGGTGGCAAGAACCTAGAAATTGAAGGGATATCCATCAATTAGAAAATTTCCAAACAAGTCATGGCATATATTTGTGATGGAATACTATTGTGCCATCAGATGATCACAAAAAATGTGTAAAGGCTTATTTGAAGTGATACAAAGTGAAGTGAGAAAAACCAGGAGAACATTGTACACAGTAAGAATAATAATGCATGGTGATCAATTGTGAATCACTTAACTGTTAACATCAAGGCAAGAATCCAGGACAACTCCAAGTCTCAAGACAAAAAAAAAAAGTATATCCAACTACATAGAAGGACAGAGTTCAAGTGAAAATTGAATCATAGCATTTTTTGTTTTATGTCCTCCATGGATTTTTGCCTAATGTAAACAATATGTGTCATTTCATAACATGACAAACATGGAAATATATGTACCATCTATATCATGTAACTTGCCTTCTTCTGGCAGGCAATGGAGTGGAAGGTAGAGAAAGAATATGGAGTGTAAAATATCAGAAAATGAATATTAAGAAATTACATTGACATATAATCTGGAAAAAATAATATTTATAGAAATAAAAAATAAAAACTGGGACAATTGGAAAGCAGTTTGGCAGAAACTAGAGATAGTCCAATACTTTAAACCATTCACTAAATTAAAATAAAAATAGATTCCTGACCCATACATAAAATGATATATCACAAGCAAATTAGAAGAATGGGGAACATATTGCCTATCAGATATATGCCTAGGAGAGGAATTTATTAGTCAACAAGAGATGGAGAGCATTGGGAGATGTAAAATGGATAATTTTGTCACATCAAATTAAAAAGCATTTGCACCAAAAGCCAAACATAAAAAAATTAGAAGCAAAGCAGAAAATTAAGGGGTGATTTATGGACAGTTTCTCAGGTAATGATCTCATATCCAAAATATGGAGAATTTCATCAAATTTATAAGAATAAAAGGCATTTCCCAATTGACAAATAGTCAAAATATATGAACAGACAGTTTCTGGATGATGAAATTAAAGATATATATATATATATGTATACATACATACATATGTGAAAAAATATTGAAATCACTACTGATTAGAGAAATGCAAATCAAAAACAATTCTGAGAAATCATCTCAATCCTATTATATGGGCTAAAAATGACAAAAGGCCAAAAGGACAAATGTAGGGGATGTTGAAAAATGAAGACACTGATGGTGCAATTGTGAACTGATCAATCATTTTGGAGAGCAATTTGGAATTATGCCCAAGGAGTTATAAAACTTTATTTTATTTTATTTTATTTTTTTTTACATTTATTAATATTCATTTTTAACATGGTTACATGATTCATGCTCCTCCTTTCCCCTTCAACCCCCCCCCCCGCACCCCCCCCC
>NC_058130.1:566139667-566182037 GCF_016433145.1 Gracilinanus agilis | reverse complement strand
TATAAGAAGTGAGGTAAACCTTTGTTAAAGGGAGGGATAAAGGTAATGAGGTCATAGGAGGAAGAATGAAGGGGATAGCTGATTGTAGGGAAGGGATGAATGAGGTGGTATATTGGATGGTAAGGGAGTAGATAGAAGTATTCAGGAGGGGCTGTCCAAACAGGCTAGTGACAGAGGATACTGGGGGAGGCAAGGAAAGGTATCTTTATAGACACAAAGGTGTTGGGCCAGTCAGAAATGTTTTAAATTTAGCTAGACGGCTTCCCTTGTTAGTTTCTAAAGTCCCTTGAGGAAAGAGTCGAGAGGGCTCCTTCCTGCCAGTCAAAATGAATGGGTGCAGGAAGTCTCGGGTAAGGACTTCCTCCTAAGAGGGATGCCCGCAGTTCCCTCAAGAAATAAAAGAAAATAATTCTTTCCCTCCTCAACCCTTGCCTTAATTTTTGATACAATGATTCACCAGAGGCTTTGAGTGGGTAACAAAGGGGGTTTATTAATATCAGGGTTAATCAGAAGGAGAGAGGGGTTTAGGGTTTTGTAACAGCTGTTAGGGAGAAAGCTGAAGGTGGGAGAAGGGTCACAGGAGAAGGTTAGACTGAGAGAGCCTGCTTTCCCAGTCAGGAATATTTGACTGACTTAAAGTAAGGTAATTACTAGATCAATAAAATAAGGAATAGCTTGATTTAAAGATGTCCTACTTGCCTACAGAAAACTAAACCCACAATGTCTAAACACCAAAACCACCCTCCTTCCAGATTCCAAAGGGAAATTCAGGGAAAATAAACAGGGATGTGATATGGAGAGGTCAGGGAGAGGTCCAGAGAAATCAGCTAGGTTCAAATTGCCCAGAGACAAAAGCACAGGCCAAGCCCAAGCCAAAAGCTAAAGCAGAGCCCCAGTTGGAACTTCAGCTTTCTTCAAGCCTCAGACTCCTGCTGACTTTTTGTGAAGATTCTAAAGCCTAACTGCCAGGGCTGTAGTTGACTCTTGCAAGAGCAAAAGCTCCTGTTGCATCCTTGCATTACTAGATATATATATGTTTGCTTCTTATGGTATAATGACATTTCATTATATTCCTATCCTCCTTTTTATTTACCTCCACCCAATTTATGTTTTTATAATTTATATCACTCATTTTGTTTCCTTTTTATTTCTACCACAAAAAGAACTGTTAAAAATAATGGGTCACATGATAGCCACTGAAAGTATACTTTCTGTAGCTGGCACATTACTTGTTTGTTTGGCTAATAGCTTTTATATTTGTTGAGTCTAAACTGTGTCATTATCTGTATTATTTATTAGCCGTTTCATTGAATGTTTATGTCCTTGCAAAGAAGATACTCTCTCTCTCTCTCTCTCTCTCTCTCTCTCTCTCTCTCTCTCTCTCTATTTATCTATCAATCTCTCTCTCTCTCTCTCTCTCTATCTATCTATCTATCTATCTATCTATCTAAAACAGGACCTATAAACTTAAGTCATCAAGTCTTGCACTGTTGTTTTTATAGTCATGTATAACTCTTTGTATCCTCATTTGGAGTTTTCTTGGCAATGATACTAAAGTAGTTTGCCATTTTCTTCTCCAACTCATTTTATAGATGAGGAAATTTAGACAAAATAAAATGACTTGCCCAGGGACACACAGCAAATAAGCATCTGATGCTGTATTTCAACTCAAGTTTTCTTGACTCCAGACCTGCTACTTCATCTACTGTATCATCTAGTTGACCCTCAAGCCTTGCATGCTTATGATCAAATCTAGCTTATCTGAAAACATCCAGATTTTTAATGTAATTTGCAATTATCGTTCTTCTATATAAATTCACATACGCTTTGCCATCTAATGCATGGTGTGGTTAATTGTTCACAATTGACTTTCTTTGTATAGGAGAAAACTCTCAGTTATAGAGACCAAAGCAGACTACTAAGTTTCTGAAAGGGAGCTAGAAAACATGCAGTTTGTACTACATATGTATGTCTGTATATATAAATGTGTAAATATACATATGTCTTGATATGTACAAATATACACATTTTAAATGCATGTATGTATACATGCAGATTTTCTTTTTAGATTGTCATTATTTCATCCACAGTGGGGCTGTGGCCTTAATTCTGATTTCATTGCCTAAGATGATTTTACATAAAATGTTTTATTTATAATGACAGTTTTAATTCCACTCCCAACATTAGCTTCTGAAAATTTTTATGAAACACACACACACACACACACACACACACACACTCATTTGTAATTTATTGAAAACCTCAATTCAACTTCTGGACCTAAGCAGAGATAGACTAAAATCCAAGACATTTCAAGTTCCTTCTCATGTACTCTTTAGGGCTCTCTAATTTGTGTGTTGGTAATACATTTTAAAGACCTGTGGTGGCCTCCATTTAAATTACCCCTTGACAGGTTTAGAGCTGTGCCCAGAGGAGATCCAGATAAAGTTAGGCCTGAATATCAATGCACTTGCTGACCTGCAGGTAACACCGACATTTTCTAAATCTGAGAAATTGAATTGCTCTTCATAAACAAGCAAGTTCACTTTAGGTCTTCATAGTGCTGCACCTGGATAGAGTTTAATAACAGTCACAACTTATTCTGTGTTTCAGGGTGTGCAAAGAAAAAAAATACTGCCACAACACCGGCAAAGTAGCATTTGAACTGTTTCATGGAGAAACAGACCACTGCCTGGAATCATCTCAATTCTTTTAAAGTCTGTTCCAGAATGAAACCAGTTACTATAGACATTGAAACAAGCATATTCCTCTTTCAAATCGGTGGACATGTCACCAAAAAGTAGGCAAAATAATAATAAAAATACATATTATTTCCCTTTGTAAAATTTACAAAATTGGGTCAGGGGAAGAAACCCCTCCCATTTGTGAGATTTATGTTTCTACAACATGTTGATGGTTTTTTAGCAGCTTCATAACCAACCTGGTTTACATTCAGTTTTATATGATGTTATTCCCTGAGCAGACGCTCAAGAACCCTTTATAGATAGTTTTTCTCTTTTTATTGATTATAAGGCTGTTGAACTCTAGTGATAAGGCATCAGGGGAAAAGCAGAAAGCAATGGGTTTGGAGGATAAATGCATATTTCTATCGCGTAGGGGGAAAGTATTCCATTCAGACACATCTGTGAATTTCACACTATTGTGGAGTTACTGTTTAGGAGTCCCTTGTCATGGGTGTATTTTTTAGTTTTGTGTTCTATTTACTATTACTTTCCAGTGGGTTAATTGTCTTTATAGAATGCTAAAACAGGACCCCACTAGGTAGCTAGCTCTTAATGACCTCTGTTAAAGGGGAATAGAGATAATGCACAATGTGGCACAGGGAAACTATTACTGCAATTGGAGTTAGAAGACCTGGGTTTTGATGTTTTGTCTCTAATACTAAATGGTTGTATTACTATGGGAAAGTCAGTGTGTTAGTTAAGCAGCTAGGCAACATAGTCAATAGAATGCCAGATCTACAGTTAAGAAGTTATGAGTTCAAATGCAGACTCAGAGATTTACTCCCTGTGTGACCCTGGGAAAGTCACTTAACCCCTTTTTTTCTCATTTTCCTCATCAGTGGAACAGAGAAAATAATAGCACTTAGCTCCCAGGGTTATTGTGCAGTTCAAGTTAAATGATAATTGTAAAGTTCTTACTATCGTGCCTGGCACATGGTTTTCTATTAACTTTAGCTAATTTTACTATTGGGCAGTAAGGTAGCATAGAATGTTGGACCTGGGGTCAGAAAGACTCATCTTCCTGAGTGAAAATCTAGTCTCAGACACTTACTGGTTTTGTGATTCTTCAAAAATCATTTAACCCCATTTGCCTCAATTTTCTCCTCTATAAAATAAACTGGAGAAAGAAATGGCAAATCATTCTAGTATTTTTTTGCCAAAAATACCCAAGAAAGGGGTCACTAATAATGACACAAAACTGAAAAACAGTTCATCAACAACAAAAATTATCATCAGTCAACTACTATTTATTGAGTACCTACTCTGTAATCAGCCCTGATCCAATCATTGAAAGGTATTTTAATTTCAGTGAGCCTCAGTTTCTCTTCTTATAAAACGGAGTATTCTATGACCTTTAAGGTTTTTCCTAATGATAAATCATAGGATCCTATACATACTTCCAATGTAATTCCCTGTTTCCTTTTATCCACACTATAATGTACATGCTAATATCTCTGAATTTTGTTGGTTTGACCTCAAGTGCATCTGTAGATTTATCCTCTTTTTATTTTACTCTTCACCCTGACCTAAGTACTGTATAACCAAGTATAAATGAATTCATTGATTTTGTTTTGGAGGCATGAAGGAAAGTTCGGTTAAAAGTATATATCCCTAGAATTTAGCCCTTTAATGACATTGCAAGAGATCATTCAACAGACAACAAAAGGAGATTTAATTAATCATAACAGAAGTTTAGGGATCGAGAAACCTTGATTCATCTGAGTAAAGCTCTCTTGCTTGAATTGACTCCTACTATCCAATAGGCAAGATCAGATTGTATGTGGGATGTTTTATGGCTAATTTATAATCATGTGACCAGGAAGAATTGTCACTATTCTCAACTTTATTAGTTCCAACCAAAAGATTTAGTGACAGTTTTTAATATATCCTAAGGAAAATTTAACCCCAATTATATAGGAGGGGAGGGATGGGCCAGGATATTGTCCCTACCAGTGTTTCTTCTTGGACTTTGTTTTAAAGAAGAAAAAAAATCATTTGTTAAATGCAAATAGAAATCTCTACAAAAACCCAGACATTCTTGTTGCTTTCTGACAAAAAAATTTAATTAGAAATTTTAGGGTGTCAGCAAGGCAAATGCATCCTGAAAAACTTTTAATTAGACTATATTCATCAGAGAAGCATGTATTGCTCAAGTGGTCAAAACTATATAAGGAATCTTCTTTTTTAACTTTAAGAAGATATAATTAGCTCTTGCTTACTCTACTGGTAAATTATCCTTCAGAAGATTTACTATATTTCAGATTACTTTAGCAAGTTTTGCTTTCAGATTCTTATTGAAATTGTCATCCATTTTGTTTAATTAAATTCTTTCTTGAAAGAACAATGATCATTGTTTACGCTAATCTAGATGAGAGGGTTTTTTTTTTTAGTTTTAATTCAAAACAATTATTTCCTTCCCTCAAGGAATGTATTGACCACATGTTTGAGAAAAGACAATAAGTATGCTTTGAGAAAGTATTCTTGTGCCAGTGTAAAAAGTAATGAAGTTCATTTTCAGCTTTAAATGGGAAGCTGGAATAAAATCATCATGCAGAGTAGGAGTCTGACCTTCATCATTCCACTGTACAGAGGATAGCACATAACATAATGGAAAAAAGTATATGACTTGGGATCTTGAGATAAATTGGTTCAAATCCTGATTCTGAGACTGTAATTATGGGAAAGTCACTTAAACTATTTGATTCTCTTTTTTCTCATGTGGAAAATGGGAATCAGTACCAGGTATTTCATAGGGCTGTCTTAAAATTTAAATGAGATATAGTTCCCAAAGTGATTTTCAGAGTTAAAGCTTTCTACATGTTAGCTATTATTAATGAATATTTACTGAATTAATTTCTGATTACTTCAGTTCAACAAACATTTATTAAGTTCTTACTATGTGTAAAGTTCTGTGTTAGGATAATGAAGAAACTAAAAAGAAACCATGGCTATTCTATAATGGAGCCTGTGGCTACAGTTCCAAATGGTGTTGAATTTGAATTTATACAAACCAGGTTTGATTCTGAATATTTTTAGTTATTAGCTGTGTGATCTTGAGCAAATAACTTCACCTCATTGGTTTTCTCCTTTATGAAATATGTGGCGTGGACTACATCACTTCTAAGTCCCTTCCATCTCTAGGTTGTTGAGGCAAATTCTACTGGGAAAATGCAATATTAATAAAAAAGTATATAAAGAAATATATTTCAAGGAAAGTTGAGAGTGTTCTGATAACTGCAAGGCACATGAAATATGCTTTAAGGAAAAAAAATACCTTGGAAGGCAGAATAGAGGAGGCAGTTTACTCCAGACATGGAGGACAGCTTGTGCCATTACACAAAAGCAAGGGATGAGGTGCTGAGTTTGGGTCACTGCTAGCAATTCAGTTTGGGTGGAATATAGATTGCATGAAGGTGAGCAATATGAAATATTTGGGAAGGTGGTAAGGATATATTATGCCATGTACTTGAGGGCAGGGAATATTTCACTTTTGTCTTTATGTTCTCAGCACTGGCTCTTTGTGTCTAGCCTGACAGAGTTCCCTAATTATTGTTGAATATTTATTAATTGAGACTGTTTAAAGAAAACTTTAATTTCATTCTCATGCTTTATTTTTTTATGCTACTTACAATAGAACAACTAAAGATTTTTTAGGAAAAAAACTGTAACTAAGGAATATTAATTTGATAACATCGTGGGGAGACTAATTAGAAAAAAAAGACAAAAAAGAAAAAAGGGAGACCAATTAGGAAACTATTGCAATATTGAAGGTCAGATGAGAAGCAAGGATGGTCTGAAATCAGGTGGAAAACGTGTGATAAGAGAGAATGAGAGAGAAGGGGGAAGATGAGAGAGATATTGAATGAGATGTAAAAGTATGGTTCTAAGTCATTGGACATGGAGCAGCAGGGAGGCAGAAGAAAGGCTTACTGATTTGGTGAACCCTTTGGGAAAGGCCGATTTTGAAGGGGAAGATACTAAATGAAAAAAAGTTTCGGAAGTCCATGGGCCTATATTTTTTAGAGAACATAGCTTACAGAGTTTTACTCTTATTTTTTATTCAGTCATTTCTTCCCCTTACCACACCATAAAAAGCAACATGTAGTGAAATACAGAGATTATGTCTTCCATTTTTTCCATTTCTCAATTCTTTTTTCTGGAGGTAAATATTCACAAGTTCTTCAAATATGAAATCTATAGCTACATATAATATTATCTTGGTTCTATTCATTTCACTCCATTATTTCCTGTAGTTCTTTATTATTGATTTTTTAATTACATGTAGGAGCAATTTTTGACAATTATTTTCTGACATTTTGCAATTCAGATTTTCTTCCTTTCTCTACCTCACTCCCTGAAGTGGTAAATAGTCTGATATAAGTTATATCAGTGCTTTCATGAGACATATATTTTCCTATTCTGATTTTGTAATGGAAAATACATATTACATATACAATTAAAAACAAAAAACCTCATAAAGGAAATAAAGTGAGGGATGGTATGTTTGATCTTCAGTCAGACTCCAGTAATTCCTTCTTTGGCTGTTGATGGTGTTGTTTGGAACTTTGTTTTGCTAATAATACCTTAGTCCTTCAAAAATGATCATCTTATAGTATTTCTGTTAGTATACATACTGTTCTCCTGGTTTTACTCACTTTACTTTTCATTGTTTCATATAAGTCTTTCTAGGTTTTCTGAACTTATCCTGTTCATCATTTTTTAGATACCATGGCTTGTTCATCCATTCCCCAACAGATAGACATTCCCTCAATTTCTAATTCATTGCTCCTATAAAAAGAACTGTTGAAAATATTTTCAAGCAAGTAGATCTTTTCCCTCTATCTCTGGTCTCTCCATCTTATTTTTTCCATTTATCCTTTTATTCTCCTTTTACTCTTTTGCCTGTTTACAAATTTTTTTGCTTCTGTTTGCCCACCTCCTCACATTCCCCCTCTTTGACTCTATCTTCCTCCCTTTTTTTGTTCTCCCTCCCTTTCTTACTTACTAGATGAATGCATTGAGAATAAAACTAAAACAAAATAAAAATTAACACTCACAGTTAAACAACAAAATAGAAATCCCGAAAAGCAAAAGTGACAAACAAAATTAAACAAAACTAGGAATAGCTTAAAAAATAGTATTAATTAATAATTTACAAAGAGAAATAAGCAAAACTATTAGAAAATGAAAAGATGAATTTTCCATCAATGAATAAGAAATAAAAGAATCAAGACTTATTTTTTCAAACTATATAAATACAAAATTATCCATCTAAAAGAAATGGATTAGAGGCAGCTAGGTGGCTTAGTGGATAGAGACCCAAGGCAGAGATGAAAAGTCTTGGGTTCAATTCTAGCCTCAGATACTTACTTAGCTATGTGATCCTGGGAAAGTCACTTAAGCTCCATTTTCTAACATGTATCACTCTTCTACCTTTGGACCAAATGCATAGCTTTGATATGGAAAGTAAGGGTTTTATAAAAAGAAATGGATAAGGGGCAGCTGGGTAGCTCAGTGGATTGAGAGCCAGGCCTAGAGACGGGAGATCCTAGGTTCAAATCTGACCTCAGACACTTCCCAGCTGTGTGACCCTGGGCAAGTCACTTGACCCCCATTGCCTACCCTTACCGCTCTTCCACCTATAAGTCAATACACAGAAGTTAAGGGTTTTAAAAAAACCCCAAAAAAATTAAAAAAAAAAGAAATGGATAAATATTTACAACATTTATAATTCATGCATACACATATAAATCTATATGCACACATATTCTTCATATCAACTGAACCAGAGATTCAATAACTGTTAAAAAAGAAAGAAACTGAAGAAACCATAAATAAATTTCCAAAAAATCTTGAGGAATATATGGATTTACAAATGAATTTTTTCAAATATTTAAAGAATAATTAATTTTAATGCTATATAATACTAATTAAAAATAATAAAGAAGAGAATTCTCTCAGATTTTTTCCATGACATATATATATATATATATGATCTTGCCTTATAAACTGGAGATAGCCAAAATTTAGAAGAAAAACTATTGATGAAGAACTTTATTGAATGGTGTTGCAAAAATTTTTAATTAAATACAATAGTAAGAGACTATAGAAATATACTATAACCAAACTATATTTAAAAGATAGTTCATAATTAGGAAAACTATACGCCATATATGATCATATTTATAACAAAAAAGTTATATTATTGTTTGCAGAGAATGTTCTTGGCAAGATAACATATTCATTTCTATTAAAATAAAACCTTCAAAAGCACAGAAACCATTGCAGATTTCCTTAATACAAGGTAAAGAAGGGGGTGATTAGAAGGATTGGGTATAGTTGTGTACTAGCAAGTAAGGAGTGGAAATACCCCTCTTCATTCACAGCCACCGCTGTTTACTTGGAGACAAATGGGGATCCCCTTTTAAAACAAGGAACCCCTGGATGGTCATACGGGGGTTGAGGGGTTGAAGGGATATTGGCTCCTCAAGGAAAAATGAGTGACACCCCAAAAGGATGGTGGTGCCAGTCGGGGTTCACAGAAACTTCCCCCTTACAGCAAGGGGGTCAGGCTTAAAATGGAGATCAGCCTGACTCCCTTCCCTATCCCTTCCAGTAGCCTCCCTCCCACTAAAACACACAGATCTGTTCTAGGAAATCTTGGGTGTTTATTACAGGAACAATAAGGCAAAGGGACAGGAAATAGGGATTCAACAGGAAAGGGGTGGAAAGGTATCCCTATTCCCAAAAGTCCTTCACTATGCCAGGTAGCCACCAAGTCTAAGACCCTAGGGTCAGACAGGGTGTTCCCTGAACACAACTTCACTTTCCCAAGCCCACTGATTAAATCCTAAATCTATCGTTGTGGTAAATCTAAGAGGGGTACTGCTGAGCAAAACCCAAGGCAACTGGAGTTCAAGGAAATGCTCCCCCAAGGAAGTCCAGAATTCCCCCAAACTCTGTTGGCACTGTTGCTAGTATAAGTGATACTCTGGAAACAAGGTGTCTTGAGGGAGAAACAGGTCTTCTTTATATCTTGGAAATCCAAAGCCATTTCTGGGGATCACAGAGGCAGCTCACTTCAATACCCTTCTCTGGTTTCTTTTCCCCAAAAGCTGCTCCTCAGGCTTCCCTTTCCCAGAAGACTCTGCTCTTTCAGCAGTCACTCCGTTCTTCTTCCACCAACATTCTAACAATTTTTCAAAACTGTCAGGGCTTGCTTTTCATTCTTACAAAAATAAGTAGTATCTAACCAAAATTAAGAGTCAGCATTATCTGTAATGGGAATAAGGATGTAAAAGAAAGTAAGGATGTCCTTTACACCATTAATATTCAATATTGTGCTAGAAATACTATGTATACCATTTTTGAAGAAGAAATGATTTGCTTAGAAAACACTACTGTGCCAATTAAAAATTTTAAATGACACCTTCAGAAGTTTTATGATATAAAATAATCCTATGCAAATGAATATTCCTTTATATAACCAATAAATTCCAATAGGAACAGTTAGAAAAAGAAAATCAATTTAAAATAGCTACAGGTAGTATACAAATTCTTAGAAATCTATCCTCCCACATATATACAGGAACTATATGAACACAATTTACAAACCTTGCACAAATAGAAATCATTAGTTGCAGATGCATCATAAATAATTGGAGATATAATAATTGCTCGTTATTAAGTTAAGCCAATGTAATAAAAATTAATGCTACCTAAACTAATTTACATATTTCATGCCATACAAAACTACCAAAAGATTATTTTATGAAGTGAGACAAATAATAACAAAATTTATATAAAAATAAAATTAAGAATATGGAAGACAGTGATTTTTTTGAAAAAGAGGGGAAGGCAAAGATAGTTAGCAGTATCAAATCTCAGACTATACTACAAAACCATATTCATCAAAGTGTTTGTTCCTCAGTACAAAATAGAAAGGAGCAGATATGGTCGGCAAAAAAAAAAAAAAAAAAAAAAGACCAGAGTGATCTAATGTTTGGTGTGCCCAAAGATGCTTGTTATTGTGGCAAAAACTCACTCTTTGATAAATTCTATTGATAAAACTGAAAAGCCATCTGAAAAATATTAGGCAGTCAGTTCTGTCATAATGTTTGTTTTTATGTAGGCAGCTAGTGATATAATAAATAGTGTGTGGGCCTAGAGTCAAGAAGATCTGAATTTAAATTCAGCCTCAGATACTTAGTGGTTGCATGCTCATGTAAGTTACATGACCCCTCTTTATCTCAGTTTCTTCATCTGTAAAATAGGGATAATCATAGCACCTAATTCTCAGGGTTGTGGTGAGAATATGACGTAATAATTTTTATAGCATTCTCTAAAACTAGAAGCTTAAATGAATAATAATTACCCGTCTCCTGCTTTGTTTTAAATCTATCTATCTATCTATCTATCTATCTATCTATCTATCTATCTGTCTGTCTGTCTGTCTGTCTATCTATCTATCTATCTATCTATCTATCTATCTAAATATATACATATATATTTACCTCCAGAACAATTGCTGTATAAGAGAATAATTTGAGCATAAATTTAATCTTGTCCTTCCTTATGCTGGATTTTATCCAAAAGAAACAGAGAGACTACACCATTTCACAGTTATTCAAAAGCTGCAACCTTTCCAACAATCACTTCCACAAGGAAATTACAAAACTTTTTCAAGCTAAAGTGTCACATTTGTTTTATAGTTTCTTGTTCAGTTACCACTGTAGAGAGAATAGGGCTGGTCTGCACCCATGCACTTTAGTCCTCTCACCTAAAAATGGAGAGGACCTCAGCCCCCCATCTTGTAATTACTTTCATACTTATAAGCATCAACTTTGCCATCCCATTCCATGTATATAAGCTGAGTGAGCAGCATTCTGAGGTTGCTATCATCGCCACTTTCATTTTTATGAAGCTCCCGTTATTTTAAATGTGTAAATGAGGAAGCTTGTTAATATTTCATCCCTACCCTAATTTCCCCCATAATCCCTCTGCTTTTATTATGTGAGTTACATGATGTTGATTTTTAGGAACACATATCTTGCATTATAGCAGAATTGTCTATATAGACCAATATCTCTCATTGAAAACCAATATAAACTGAAATTAGGTAAATGATTTATAAATTTTTTAACTTAAATAATTTTATTTTTAGAAAAAATTTCCCTGGTTACATAAGTCATGTTTTTACTTTACCCTTCACCCCCTTCGTTCCCCCATCCTCCGACTCACCCCCTCCCTTCACCGTAGCTAATTCACATTTCCAGTGGTGTGGTCAGTCAAGACTTATTTACACATTATTGATAGTTACATGGGTGTGGTCTTTTCAGGTCTACATCCCCAATCATGTTCTCATCAACCCAAGTGTCCACGCAGTTGTTTTTCTTCTGTGTTTCTACTTCTGCAGTTCTTCCTCTGAATGTGGATAGTGTTCCTTTCCATAAATCCCTCCGAATTGTCTTGGGTCATTGCATTGCTGCTAGTACAGAAGTCCATTACATTCGATTTTACCATAATATATCAGTCTCTGTGTACAATGTTCTTCTGGCTCTGCTCCTTTCACTGCATCAATTCCTGGAGGTCTTTCCAGTTCACATGGAATTCCTCCAGTTTATTATTCCTTTGAGCACAATAGTATTCCATCACCAACATATACCACAATTTGTTCAGCCATTCCCCAATTGAAGGGCATACCCTTGCTTTCCAGTTTTTTGCCACCAAAAAGAGCGCTGCTATAAATATTTTTGTGCAAGTCGGTTTATCTATGATCTCTTTGGTGTACAAACCCAGCAATGGTATGGCTGGATCAAAGGGCAGGCATTCTTTTATCACTCTTTGGGTGAACACAGAATAGTATACTTGTCAGATCTCTGGGAAAGGAAAGATTTTAAAATCAAACAAGAGTTAGAGAAAATTACAAAATGTAAAATAAATAATTTTGATTATATTAAATTAAAAAGGTTTTGTACAAGGGAAAACAATGCAACCAAAATCAGAAGGGAAACAACAAACTGGGAAAAAATCTTTATAACAAAAAATTCTGACAGAGGTCTAATTACTCAAATATACAAGGAGCTAAATCAATTGTATAAAAAATCAAGCCATTCCCCAATTAATAAATGGGCAAAGGACATGAATAGGCAATTTTCAGATAAAGAAATCAAAAGTATCAATAACCACATGAGAAAGCATTCTAAATCTCTAATAATTAGAGAAATGCAAATCAAAACAACTCTGAGGTACCACCTCACACCTAGCAGATTGGCTAAAATGATAGCAGGGGAAAGTAATGAATGTTGGAGGGGATGTGGCAAAATTGGGACGTTAATGCATTGCTGGTGGAGTTGTGAACTGATCCAACCATTCTGGAGGGCAATTTAGAACTATGCCCAAAGAGCGATAAATGATTTATAAATTAAGGGATATTTAAGCAAAGTGTTAAGAAAACAGGAAAAAAAAAAGATTGTCAAAGCTATCAGTAGAGGAAGAATTTGTAACCAAATAAGAAATAAAGGATTTCAGAGTACATAAAATCCACAATTTTGGTTACATAAATATTTTTAAAAAAGATTTTGTATGAAGAAAACCAATATAACTAAAATTAGATGATGATAAAGAAATGAGGAAAATTATTTTGCAACAATATTTTTCTGATAGGGATATTATTTCCAAGACATATAGGGAATTGATTCAATTGTAAAAGAATAAGAATCATTCTCCAATTGATAAATGGTAAAAGGATTTAAATGGGCAGTTTTCAGAGGAAGAGATCAAAACTATCAATGACCATATGAAAAAATATTCAAAATCACTAATAACTAGAGAAATGAAAATTAAAGCAACTCTGATGTATGACCTCATACCCATCAGTTGGCAAAACTAACAGAAAAAAAGTTACAAAGGCCTGAGGGGTAAAAAGTTATTTTAATAAAAAATATTGGTGTATCTGTAAAGTTGTTCATATATTCTAGAAAGCAATTTGAAATTATGTACAAATGACTATTAAACTGTGCATACTCTAATCCTATGATAACATCTAGGCTTATGCTCTAAAGATTCAAAATAAAAGGACCCAAATATAAAAATAGTTATAATATTCCTTTTTGTGGTGACAAAAAAAGATAAATGAAGGGTTGCACATCAATTAGTGAATGATTGAACAAATTATGTTATATGAATGTGATGGAATATCATTATGCTCTAAGAAATGATGAAGAGAATGGTTTCAGAGAAACCAGGGAAGACTAGAGTTAAATAATGAAAAATAAAGTGAGCAGAACCAGAACAATTTATGTAGTAATAACAAGACAATTTGAAAGATTTTAGAATTCTGATCAGTACAAGTAGTAAATACAATCCTAGCAGACTCATGATGAAGCATACCATTCATCTCCAGATAGAGAAGTGATAAACTAAGATTACAGACGAAAGCATTTTTTGTTGGACCCTGCTAATGTAGGAGTTTGCTTTTGTTGTCTATGTATGTTTGTACTCATTTTTGCTTTTCTTTTGTTTTGCTCTTTTGACTTATGATAAGAGATTGAATGGACAAATTATACAATTGGGATAACGAATTCTCAAAGTTGAAAGAGTACTGAATTTGGAATAATGGACACCTGAATTTTTGCCTCAAATACTTATTAACTGTATAACTCTTGGAAATTCATTTAACCTGTGTCTTGACAATTTTTGTTGTTCAATCATTCAGTGGCCTCTAACTCTTCATTACCCTGTAGACCATATGGTTCATGGGGTTTTCTTGGCAAAAATGCTCAAGTGAATTGCCATTTCCTTCCTCACTAGGTTAAGGCAAACTGGTATTAAATGACTTGTCCAGGGTCACACTGCCAATAAGTGTCTAAGGTCAAACTTGAACTTAGATTTTCCTGACTCCAAACCCAACAGAACATCTAGATACACACACATATGTATACATATCTTTATATACAATTCATCTAGCTATCACTATATCTAGATGGCACAGTGGATAGAGCAACAAGTCTCGAGTAAGGAAGACTCATCTTCCTGAGCCGTAATCTGGCCTCAGACATTTACTAACTGTGTCACCCTAAGCAAATAATTTAACTCTGTTTGGCTCAGTTTCTTCATCTATAAAATGAACAGAAGAAGGAAATGGAAAACGACTCCAGTATCTTTGCAAAGAAAATCCTAAATCATGTCAAAAAGAGTCAGACATGACTAAACAACCATAAAGATGTATATCTTTTTAACCAACAGCTATTAATATCTATATCTATAACTTTAGATACATATCTATGTCATTATCAATGAGTTCAGTCTAGGATTAACTATAAACTGGAAAATGCAAAATTTGTCTATTGAGCCAAAATTCTTCCTAAAACAAAGGCCCATTTTAAATTAATGTAAAGAGTAGACTACTATAGTTTTTTCATTAAAAGCAATTTTAAAAATGAGTTTTATTTAGACATAATACAGAATGAAAATTCAACAAGGATAGCACAGCACGTAGTTGGAGTAACCTCCTGCTTCTATCAAAAAAAAAAAAAAAAAGGTATCCACCACCATTAAAAGAATAGGTGGAGTCCAAATGTAAATTGAAGCATACCAATCTTTAATTTTTTTCCTTCATGAATTTTTCCTCTATTGAAAGCAATATGTATCTTCTTTCACATCATGATGAACATGGAAATATATGTTATATGATATTATATGATATACAACCTGTTTCACATTATCTGTCTTTTTAGGTGGCTGGGAGAGAGAGAAAATGGGTTGCAAAATATCATAAAATGAATATAGAAAAATTGTATTTACACATAATTTGGAAAAAATAAAAATATATAATTTAAAAAAGAAATAAACATCATAATTCAATTTTTAGTAAATCCAACAGCATGGACTATTGCAGGAAGGTTTCCATACTTGTCAAAAGTTACTAGAAACATAAAAAAAACTGTTAGAAAATATTGTTAAACTGACATTTTACATTATATATCCTTGAATTAGATTAGTGATATAAACATTGAACATCACAGAAAACAAAACTGAAGTAAACTGGATGGGGTTACCTCTCTCATTTGAGGGAGAATTCATAAGCAGAGTAGCAATACAAATAAACACAATAAGATGAAAGAGATCTCAGAGTTGCCCTAGATACTAACCTTGTAAATAAAGTCATTCACAGTCGATCTTCATACATTATTGTTGTTATTGTGTACAATACTCTCTTGAGATTTTTTTTTTGTGATTATTTTGTCTGTCATTTCTTATGGCACAATAGTATTACATTACAATTATATATACTAGAACTTGTTTACTCATTCCCCAACTATTGGACATCCCTTCGGTTTCTAGTTTTTGCCACCACAAAAAACAAAACAAAACAAAAAACAGAAGAAAACTGCTATATATGTTTGTACAGATAGATTCTTTTCCCCTATTTTTAATCTCTTTGGGAGAGAGACCTAGTAGTGGTACTGCTGGGTCAAAGGTTATGCACAGTTTGATGGTCTTGTGGGCATGGTTCCAGACAGCTCTCTAGAATTGTTGTATCAATTTGCAGCTCCACCAGTAGCATGTTATGGTCCTGATTTTTCAACAGTCTCTCCAATATTTATCCATAAAAGTCCTGTGTATATCCTAATAATTACTAGGAATTTTATTGATTTTATACATGTTTGTTTTTTCTTCTTTTATTTTTGCCTGTTTGGGGTGAGTGATGAACAGAAATGTTGATAATCTGTGGGGATTTGTTTTTCATCCTTTTACTTGACTAAAACTATTAATCGTTTTATTAATTTCTCAATTGATTCTTTATAGTTTTATATGTAAACAATCATACGATTTGTGAAGTGTCATTTCACATATTTTTGTTGACATTTATTTATTTAATTTATTTTTCTAGTTTTTTGTTTCCTTCTCTTTCTCTCTACTAAACAGCTCCCAATTTCATTCGTTCTTCATTTTCACACAGATTACAGTGGAATAATTGCCAAGCCTAGAGCTTGGAAGTCCTAGGTTCAATTCTGGCCTTAGACAATTCCTAAATTGTATAATCCTAGGCAAGCCACTTAATCCCCATTGCCTAGTCCTTACCACTTTATTGCCTTGAAGCTAAGTTGGAAAATAAGGGTATTAAAAACAAAAACAAAAAAAAAATGATTACTATAACAACCTCATTAGGATCAGATTATTTACTGGCATTTAATTTATTTTTACTATAAGCTAAAGAGATGAATTTCTATTTATGTGGGCATTAGGATGCCATGGAAGTTTATTGAGTAGAGGAGAGAACAGGGTCATATATGAGCTTAAGGAAAATTGTCTTGGCAGCTTTGTGAAGGATAGATTTTTTTTAAAGCCCAGATCTGATTTTGTCTCTCCTCTATTCAATAAATTTCCATTGTCTACATCAAGATAAGGTCATCTGTTCAGCTTTTAAAGGTCCTTTACAACCTTACCCTAATCTATTTTCCAAGCGTTAATGTGCATTGTTTTTCTTCACAGACTGTGATGTAGCAAAACTGGCTTCTCTCTGTTCCATAAAACCTAGCTACCATATTCCTGTTTCCCACTGGTAATTCCTATGCCTAGAATGTACTCTCTCTTCTTTGCCTCATATAATTTCTCCTTTCCTTCCACATACAATTTAAGCACCACCATCAGCATTAAACTTTTCTTGATCCTCTGAAATGCTACTTTTCTTTTAAATTACTTTGTATTTATCTGAGTTTATTCTTTTTACATATGTTCTAGATATACTTATATCCTTTTTGTCTTCTCCATTGGAAAGTAGTATCATGCAAATAGGAATTTTTAAATAATTATTTTCATAACCCCAGCTCAACACATTTTCTGTAATAGAATAAGTGCTTAATGAATAATTGATGATAATAGCCTATCAAGAATTTATTCTATATTTCTGTTTTTATTTTATTTACTTATGATTTGTTCACGTCTTAAAAATATGTTTTGAAAGGTGTAATGGGAGACTAAGAAATATCAACATTTAAAAATGTTTATTTTTCCAAAATCACAAAGCTTTTTCAATCATGTTTTCTCCAGCAATCTGTTTAGATCTATAATTTCCTTCTGTTTTATCATTTTGTTTGACTTATCTGGTTGTAAAAGTGAAACATTACAGCCACCTACCATTTTTTATGTTATTACCTGTAACTTTTTGGTTGCCTTTTGTTTAGTTATTTCCTTTTTTAGAACTTGAGTGCTATGCCATTTGTTTTTATATTTATTATAATATTTTTCATTGTCCATTGTGCCTTTAAGCATAATGTAGCTTCTCTTTTTATCTCTTTTGACAACATCAATTTTTACTACTGCTTACTACAAATCATACTTTCAACTACTACTTTTCAAAGAATTTTATAAAGCATAATATATTTTGTCCCACATCTTCATTTTTACTCTTTAAAGACCTTGAATTTGATAATTTCTTCTATACAGAGCTAATTATTTATCTAGTCTCCATTTTTTGTTTTGTTTATTGTCAAAATTATTTTATCACAAGCAGTGTCATGATAATTATTATTCTTTTCTTCCCCATCAAACTGTTTTTGTACTTGCTTTTTATAAACTTCAATAAGGGCTTAGGTTCTTCAGCTATTTTTACATTAATGTATGCCTCATATCTTCCCACAAACCTCTCACCATCCTCCTATCATCTGTTCTAAACTTTGTTCCTTTGAACTCATATTTGAGTTTTTCCATTCCATTTCCCTTTGTTCCCCCTGTGCCCATCCATTCCTCCAGCTCTTTTCCTTTCCACCTTAATAAAAGAACGGTCTTACTCATAATACCCGCTCAACTTTCTGCTATATGACATTTCCAATGCTTAGAGTCAGAAAAGCATTCTTTCATGAGGCTTCTTCCTAACAAATATTGCTTCATCTTCTTCTTTATTCCTTTACTCTTTTAGGATACTATCAAACCTGATTTATTCATAGGCTTCATATTTAAATATTTTATAACTTTCATGCATATTTGAGCTTCTGAAAGATAAAGAGTTTCTTCTCCTCCCTCTTGGTATACTGAGAGTTAGTGGACTTGATTATTAAAAGGACTGGGTTTGATTCCCAACTAAGCCATTGATAATGCCTGTAATTTTGGCAATTAACCACCTTTCTTAGGACTCATTTTCCTTATAATTTGCATTCCCTAAAAATTCTGTATCTATGATACTGTCCACCACAAGTAAGAGTATAATATTGAATTTCTTACACAATTCTTTTTTCTTGCTAGAAGAACCTTATTAGGAGGCCTTTGTTTTTTTATAAATATTAATTCATGAAGGAGTAAATGAGACATGGTGAAGTAAATTCTGCATCCAGGCATGGGATATAGGATGGATCCTCAGAATTTGATTCATCATTTGCCAATCTTTGAACCAGCTTATCATCTTTCTGGAACTGGAACTATGTTCACAAGTCTGTCCACCATTATGCTAGACAGCAGGGACGAGACATTCTCCTTCTCTCCTATTGTAGACTCAGTGCAGAGAAACATGTCACATTTCTAGGAAAAGTTCCCTGATGCAGTTCCTTATTTATCATCCCACTTGCTACATACACATTGGAACCTGTTGTGAGACTTCCATTTTATCTTCCAATTCTATTGGCCTATGCTGTGATACCAGAAAAGCTTTATCATGTCGTAGGTATAACCTAAATTCCTTGGTCCTAAATTCCACCTCACCTCCCCCCAATTTATTCATCAATTGTCCCCCAGACAAATGTGAAACAATAAAAGGACTATGATTTCCCTTCCTCTGGTTCACAAGTAAGGCAGGATTGTAGACTCTTCCCCATCTTCATTCATTTTATTCTTCCTCTTCTCTAGCTGAAATACATAACTATATAAATTACTACTTTTCGAAATACTGCTTCACTAATGAAAAAAATGAAGTTTTTAGTACAAGAAATATTAACTATTCTTTTCTCATTTCCTCACTTCCAGCTTCTTTTTCCCCTCTCCTTTGAAATATAATAGTAGTAGTTCTCTCTTTCATCTCTCAATTATTTAGCAATAGTGTAGGTGTTAAACTTTAATTTCTCAATGGCTTCAAGCAAAAGAGGCATAAAAAAACAACTTCTACTATAACCAATGGCATATGGGTATTAATTTAACTAGAAAGGCAAGATGGGCAATAGAAAAGTCTAATGAATTTAAAGTAAAGAAAACATAGAAGTTTGAATATTCCCTCCTACTACTTAATTACTCTTTGTGATTTTGTTTGTCACTTCAATTTTCTAAGTTTCCTTATATATAAAATGAGCAGGTTGTACTAGATGATCTCTCTCTGTTCCTGTCTGTAAGTATCTAATTATGTGATCCTACTTGCCATCTGTGCTGTTTTTCCTTGTTGAATGAAGCATGATGATTTCCTGGAGTATTATTAAAATTTTTCTTTTTTTTTTAAAACCCTTATCTTCCATCTTGGAGTCAATACCGTGTATTGGCTCATAGGTGGAAGAGTGGTAAGGGTGGGCAATGGGGGTCAAGTGACTTGCCCAGGGTCACACAGCTGGGAAGTGTCTGAGACCAGATTTGAACCTAGGACCTCCCATCTCTAGGCCTGGCTCTCGTCCACTGAGCTACCCAGCTGCCCCCAAAATTATTCTTTTTTAATGCTGGAAATTGTGTTGTTAAACTATGGCGTTCCTTCGTGTGCTAAATCTGAGATTTATTTTTTGCTGGGGCTCTGTGGATTCTATCAAGGTATACTTTATCTCTATTTTCAATACTTCCAATTTTTAACGATTTTTTAGAAATGATATCCAGCCTTACTGGCAGATAAGAATCTCAGACCCTCAGCACAAAGTGTCTTCAAGGTTATTGTTCTTATAATGTTGAAGTCTCAAATATACATTGTCTAAAAGTCTGGTAAATTTTTAAAACTGATTTTGTCCCCACTTCTGCATTTTTATTACAAATCTGTATTTAATTTACAAATCTTTTTTGTTTCAGAAAATGTGATCTATTGAAGAAATTATCTATTTGTTCTAATTTTTATATATTTAATGTTTTTCTTCTTTGAGAGTTCTAACATCTGTCCAAATTTCTATATTTATTATTTCTTTAGATTATTTTTCCTATGCTTTTTGAAAAATTATAGGAGTTCTTTTGATTGTTTGAATATCTCTTCAAGTTCTTTTGATTGTTAAAATAGCTGTAGAACTTTAGCTTTTATTTGGGTCTCTTAGTCAATTTATCAAACTCTCCAACACTGTGGAACTCCTCTCCCTACTGTTCATACCATATGATGGTTTCATGAAATTCTACCCACTTCTAGATAGATAAGTCTGGCTGAATTACTGCCAACCAGAAATTATGACAGGTGCTGATATAGCTGTGTGGAACTTAATAAGGAGCTAAGAATGGGAACAATGAGTATGGAGTTGATAGTAGAAATATGGCTTTCTATGTTTATTGTTTTTCAAGAAATTACCTTGTAGAAATGTATTTTCTCTGTCTATACTTTGTTTTTGTCATATTAATTACTTGTGTTGTCCATTTATTTCTGGTTTATAGTGGTAACCAGTATCTAGAACTGGAAATCAACTTCTTACTCAAAAATTTCCCAACCGCTTTGCTAGATCTACAAATCCACTTCAGAAAATATGTGTTGTAGAAAAACTATGTTCCCCATGAATTCAATACTTTATCACCTTATATCACTGTACATTTATAAAAGTACTCTTTCATTCTTAGAATACATTCTCTTCTCACTTATGTCACTCTTGTCATAGGATTCTTTAAAGGTTTAGCTCAGGTGCCACTTTATAATGGCTTTCCTAATTATTCCATTCCCACCTCCAATCCCATACAGGGAAGAAGCCTGAAGTGTATCTTTTCGATCTACAATCTGCTAACTTTATTTGGATTTCTAGTCTTTACACTCAATTATGTTCTCTGTTAATATTCCCTGCTCCATTCCTACAGTATTCTTCTCCTTTCCTCCCCTTTACATTCCAGCTTATGATATCTGAAGTAATAACCCATGTAGAATATAGAGCTTCACTTTCATTCTTAAATCAAACATAATATTCTAGGACAGCCAAGCAGCAGCTAGAAACATAATCTACTGACTCAAATGAGTACTGTTTCTTTGGAGGGCAAGCAAACTACATCAGGCCCTTTGTTATTTCTCTACGAAAGCTGTCCTGATGGTCCTCCATTTTTAAGGATTTATAGCTATGTAAATTATAAGAAGGAAGTTTGCTTCTCAGGTGACTTTGTGTTTCGATATAAAATTTCTTTATACAGAGAAATTTAATCCAAATATTTCTTGCATTCAGGCTCCATATACTGTTATGTCTATGACTTAGACTATAACAGGCCTTGGAGAATACTTAGTTAAAATTGTAATGTAATATTAAAAAGAGTATTTTTCCCCTTTTCATAGGTTTTTTTCTCTTCATCTTTTCTTGATCTACTTTTCTATTTTGTATCTTTTGAGGTGAACAAACTTTTATTCAGTAGCTGGTTGGGAGTAAATGACCTAACCTCTTTTTATTTTATATAAAAATGTCGACTAAGATTACAAAAGGAACCTCCTTCTTATTACTATGCTTTCATGGAGTAGTTTTTGTTAATATATTTTGCCTGAGTAAAAACAGATTCAAGTTCTAGACAGTCCCACAGAAATTCATTAACATGAAATTGGTCTAGATTTGGCCTTGTATCAATGACACCAACAGATATTGAACATCATTTTCAAGAACACTGTCACAAGGTACTTCTTCCCTGACTTCAGGATGCTAGTGCTTTGTATATTGCAGGTGCCCATCTGTGAGGAAGAATAATTCTTATGATGTTTTTTTCCAGTTTCTCTTGATCTCAGACATATTTCCCATTTTTCTGGTTGTTCAGAATATGGGTTTCATGAGACTTATTGGCTCAGTGAGTGAATCAATTTGACCTCGGAAGATGTTGCAGCACACAGAATATACTGGAAAGAGCAACTGTTGCTGTCACCGTCCATTGAAACACCAGAATCTTCCTTGCAAATGGGCTGTTGCAACATAATTGCCCATGACATAGGCCAGGGAACATGATTTTTTCCTGATGCCCACGAGTCTGACTTCAAAGTTGTACATTTTATAACTGAAGCAATACTCGTTTAATGGATAGTACTTAAGGAAATATAATAGCTGATAATGACAGCCAACATTTATACTCACTATGTAGTAGTCATTGTCCTTAATGCTTTACATTTATTATCTCATTTATTATTTGCCCATTTTATAGATGTGGAAAGTGAGCTATGGAAAAGACAATCCCTGGAGCTTTCATTTCCTGTGACAACATAGCCACACTTCCCATCCTCAACTAGAACACTTAGAAACCCAAGTCTTTTCAATTTTTATTTAGGTTCTAGGCACTTGTGTTTATTTTGTCCCCTCTGTAGAATGTACAAGTGCTGGGCTAGCCAGTTCTGACTATGAGGTCCTAGGATCTAGGATAGGAAGAGACTGGACACTCCCTAGAATTTTGATCCTCACTGATGGTAAAGTGATGCCCTTGGCCACTTAACTCCCTCTTGGCAGACACTACAAAATGCCTACTTTTTCTTTATTCCTCCTACAACAGTTCTTGCCTCTGATCCTTCTGCTTATAAATATTTTCTACCTCTTTAGTTTGCTTTGTATAATACCGTTTTTTCATACATGCATTATCTCCCTAGTAGAAGATAATTTCACTGGATATATAGATTATTTTGTTTTTGTCTTGTATCACCAAGACTATACCTACATGTTATATTTTCTAGATATTTGGTAAATGCTTGTAGAATTGAATTGTGATTATGGCTAATGTGTTCATTATAACATCAGGATACATATATACACACACAAACATGTATATATATGTATATATTCAATTATATTATATATTACATCTTATCATATCATATCCATAAATGCTCATTAGAATTAGATATAGATGCAACATATTCTAAGAAATCAATTATGACAGTTCAGGAGTGGAGGGACATATTTAGACATTTATGATATTTAGTGGACTGTGACATGGGAAATGACAAACTATGGTGTTTATTGAGCTAAATTAAGAGAAACTTAGTCTTCAGTATTGAATTTGGTGTTATGAAGAACTGAATTTAAATTTAGCTTTAGATAATTAGGATGTAACTCTGCAAGTCATTTAACCTCTTTTAGCATCAGTTTCCTCATATATAAAATGAGGATAATGATCACATTTATTTTCTAGCAATATTGGGAGGATAAAATGAGATAATATTTTTAAAGGACTTTGAAAACTTTAGGATATTTTATAAATATTATTTTTGTTATTATGATTACTTAAATTATTAATTGCCAAAAATGAATTTAAGGAGCAATTTGGCTTCTCAGTCAATAATAAGATGATTGAATTGTATTTATCAGGATTTTATATAAGGAATTAGTAGGACCTCTTAATAATTAATGGCAAATTAATAGATAATAATTAATCTAAAGAAAAATCATTGTTTCAAGCTTTGTTTATAAAAATTGAGCAGATTTCTATCCAAGAAAAACAGGTTAAGCAATTCAAGATCAAATAATTACGAAGTCCCTGTATGTTCTAAAATTAATCTACAGATTTCACGGTGATAATTCATTTGGGTCCAGTGACTACCCACAAGATTAAAAAGAACACAGAGATGAAATTATTTAACTACAATTCAGAAGCTATAATGTAGAATTATATGTGACTATGGTGCTAGCAAATTGGCAGCACGATCCCCAGAGAATTTTCATTGCTGGAAGGGACCCCTAATTCCACCTCTATCTATGAAAAAGTCTCTAGAATAGACTTTGGAAATGTCAGCTACAAGAGACTGATATGAATTTTCACATCTTTTCTGAATATATGCATTAAAATTTGAAGGCCTTCATTTCATTATTTGGAAACACTACTTTTGAATAGAAGGTCTGAAAGGTTGATCTCCTTCAGATCTAAAACATTTTTGATTCTATGATTATACAACATTGTCACATTATAGCTGGTTCATAAATACCAAGCACTCATATATCAAAAAATTCTGTTGTGTAATATCCTATTAAAGGAAGGGAACTACATCTGCATATGTGAGGGAGCCTACAATTTTAACTTTCATTCAATGTCAATTTAATTTAAGTACTCTTCCCACGCCCAGTTTATGGTTTGTACAAATTATACCACTGATGTGTTGGCTAGAATAATGGTAATAGTGTGTCATTATTTCCCCAAAGTCAATCATATTTCTTGAACACACAGAGTTAGGAAGGTCACATTGGATATATGTATTTACATGACTAAAATATTTTAAAGAAACATAATTGCCCTGTTCTTGTAATAAAGAATAGATACAAAGGCTCTTCATATACACTTTGTGCTTAGACCCTGATTTGGCTTGCCCTGAATTTTTATAAAATTTAAATGTATACAAGTTATTTAAATTTTTTTTAGTTTTCTCTTTGTTCACAACCTCAAAAGAAGACAATTATCTATAAAAGGGCATTTTCAGTTTCTCTCCCTCGACCTTAATTTTATTCAGCACAGAGGCAGAAAAGTTCAGGGCATGCTTAGAAAATTGAAAGTAGTCTTATTTGATGCGAAAGTCATAGCATGGGGCATCAGAGAAATAAATGGAGTCAGAAGACCCATGTTCAATTATTAGCTCTGCCACCTTCTACTTTTCTGACCTCAGGAAAATCACTTAACCTATCTGGGCCTCTATTTCCTCAATTCTAAAATGAGACAGTTATATTAAGTGAACTCTAAGGGAACAACAAGCTCTAAATCCATGAACTGTATCAGACACAGGTGAATAAAGTTGAATGATGTGAGTTAAGACTAGAAAGTTGTTTGAACCAGAAACTGAAGGACTTTGAGTAGCAAGCTAAGCAATTATGACACTGGTTAGGCATTCAAGATTTTTCCTAGAGAGTGTTTGTTTTTTTTTTTTAAACCCTTACCTTCCGTCTTGAAGTCAATACTGTGTATTGGCTCCAAGGCAGAAGAGTGGTAAGGGTAGGCAATGGGGGTCAAGTGACTTACCCAGGGTCACACAGCTGGGAAGTGTCTGAGGCCAGATTTGAACCTAGGACCTCCCGTCTCTAGGCCTGGCTCTCAACCTAGAGAGTGTTTTGAAGCAACAGAAAGATGGTGAGTTCTGTTTTGGACACATTGAGTTTGATATCCTGGTGTGACAACCAGGTGATAGTATCCTATAGTTTATTAAAAATGTGGATGTGGAGCTCAAGAGAGTGGCTGAGGCAGTGAAAGGGAGGTGGTTACCCTTCCAACTCTACTTGTAGTTGCCATAAAACATCTAGAAGATAATCACAAAGTGTAACTGAGATAGAAATTTTTTTTTACAAACTCATATTTGAATAAATTCCCAGATCAACTTCAGATTATTATAGATGCTTGACTACTATATGAAGATTATTGATACAATAGAAGACTCATCTAGTAGTTAGCTAAGAGAATTCTTGAGATCTATTTATCATCTCTGATAATCTTACAAGGACAGTTTAGTTGATAAGGAAATAAGGGACGCTAAACATCTTTTAGCTCATTCTTCCAGCTCTGTCTCCAGGAGCATAGAGTTTATTATATATATTTCAAGACTCATTTCACACAAAAGAACCCCCCCCCACCAAAATTTTGCAGATACACCGAAGTTATAAATTACATCATATCAAAACACAAAAGGTCTCATTGGCTTCGGAACAGACCAAGGCCAAGGCTGAATTTTGACTGGGTTCTTATCAGAAAGTCAAGTAAGGGAATATTTTTCTCATGTTTGAATTGCCCCTGCTAAGGTTTTGGCCTTGGCTATACCAGGCAGCTGCATTCCTGGCTAAAGTGGGAGAGTGTTAACCTTTTAAATGCTGACCCGCTGGGAACCTAAAGCTCTTCAATAAGGCCACAATACTTTTCAACAAGAAATCACAAGGATCACAAAAGGGGTCAAAAGAGGAGTCTCGGATTTTTATCTGTTCTCTTATTGGCTTCCCACAGAGAATAAGGCATACTCCTTAGGTCACGTACACATAAACACACACACACTAAGACTTATCCATGTACATATATTCATATTCACACAGTGCATGAATATATAATTGCCATATTTACACATGTATTTAATGCTTAATGAAAATGTATATATGTATGTATATATTAATGCTCATGTGTGGACACATATACATTCATCTATGCAGGGATATTGCATGAAAAGAGAAATTCAGAAGGATTCTACAAAAAGAGAAAGAGCTCCCATAACCTGTAGTACTTGAAATTTTGAATTACCTTTGCCACATATGTATACTACATGTGTTTGACTTCCATTTTAGTCTAAGACTTAGCCAATCTTCCCGTAGATGGTAGATGATTTGCATATTTGGGGGACAATATGCCCTGGAATTTGGAAGGTTGTGTTGTATATATATCATTCTTACCATCCACTCTACTTTGAAAATTGTGAGACTGAAACATGAGAGGGAGATTAAATATGGCAATATTCATCTAGGAGTGATCCATATGCATAAAATGGATTGCTTACTGATACCAGATGAATCTGTTAAGTTAGAGAGTTTAAAGGGAAAGAAAAACACAAGTCTGAGAACAGAAATTTGTAGAATACTTATTTTATTTATTTGGGAATTAGGGGGAGAAAGAGGAGCTATCTGATAACATAAAGAATAGCAAAAGAGGAGAGAGCAGAATCCTGAGAAAATACTATTTCATAAAAGGAAATCTAAATTTTTTAAAAATTTAATTTATTTATTTAGAATATTTTTTCATGGTTACATGATTCATGATTTTTCTCATCCCTCTTCCCTCCACACTCCCTGCGCTAATTCCATTGGGTTATATACATATATCATTGTTCAAAACCTATTTCCATATTATTCATATTTGCAATAAAGTGATCTTTTAATACCAAAACTCCAATCATATCCCCATTGAGCCATGAGATTGAACATATGTTTTTCTTCTGCTTTTTTACTCCCACAGTTCTTTCTTTGGATGTGGATAACGTTCTTTCTCATTGCTATTAGTAGAAAAGTCTATTACATTTGATAGTACCACATTGTATAAGTCTCTGTGTACAATGTTCTCCTGGTTCTACTCATTTTGCTCTGCATCAGTTCCTGGAGGTCTTTCCAGTTCACATAGAAATCTTCTAATTCATCATTCCTGTCAGCATAATAGTATTCCATCACCATTAGATACACAATTTGTTCAACCAATCCCCAATTGAGGGTCACCCCCTTATTTTTCAATTTTTTACCAGCACAAATAGCAAGGCTATAAATATTTTTGTACAAGTATTTTTCCTTATTATCTCTTTGGGGGTACAAAACCAACAGTGGTATG
The DNA here is from genome assembly GCF_016433145.1 of Gracilinanus agilis. Lineage (NCBI taxonomy): Eukaryota > Metazoa > Chordata > Mammalia > Didelphimorphia > Didelphidae > Gracilinanus > Gracilinanus agilis. The sequence goes on along the minus strand of NC_058130.1, from coordinate 566,153,922 downwards.
GCTGGTTCAAAAGTCAGGCATTTTTAAAAAACTTTTTGGGCATAATTCCAAATTGGCCTCCCAAATGGTTGGATGTAAGTCTAGGTTTTTAAAAAGAGGATGGTCAATTGCATCAAACAGACTTTCTTTAGATAAATGATATAATTTCTGTGCTATTCTTTATCTCCCACCTATTTTGTGTGTAGTGAGGTATCATAATGCAATTGCATCATTATTATGAACAGAATGTAATTTTGAATTTAAATATAATTTTCAAGAATCAGATATTACAATACAAAGTGTAAAGCAAATTATTTTTCTATTCCATTCTGTAATGAGTTATCTATAACTATATTCCAATTCATCCATATGGATGGTCTGGAAGTAATAGCATTTGTTTAACATACCTTTAGTGTTATATAATGGAACATCCTATCAACAACAGATATGACTTATGTAGTTCATTATATTTTGTTACTAGGCCAATAGTAATACTCAATAAAAATTAATTTATATTATAAACATTTATAATCTCTGCCAGGAAGTAAAGTTTTATGTTAATGGATTATTTCTTTGGAAAATTTGATTAATACACCACTCAAATTATAAAATCATAAGCAATATAATTTAAAATATCAAATAGTCTTCAATGATTAATGTAATCAACATGTATTTACACATTTTGTGAGGAAGGTTATTACTTAGTTATTAGCTTAGTATTAGTATTAGACCTAGCAGGAAGGCCTGGAGAATTCCAAGATGGAATAGGGAAGCAGGAAGTGGCTCTTGCTCTCTGAGAGAGACTCCATGGTGTTTGGAGCAAGTTGCAACTGACTTTAGGAGACACCAGATTGCCAGAGACCTGTCGAAAGACCATCACCTACTTGTGGGAGATTTTGGTAGAGACTGCTAATCCCAACCTGAGTTGCAGGTCAACTTGGGCTGAGTCAGCTCCCAGAATCTACCCACCTGGAAGAGTATAGCAGGTGGTCCAGGAGGAGTAGAAACACCACTGGAGTGGAGCTGGACACTACTGTGAGGATATCCACTTCAATCCTGCTTTTCCCTGGGCCCTGTCGTAGGTCTCAGTTAGTGTAAATAAGTCCCTTCCCTGACCCTGAGGTTTGACCCTAGTCTGAAGAGTGTAGTAACCCCCATTCCCATCTTTATTCTTAGTTGTCCCTGATTAAAGGTGTTATAAAACTTTTGCTTTTACTTGCTGATTTCCATAGGCATAGATTAGATACTACAGGGTGGCAGCTGGGCCCAACTGCTACTGAATTAATTTTTAAATAGTCAAATCTACTAAGGGAATAAATTATAAAATTATATAACTGAGCAGCAGGCAGTGTATTTCTATTATAAGTGAATAACAGGAGTCAGAATCATTGATCCATTATAAAATTTGAAACTATGTGAAAATGTGTTGGCCATGATGTCTGTTCTCATTTGAAATTGAACTAGTTTTTCTTACTGTTAAATAGAAGATAATTCAAGGTAAGAAATAATGATACCTGAATGAATATGATAGTTTCAAGGAATTAACTTAGCACTCTTCATTTTCCTGGTCTAGCAAATGTATTTTTGATATTTGTATGCAGAAGAGTAGAATTGGACCATGGCCATGAAAACAGGTATTGTAATCATGTTCTCTAACTAAATGGTCTATAGTTGATGAATTTATCATAATATTGGTTTGAAAAGATAAAGAATAATTTGGGGATGAAACAGAGTTGAAAGGTAAATTAACCAGATAGTATTGTATTGGGAGATTGCAGTATAAATTTGTGAGATTGATTGTGTGGGTAGTGGGATATAGTGATTATTTATAGTCTAGGACGAATCACTGAAAATTGAACAGCTGCTTTGCATTGTCCTACCTAAAAACAGCAGTTTTTCTCATGAGAAGATATTTTGATAACTTCTTTATAATTAGCAGTACTTTTTCTACCCACAGACCTTTCCAGTATTATAATTTTATCCAGAAACAGACAAAAATAAGACAGGCCTCAATCCTGATTTCCATACAAGTTATCATCAAAAATTTAAAGATATGACCTATAAAAAATGATTCAATATTCTTTTTGGCCACTCAGTATTTAGGAACATTGAATGGAAGTTGCAAAGAAATAATTTGGATGACCAAGTCTAGTTGACCAACATTTGCTAAGCAATTACTATGTACCAGACACTCAGCTAAATGGTGTGCATATAAAGAAAGACAGGAAAAACAGTACTTACTCTGAATAAACTTGCAATCTAATGGAAGAAATAATATGCAAAAAACCTGAGAGAATAAAGATATATTCTGAGTTAATTGCATTAACTGCTAGTCATGATAACCAAGGTACAATTTGAACAAGATGGCTTTGAGGTCCCTTTCAATTTGGGGATGATATAAAGAACAACATAAACCTACTCTACTACCATTAATGGCCAGGGTTACCAGAATGCAAAATTGTGAGGTAAAATGAATTTGTGTTCATCAGTCCTCCATTATTTCCTTTCACTCAATCTTCTTTAACTTCTTACTTGAGGCACTCAATTCTTGATGTAATTACGCTCCATGAGTGCTACTTTTACAGAACTCTACTCACTTCTAAAACTAGATTTATTTCTCGGTTACTTTATATATATATATATATATATATATATATATATATATATTTATATATTTTATATTATATATGTATATACATGTATTTATAGGATATATATTATACATATATAATTATATCAATGATTGGGAAGAATGTTTAAGATAATGAGTTTAATTGGTATCAATAAATTTAGCCACAATTTTCTCTTAAATTTGTTAGTATAAGGAATATGGAATAAATTGGAGTATGGTTTTTTTTGGCCTTTCTTTGTCTTAGCAGGTCTTTTCACAGTGCCTACAACATAGTAATTACTGCATATGGGCTTCATGAGTGATTTTTTGGTAGATTATCTGTTAATAGTCAAGAAGATAATGAGCATTAGCAATTTCTACCTATTAATTTTGTTGTTTTACTAAACAATTTTTCTCTTTGCTATAATTTATTTTAAAATTTTACTATTGAGTACCCATTTATGCTAGTTCTTTCATACTAAAGTTATTATACTTTTTAAGGCTTTAATTTAGTTGATAAGTCAAAACTATATCTTAATGAACATTTTATTGTATTTCATATATAACATTTTTCTGAATTAAGTCTCCCAGATCTAGTCTCTTCAAATGGAGGGAGAGGGAAATGGTATTATTTTCAAAAAAATTGTACACCTATGGGATTATAACAGGAGGATAGAGTTAAAACTTTTAAAAAATGCCAGAGTGAAAGAAATTACTTATTTCAGTTACCCATTTCCCATTCAAATGATAATTCGATCATAGACTCATAAGATCTTAGAATTTTAGGATGGAAGGGAAACTGAGTCACTTAATCCAATTAAGATATGTTTTAAAATCCATTCTATATAATTCCCAACACGTGCCTATCTAGTCTTTTCTTTAAACTTCCAGCAAAGGGCAAAATTATTCTACTATTTTTCTTTATATTGAACTTAAATCTACTTCTGTCTTGCTTCTATTCTTTACTGCTAGTTTAGACTTACAGTAAAAAAGGAGAATAAGCATGATCCTTCCACAGGACAACATTTCATATTTGAAGGCTATTATAAAGCCTAAGTCATCTATTCTTAAGGTTAAATAGCTTTAGTTCCTTCAAACTAGCCTCACAATGCATATTTTTTCAGGCCCTCAAATATCCTTTTCATTCACTCTTTAGTCCACAAGAGCTCTCTGAGGTTTTTCACACAAACTGTATTCTAATTATAAATTATCATATTACACTTATGGTATGTATAAAAATTATGTTGGTAACTGATTAGATAATTTGATAGAGGGTTTACAAAGTATCTTCAGTTTGTGAGGTGAAGCTCAGCTATGAACTTCCCTCAGGGCTCAGTGCAAGGAATGTTCTAGAGTCTCTCTCTATCTCTAAAAAGAAACTATTTATTGAAATTTTAGTATAGTATAGAATAATATAAGGATATAAAAAAAGGATTACTGATCTAAGGGGATATAACTCAACCCACAAATCAGCTGATTTTACAGGAAACCTCTTCAGTCCTGGTTTCCGAGGCTACACTGACTCCTTGATTTCTAACTGACCACAAATTTCCTTATTCAAAATAACCTAACACTAATATCCTTATAAGATTGTAAAAAGTTTTTAACTGTCTCCAGTTGTAAAGAACAGCTCACTGAGCCTTAGTCAGCTAGCTGTGTCTAGGTTTTCACCCAGAGTTTAGCACAAAACAGATTTTCTGTGGTCTTCTTAAAGATGAAATTAGTAACAAACCACAGTAAATCAATCACTGGATCCAATCCTAGTGTTTCCCTAGATTGGTAATAAGGAAAAACACCAAGATCCTTCAGGATTTATCTTCCTTTTCCTCAACTCCAGATGACGCAGTAGAGAGTAGAAAATAGCAATTTGTCCTTCTCAGACCAGAGAGCAACCAATAAAGTTACAGTTGGTCTTCAGACTCCCTCTCTTAACATTCCAAAGAACCTTTGCCTCAGATCTATTCCAAAATCCAATTTGTGCTCAAGACAGTCCCTCCACTCCTTCCCCATAAAACTAATATAATGAGACCTAAATTCTCAATATTACCCTTATAGATGTCAATCAATTAGGGAATCAATGAACAAGTTGTGTTTATGATAGTAATAGAATATTACTGTGTCATAAGAAATGACAAGAGATGATCACAAAAAAGACTTGGAAAAACTTATTTGAAGAGATGCAAAATTAAGTGAGCAGAACCAATAGAATGTTGTACACAGTAATAACAATATTATTTAATGATCAGACTCAACTGAGGTAGGTAGTGGAAATACAATTTTCCCCATTCTAAAGATGATGAAATGGAAGATCAGAAATTTGATTTGCCCAAGGTCAGCTCAAAACCAGCAATTGATGGCTGGTCAATAGTTGAGCTGGATTTCCTTTTAAAAATATGTGTAGAGAGTTGTTTTATTTTGTGTGGAACTTAAAAATATCCATAAATATTATTTTCCTTACTTGTTTTGAGACGTATTTGTCAGTAATATTAAGCGTACTACTTTGCTATCTAGCAGGTGGTAATGCTTAGTATAAGAGATAGATGAATGGAGCTCTTTGCTTATATATTTGTGTGAAAAGCTGATATTAGGAGAACAATCTGGCAGGATATAGCATAGTACTTTTCAGTTTTACTATTTTATTCATAGAATGTTTTTGTTTCTTTTCAAAGTTTGACTTTTAATTCTTTCCTGATCAAAAATATCATCTATCCTCTAGAAAAGGAATGGAAATTCAACTATTTTTCAGAATTTAGTGAATATAATGTCTGCAATTATTTCTATGATTTTCATATGTTTAATGATGAACTGATTAGAAGAGAATAAAACGACACTAGGTAAAGGGACATTTATTTCAAAATTTAAAAACACTTATTTTCAGATGTATTTTTCTTTAAAAGTTCTAGTAGAGCCTATTAATAGAAAGATTTTTACAAAGATCCATAAACAAAATATAAGATATCTTTTGTAAGAAAAGCTCTATTAACCTGGGGAAATTATACTTTTACATATTAATTTTTAATTTGCCATTACTTATGTCCTATGTACAATCGAGAGCAGTTATACTTTGGATGTACTATTAGAAATTTAAAAAAAAATCAAGAATTGTTAGGTGAAGCATCATTTTTTTTCTATTATGCCTTTCAGCACATGTTTAAAATTGATATGATTTTTTGTTTGTCTTGCTTTTTTTTTTTTAACTCTTACCTTCTGTCTTAGAATCAATACTGTGTATTGGTTCTAAGGCTGAAGAGTGGTAAGGGATAGGCAATGGGAGTCAAGTGACTTACCTAGGGTCACACAGCTAGGAAGTGTCTAAGGCCAGATTTGAATGTAAGACTTTCCATCTCTGGCTTTCAATCCACTGAGCCACCCAGCTGCCCCTTGCTTTGTTTTTTTTTTTTTTTAAAGAGGTTTAATTTGATGGTAATTCATAATAATGGAGAAACCCTATAACAGTGAATGGCAAACTTTTGAGAGGCAGAGTGCTGTGCCCCACCCGCAGGCCACATGCCATGCCCCTCTGATCCATCATATGCTGGGTATTCCCCTACCTCCCCTTACCACACACAAGAAGGGAGGAAGTCCTCTCATTAGGCTACTGAATGGAGGGGCGGGTGAAGTGAGGAATGTCCTCAGCTAGTGTAGAAGGGAGAGGGGATCAGACCAAGCACTCAGCTCCCCTCCTGCACTTCCACCTGTCAGCTGGCTACCTTACCCTCTGTGTACTCCCATTGGGCTACTGGGCAGAGGGTTGGATGAAGTGAAAAAAAATGTCATCAGGCATGGTGGAGATGGGGAGGGGAGCAGCTCTTTCTAAAACCCTCTGCCTTTCTAGTACCGAACTGGGTGGATGGGGAGGGAGGGTTGCTGAGTGCCCATAGAGAGTGCTCTGCACCCATGCTGTAGGTTCACCATCACTGCCCAATCACATTCTGGAGCTTGATGCAATCAGTTCATTCTTTTCTGAAAACTGAAAAATCAGAGGGGTGCTCAGTATTTACAAGTGATTCTTTCCATTTAGACCCTTTACAACGTGTCCCTTCTAACAATGACAAGCATAGAATCCTAAAATCTCAGCATTGTCTTGAACCTCAGCAGCTATTTTGTGCTTTACATGCTTCAACAATAAAAACCTTTTTATTTATTTATTTATTTATTTTTAGAAAAATTGTCCATAATTCATGTTTTTACTTTCCCATTTATACCCCCTTCAGCCCCCCCACCCATAGCCTATGGACATTTCCACTGGTTTTAACATGTGTCATCTATCAAGACCTATTTCCATATTACTGATATGCATTGGTGTGGTCATTTTGAGTCTACATCCCCAATCATGTCTGCATCAACCCATGTGTTCAAGCAGTGGTTTTTCTTCTGTGTTTCCACTCCTGTAGTTCCTTCCTCTGAATGTGGAGAGCATTCTTTTCCATAATTCCCTCATAATTGTCCTGGGTCATTGCATTGCTGCCAGTACAGAAGTCAATTACATCTGATTTTACCACAGTGTATCAGTCTCTGTGTACAATGTTCTTCTGGTTCTGCTCCTTTTACTCTGCATCACTTCCTAGAAGTTGTTCCAGTTCACATGGAATTCCTCCAGTTTATTATTCCTTTGAGCAAAGCAGTATTCCATCACCAGCAGATACCACAATTTCTTCAGCCATTCCCCAATTGAAGGACATACCCTCATTTTCCAGGTTTTTTTAATTACTCAAATATACAAGGAGCTAAATCAATTGTATAAAAAAATCAAGCCATTCCCCAACTGATAAATGGGCAAGGGACATGAATAAAGAAATCAAAACTATCAATAAGCACATAAGAAAGTGTTCTAAATCTCTAATAATTAGAGAAATGCAAATCAAACAATTCTGAGGTATCCCCTAACACCTAGTAGACTGGCTAAAATGACAACAGGGGAGAGTAATGAATGTTGGCGGAGATGTGGCAAAATTGGGACATTAATGCATTGCTGGTGGAGTTGTGAATTGATCCAACCATTCTAGATGGCAATTTGGAACTATGCTCAAAGAGCTCTAAAAGACTGCCTGCCCTTTGATCCAGCTATCATACCACTGCTGGGTTTGTACCCCAAAGAGATCATAGATAAAAAGACTTGTACAAAAATATTTATAGCCATGCTTTTTGTGGTAGCAAAAAATAAAAACCTTCTTAAACATGCCCAATCAGTGTTCATCCAGATTTAGCTTCAAGACCAGGTACTGTATGCTATTATGTCTACCCTCATTTTTCTGAATTCTAGGTTTAGCATCCTGATTTTTTTTAACTAATTTTCAGCTAACAAGAACTTGAAAGCCTTTACCATCTAAGCATCCTTCCCCAAACTGGCCATGTGTTTTCAGACAAGGGCAAAAAGCAAAGAGATTATAACCCCTTTAGGGTCTGAGACTATGCTTAATTTAAGTTAGTCTAAGATTGCATTGCATAAGTTTCTTCATCTCTAAAATAATAACACCTCTTCTAAGGTTATGAGGATTAAATGAGACAGTAATTGCAAAGTGCTTAGCAGAATTATTGAGATATATAAAATGGCATATAAGTGTTAGATATTTTTATTATAGTATGATCTTGATTCTTATTATACTTGCAGTCCGCCAAAATTTCCAGTTCTTTTAGCTACTTCTAAGTAAATGTCATTTTTTGTTGTAGGTTTATTTTTAAAGTAGAAGTACAAAGACATCATACTTCCATTTTTATTTTATTAGATTTATTACAGTATTGTTCTGTTGTGATCTTTTAATAACTGATTTTGTTTTGACACCTTTGACTAGCATAAAAGCATTACCTTATTTTATGGGCCACTTGATGTTATTAATGTCAGAGTCATATCTTTGTGGTGTTATTTGTAAAGGAATTTTATATTTCACATCCATGTAAAACTGCTGAAGGAAAGGTTTTTAAGCTGTTATTCTTTTTGTTACAAAATCCAGTGAAAATAGGTAAACTTGATATTTTCTGATTTTACTTCATTATGTAATGTCTGCTTTAAAGAATTACGAAAGCTTCCCTCTACTACCTTTTTAACTTTGTCATTAACCTCCCTAGGTCTCAGTAACTAATCTGTAAAATTAGAGCATTTGACTGGATAACCTCTGAAGTCACTTTCAGTTCCTGATCTTTGATTCTATTCTATAACTGTTGTCATTTTTTAATTGTGAACTTCTTCTAAAGTTTCCCTATTTCTCTTGAGGGTACCACCATCTTTCCAGCCTTGCAAGTTTAAAACCTCAGTTTTATTCTTAACTCTTTATACTCTTAATTCTCTTCATATCTAATCAGTTGTTAAGTCTTGTCTTTTCTTATGTGCAACTTTACGTATTCACCTAGCTACCATGTTAACTTCATCTCTAACCACTCCTCACCAGGACTATTGCAGTATCTTCCTATTTGAACTCTCTGACTAAAATTCTTCTTGTTCCCCTAATCCTTCCAAATATTTGCAGAAGTAATTTTCCTTAAATGTAGTTCTGAAGTTTTCAAATACTTACTCAATGAATGTAAAATTTCCTCTTGCCTCTAAGATTAAATATAAAATCTTCTCCCTTTTAAAATCATTTACAACTTGGTCAAAATATATCCTTTTGGAAATAGTCTTTTCCCCACATTATGAAAAGGAAAATTATTCTTGTTTCTGTTCTATACTGTCTATTATCGTTTCAATCCTTACCACTTGACATTCCATCTCCCACTTCTATAACTGCCTTGAAAATTATCCATATCTGGAATGCCCATCTTCCTTACTTCTTCCTCACTTCATCTTGGGATAAATTACGTATTTTGTCATTATTATTGCTGTTGTTTTTTTGTTCTTCCTTCATTTTTAAGAGGATCGATGATATTGGAAAGGTGATGTCTTAACTTAGACATGAGGTAGATTTAAGTGAGTCAGAGTTTTGCAAAACTGTTGGTCTTATTCTCTTTTGTAGAGTTATTAAAATCCAGAGGTAGGACAAAAATCAAAGAAATTGGTGATGGCCCAATATCTAGTGGATGACTTTGGCACCTTCTATATCTGACCCAAGCTCTATGCAATTCATAATGACTAAATCAGCATTTTCATGGCTGTTGGAATAAATTGTTCTCATAAGCACATTCTATTGGGGGTAATCTTCATATGCTTAGGGTAGATACTTCACCCCATATTACTTTAAGAGGTAATTCAAGTGCCAATTGATACATGATAAATATTAATTCCTGCAAATGCTATTGCCTTTGCTTGCTAATTACATCGTAATTAACTACTTTTATTTATTATATACACATATACTAATTTTATATGTGATATCCCTTGATAGAATATAATGTTTTACTGAGCAGAGTTTATTTGCTTTTTTTAAATGTAGAACTCCTTAGTGGGTAGAATATTGCATGATACATACTAAATAACAAGTTCTTGTTGCTATAAAATTACATGGCATTCCAGATTTACAGTCATTTTTTGAGTCAGGAATCCACCTCAAGGCTTCTTTACTCCAGGTTCAGTGCTCAATCTATTGCACCAATAACTCATGTTGTTATTTAATTGTTTTAGTTCTGTCTGACTCTTTGTGACCACCCCCACCCCCATTTTATTGGCAAAGATACTAGAGTGGCTTTCCATTTCCTTCCCTAGCTCATTTTACAGATGAAGAAAGTGAAGCAAACAAGGTAAAGTGACTTTTCAGGGTCGCACAGCTAGCAAGTATCTAAGGTCAGATTTGAAATCAGGAAGATTAGTCTTCCTGACTCCAGTCCTGACATTTCACTGAGCCACTTAGCTTTCCCAACCACATCTTACTTAGCATTTATATATATACATACATATATATATATATATACACACACATATGTGTGTAAATATATACACACATATGTATATACATATATAATATAAGCATTATATAATCATATATTATACAATATATGTGCGTATTCTAATTTTACTATTGCAATTATATATTGTTTGCTTTCTGAAAGCATTGGTGCTTTCAGTATGTGAAGGATCTGTGATTTTATCAACATAGGAAACTGCCAATATAGGATCTCACTCTTCCAATGTACTTTTTAACCCAAATATGACTTAGGTGGTAAGTCCTATTTAACCAGGCATGTAGCTTCTAATTGACTTGCCAAGTCATATAGTTAATAATGGTCATAAAAAGGATTTAACTACAGGACTTTGTAACTCCAATTTCTGTATTTTCCCTTTGCCATGATACTTCAGTACTTCCAATAATGTCATTTAATGATTAATCATCCTAAGTTTTAAAAAAATACTTCATTGATTCTCATGTCTATGGCCATTCCTTTCACTTGTTATAGGTTTCTGTTTTTAGAAGATAAAATTTCTGGTATTATTTTATATATTTTCCATTGTAGACAACTCAAATCACTGACAGCCTTCCTCTAAATCTTTATATATTTAATGTACCCTAATGGAACATTAGGCTGTCCATCATGTAACTGGTCCACTTCCTCTATGAATTAGACTTTTTTCTACTTGTATTGCTTACAAAGCTTTTATTTTCAATGGTCAAATTTTATTATAATGCATTGCTATTTATGTCTGGCACAGACATAAGTAATGGGTGATGAATTAGTCTGAGAATTAAAAGAGAGGAAAAGAATAGAATTGCTTTGAGGAAAATGCACATATGTTTTCCAAAGATTACAATCTACTATCTGGTGCAATGGTCCTTCTTATATTAAATAAAATTACATTTTATTAAATAAAATTAAAAGATAAATATTCCCCTTGACGTAATTTATGTTTATAAATTTTGAAATATAGTTTCCAAAGAAACACACCCAAAGAGTGTTGGAGAAATGCAAAATGGATTCAAGAAGGATTTGGTAATTTTCCAGTTCTTTATAAGTATAAAATATCATTTTACCAAACTTCGGTATTATCTTAATTTCATCAGTTTGGGCACTCTCTCCACTAACAGGTATTGAAATCAGTCCATACTTTACCAAATGATTTGTCAAGTTGTTATGGCCAAGTATAGCATCTTTTAAAGCTTAGCCAAGCTTAATTTCAGATAACACACATATACACAGTCTATCTCTGGACCCATACTAGAAACCTTCCATTCTGTTAGCATTTTCTAGATTCTTTGACCCTTTATTTTATCCATTGAGAAGCAAGGATAATGCTGATAATCAATAATGATAAAAAAATGAAGTAAGGCTTTATTTCTCATTCCTCTAGTAACATGGTGATAAATCATGAAAATATGACTCATCAATGTACCCTTGCCTTAATTATTGTAGTCCCTTCCTAATTAATCTCTCCAATTTTATTTTACCCCCCAACTCATTAAACAGACTACTTGAGGATTCATCTTCCTGATAAAATAGATCTAACCTTATCATGGTACATTTCCCAATTCTCATTTTATAGAGGAAATTGAGTTGAGATTTATTCAAAGTAACACAGCTAATCATGCTAGAATTGAGAATGGAGATATTTTGCTTTTCATTTGGTTTCTTTCCATGTCAGCAAACTGGTAATGAATGTAATCATTTCCTGAACCCTCCCAAATGTTCCAAATTTCTTAGGCTGACATTCAAAGTCTTTCATAATCTTGCTCTTATCTAACTCTTTCAAGTTATAACATTCTACTCCCTTTTATTCATTCTGTAATCCAGCTTTGCATTTGTATTCCAAACACCTAGAGATGGCACATAATAAGTGCTTTTATTCAAGATTAATACAAGCTAAATTGGTCATAGATCTCTAAAAATTTCAGATGTTATTTTGTGCCTTCCTTTGACCCATTTCTAAATGTTAAATCCTACCTTAAATATAGACACCTTACATATGAACTATGCTACCCTGCACAAATCACTTAAATTCTCTTAGGTTCAGTTTCCTTATCTATAAAGTGGAAAAAATAATAGCACCTGTCTCAGGGTTATTTTTTGAGGATCAAGTACTTTAATAAATATTTATTTATTTATGAACTTTAAAATGCTACATAAATGCTAGTTTTTATTGAATACAATTGTTATTTTTCTATACTGTGTCTGCTCATTCTATTTTCACCTGGAAAAAATCCAATCTATCCATAAAAGAGAAACTTAATGATTCAAATATGGCATCAAAGGTGAAATTATCTAGGTCCCCCTGTAGAGAAATTGTCTTCCCTTTCTCTGAATTCTTACAACTTCTTAATGATAAACATATTTATGTTCAAAACTTAGTTCTATTGTGATTGTAATCAGTGATATAGAGAAACTGAGGCAAAGAATTCTGCACAGAATCAATTATTGGTAAAAACTAACAATTGCCTAAAAATGGACCCATGGCTCCTCAGTGGTCAAAGATGCCTTTACAGATTTTACAGAGCCCTTTTATAGTCAATTAAGAGGGAAAAAATTTAAATTTACTAACTCTTCAGTAATTTAGGTATTATCAATCTTTGATTAGCTGGAACCTGATATTTTAGCTTTTGGTTAGGATAATCTAGAAATTCTAGAAAAATGGGCAACCTTTTGGGGAATAGAGAACTAAGCTGATGTAGAATAATAAACTTGTCAGAAGAATGGCAATATCAAACAGCAAACATTCTTACTTTTTATTTGTTAGAACATTAGAAAGGCTATGACAAGTATGATGGTTGACATCAGGGAAAGATTAGACCAACCAAGAAGAGGACCTTAACTCAACAGCTTATTTCTTTTTTTTTAAACATTTATTAATATTCGTTTTTAACATGGTTACATGATTCATGCTCCTACTTTCCCCTTCACCCACAGCACCGACCCCCACCCATGCTGAAGCTCATTTCCACTGGTTTTATCATGTGTCCTTGATCAAGACCTATTTCCAAATTGTTGATAGTTGCATTGGTGTGGTAGTTTCAAGTCTACATACCCAATCATGTCCACCTCGACCCATGCGTTCAAGCAGTTGTTTTTCTTGTATGTTTCCTCTCCTACAGTCCCCTTCCTCTGAATGTGGGTAGCATTCTTTACCATAAATCCCTCAGAATTGTCCTGTGTCATTGCATTGCTGCTAGTACAGAAGTCCATTACATTCGATTTTATCAGAGTATATCAGTCTCTGTGTAAAGTGTTCTTCTGGCTCTGCTCCTTTTGCTCTGCATCAATTCCTGGAGGTCTTTCCAGTTCACCTGGAACTCCTCCAGTTTATTATTCCTTTGAGCACAATAGTATTCCATCACCAGCATATACCACAATTTGTTCAGCCATTCCCCAATTGAAGGGCATACCCTCCTTTTCCAGTTTTTTGCCACCACAAAAAGTGCAGCTATACATATTTTCGTACAAATCTGTTTATTAATAATCTCTTTGGGGTACAGACCCAACAATGGTATGGCTGGATCAAAGGGCAGGCATTTTTTATAGCCCTTTGAGCATAGTTCCAAATTGCCAGCCAGAATGGTTGGATCAGTTCACAACTCTACCAGCAATGCATTAATGTCCCAATTTTGCCACATCCCCTCCAGCATTCATTACTCTCCCCTTCTTTCATTTTAGCCAATCTCCTAGGTGTGAGGTGATACCTCAGAGTTGTTTTGATTTGCATTTCTCTAATTATTAGAGATTTAGAAGACGTTCTCATGTGCTTATTGATACTTTTGATTTCTTTGCCTGAAAATTGCCTATTCATGTCTCTTGCCCATTTATCAATTGGGGA
>NC_058130.1:565941087-566139567 GCF_016433145.1 Gracilinanus agilis | reverse complement strand
CTGAATTTATCTTGGTGTAAGGTATGAGATGTTGATCTAAACCTAATCTCTTCCATATTGTTTTCCAAATTTCCCAGCAGTTTTTGTCAAATAGTGGATTCATGTACCAAAAGTTGGGCTCTTTGGGTTTATCATACACTGTCTTGCTGATGTCATTTACCCCAAGTCTATTCCACTGATCCTCCCTTCTATCTCTTAGCCAGTACCATATTGTTTTGATGACTGCTGCTTTATAATATAGTTTATTATCTGGTACTGCTAGTCCCCCTTCCTTCACATTTTTTTTTCATTATTTCCCTTGATATTCTTGATCTTTTGTTATTCCAAATGAAATTTGTTATAGTTTTTTCTAATTCAGTAAAGAAGTTTTTTAGTAGTTTGATAGGTATGGCACTAAATAGGTAAATTAATTTGGGCAGAATGGTCATTTTTATTATGTTAGCTCATCCTACCCATGAGCAATCAATAGCTTTCCAATTGTTTAGATCCAGTTTCAATAGCTTATTTCTGAAGCATCTTATTTTTTCAGGAATTCAACTCTATCAAAAGAAGGGATTTAGCTCCACCCAACAGCCTGTTGACTCACCTGGACTTGTGTACAAACTTCTGTTTCCCTTTTATTGAAGCACTTATCCTAATATGAATTATAAGAACAAATCTGCAAAATCAAATGATTTAAAGAAGTAATTTATTACAATCTGACAATTCCCCCTTTTGATTCTTAGGAAACATATTGTCTATGAATCACCATCTATTTATCAATACAAACTCAGGCTAAGAGGGGAGATTTACATAAATATCATGAGATAAAGTAAACAGTAATTACGGTAAAAAGTGAAGTAACTTTTTTCTGTGTAAACCTATTCTGTATGAACACATTAATAGTATTCACAATATGGCATTTTACAGAATACCAGAACAAAATTATGAGGCCAGGGGTTAGTATGTACCCCCATCTGCAAGAAGGAAAGCATGAAATTAGAGAAGGAAATGGCAAAAAAAAAATGTACTTGCCAATAAGGAAAGCACCAAAGAATAGGGGATCCCTTAGGAATTAATAGAGAGTGGGAGTAAGGGGATCCTATCTTTAAAAAAGGACAAATGGCTCAGCAAAAAAGTAGTGACTTCTTTATAGCTTCATGATATGACAGGACAAAAATAAGCACCCATTATTTGGGATGTTTTGGTGGAATTGGTAGCAGAACCAACATCTATGGGCTCTCATGATCAAATTATGTCCTATGTAGCTGAAGTTTAAGGAAAGAATTATTCATTACACAGTTGTCATAAGGGAAGACTGGGCAATAGTGCTAGGATTGAGGACAGTGATAGAATTTTAGTAGATCTCAAAAAGTGAGTGGGCTGTTCAATAGATTAAAGTTTTATTACCTATGATTGGTGACTTGAGCAATCCTGACTAGCATAGAGGCAGTTTTGCATGGGAGAAAGGAGAACAAAGTCCTTTGTGGACTTTTTTCCAATTCAATGGAAATTCTTGAAATAATTGAAAAAATCCAAAGGTCCAGTCAGTACTGTAGCCCCATGCTTTGGAGGGATTTTAGTCAGCTTTGTAGTTCTCAGTGGTAGCAAGTAACAAATATACATTTCTGGAATAAGCTACATTCTTTCTAGATCTGTTTCTCATTTTCCAAGAGCATGAAGGAAGGTAGTACAAATAGCATTTTACCTCAAGCTTTATGGTTCTGCTTTTATTACTAGAGCTTAAGAGCATCAAATTAAGAACACATAATTCACTTGAAACTTCAGAGATTTTTCAATTTTTGCACGAAGTCTTGAATTGGAATATAAGCTTTTCTCTTTAAATTAGCAGGTAGATGCTTCAAACAGGAAAATAATTTTATCCTCTTCAAAAATTTCAATGCAATTTTTCATATAGGATCCTTAACCCAATTTTGATCCAACTGCATCACATCTCCCCCTAATATCCCCTGTATAAAGATATTATTTCTATGTCATATACATGAATAAAACTATAAGCTATAGGAAAACTATGGAAACTATTTAATATTTACATCTTAGTAAGTGTATTGTGTGCCCTAAATCTTTAGAATGTGGTTGCATTTTATAAACTGAAGTGTTTTAATTCACAAATACACTTCCAATTTTCTGAGCCCTAATAATAGAAATTTGCTATGAAAGAAGTATAGATATAGTTAAGACAATATGGAGAAGCCATAACAAGAGAAATATTTTCTCAGCTTTTTATTTTGTTTCTAGGCAAAAGGGATAGTTAATAGCCAATTAAAGCTCAACATTATTCAAAAAGTTTCAAAAGTCAGGCTCAAAATTATCTAGGTGGGAAAATTTCCTGTTGAGAAAGGAAGTAGCTCTATGGGAAACTGAATCAAGGTAATCATAACTTCTCCTTTATAAGATTGTCCTCTCAACTTTATCCCAAGAGAAAACATTCACTTGTAGCAATCTCCTGAATACAGGATATGACCCTTGGAATGGTGGATTATTGGTTTTGCAACCTCAAAAATATACCTTAAATTAAAAAAAAAAAAGAACTCAGAACTTTATTAAGCTAAGATCTCATAAGTTTTGATCTTAAGTAGCAACTTTATTAATCCTATATTAGTTCAGGATTCAATTATTGTGTTCATATGACAATAATTATTAACAGTATTGGTTCAATTCATACAGAATTCATTGACAAAAATTTATGTGTTCAATATGGTTGTTAAAGGCAAAAAAATCACCACATACACATACATTTTGATGAATATCTAAATAAATATTTAATATTTAATTAACTTATATTGTCATACATTTCTGTAGATTGAGAACAAAGATTTCTGCTTTCTCATCTGTACTTCTTCTCTGACCTCCACTGCCAGTCAGAAAGCCAGAGAGAAAAATACTTTTATTTTTTAATGTTGCTTTTTAAAGTTCTGTAGAAAGTTTTTACTATATACCATTTTTCTTTTGGTTGATCTTACAACAGGAAAATGTTGCTTTAATTATAAATACAGAAACACAAAAAAGCAGAAACATTGATTTTACTTCTTCTATCTCATGATTTTAATCTAAAAGTTTATGAGCAAACTTAAAGTTTTAGTTTGTATTAAATAAAATACCCTTCTTTAGGCCTGATTAGGGATCTATATGAAATTTCATGTCATTTGTCACCTGAACCTTTGAATTGTAATATTGGTTTTCTCTCAAACACTTAGTGGTAAAGTCTTTGTCCCTCATTCTCATTTAAAAACAAAACAAAACAAAACAAAACAAAAAATGAAAAGCTTTCTATAATGAATCAACTAATTCAAAGAAATGAAAGAAAGAAAACTAAAAAGAACAAAATAAGGCTTTGTAGATCTATGGGAATTAGTGAAAGTTAAGTCCCTGCTAGTTAAGAGAGCTGCTTCTACCCTTCTATGGTCTCTGACAATTTGGGGACTTTGGGCTAGTCCCTATTTTCCTTCAAGTATTTGCATTAAAAGTCATTCCCAAAGGGAAGAAATTACTCCATCCTTGAAGGGGGTTTTATGTTCCTTAGGGAGACCTTCTAAAGAGTTTTTAGGAAAAATCTTTCTCTATTTGGATCATGAGTTTCCCAACTGGGCTCTTTAAGAGAGTTTTCCAGTAATTGGGTGGTAACCACTTACCTTAGCTTATAAGAATATGGGTTGAACCTGAGGAGGAGTCCAACCTCTCTCTGCGGAGTTTGCTGGAGAAGGATGCCTTGGGGGTTACAGTTCCTCACTTAGATTCCAGAAGGGGGACTAAATGTCCCAATAAGAATCTGTAATAAAGAGAAAGAGGTATAGTATTCTGAGCTTGATTCATTTATTAACAAGCCTAGCAATTGCCAATTAAAGGGATCCAAGGCACTTCAGTAGCCAAGGATTCTTCTGGGGACTCTACGGATCTCTTTTATAGTCAAGAAAGAACAGGGAGCTAAAAATGGGGTACCATTTAGGGATCCAAGCTGATTTATAATAATCAGGTACTGAGTATGTTGGAGAAGTGGCAATGTTGAATCACAGACACTCTTTCTTTCCTATTGGTTAGAGCATTATGGGATACCTAAATGGTACAGTGGATAGAATGCCAAGCCTGGAGTCAAGAAGACTCATTTTCCTGAATTCAAATCTGACTTCAGACATTTATTAGTTAGTGACCCTGAGTAATTCACCTAATTCTGTTTGCCTGAGTTTCTTCATCCATAAAATGAACTAGAAAAGGAAATGGCACTCCAATATCTTTGCCAAGAAAATATCAAATGGAGTCACAAAGAATCAGATATGACTGAAAATGGGTGAACAGCAGCCACAACAAAAATCATTTCAAAGACAATGACAAGTGGGATGTTTGATATCATGGACCTAGGTCATGCAAAGATATTAGTTGTGGCTAATAAAAAAAGAACCTAGATCATTAGCTTATTTTTATAGGATCCCAGCTTTGTAGGAGTACATCTTTGCAGCTCAGTTCTTTAGAAATAGGTAAGTTAGCTATAGCCAGGGCCTTGCTGTCCTGCAAAAGATCACACACATTCCTGTTTCCCAATTTTTAAACTGATCACAGTATCTTATACATATTAGGTATTTTAAAAATATTCATTAGTATCAATAATTTAAAATGAAATATGGATTGTATGAGGACAAATATAATTCAATTACCTAAGAAACATTTTCAAATTAATGAGGAAAATAAAATATCTCTACTTTTACCCACTAGAGTTACCTGAACTAATGGAAGCTAGACTCTCTGACAATGGTTTTATATTATTGAAATATCTGTAAGATCCCCTTTCCCCTCTATCTCTCCTGAGAATTAGATATACACAGGTTATGACAATGTTTATGGACCCATCTGTGCACACAAACTGTGAGTGACATAGGATTATATAGGTTGTTATAAATGCAGTTTCAGAAAATCATAGACTACAAATCATCTATTGATAGTTTGGAATGATGATTATCATTGTAAATATAACTATTATTCTTGTACTTCTTCAATTTCAACTCATTTAAAATTTGCCCATTCATATATTCTCTTAACTGTAATAGCTCACAAATCTTCTACCCTGTATTAGCCACTTTCATGAGTTGTGCCAAAAGGATTAATTAACTGTTAGGCAACCATCTGGTGTTGAATCTCTGAACTAGCTAAACCTGAACTCAGATGAGAGCTGATCAAAGCCTTTCCAGCTTGTTTAAGTCTACCAAAGTTTGTGCTTTCTAGCTTATCATTTGGAAACTGATGTCACCATCAGACAATGTATGAAAATATTCTTAAAAATGATAAGAAAATAGAGCCAAAAGAAAATTTGTTACCTTGTCCATTTTTTTGTCTGAAGCAATTAAATCTTAGAGTGACTATACTTTACTAAATGGTAAACTGCTAGAACTTGGACTGTAACTTAAGTCTCTTCATTTCCACCGTAGTGATTTTTTTCTCTGTACTATATTAGAAATAAATATCTGAATAAAATATACATGAATAGTACAGTCAAATATAATAAATGTTGTATATTTGATCTAGTATCATATCAATGAAATGCAGTTCATTTCCATAACTCACCCCCCCACACACTTCAAATGAGTATTATAGGCTTCTTTTAAGGTTTTATATTAAATTATATACTCCTATAAATCATGTGCATACTACACTAAACCAATGGATGTATGATCTCATCTATGTGGGTGTTCCTGCCAACATTGTAGATCATAACTCATCCAAGCTTGCCAAGATGGCAACCTATCAAGTCATATATGAAAATTTTTTAAAAGTACAATTATTTTACTTTTCATTTATTCTCCTCCTTTCTTTCCCCTTATTTTTCTAAAAAGTATATGAAAAACGTGTCTTATGGCTGATCTAATATATCTTATGGCTGGACGTAGAAAACCTCAAGTCATTTTATCTTTTTCTTGGTGGGAAATGTAGAAAAATGTATACCACCATACTTCATCGAGTCATTTCATCTTTTTCTTGGTGGGAAATGTAGAAAAATGTATACCACCATACTTCATTTTCTAATCACTCTACCATGAAAATGTCTATAAAACAAACAAAAAGAACCAAAATATTTCCCTGTGTAAAGGGAAAAGGCTTGGTATCTGATTTGTGAACCTCTGCCTCAGTGTCTCCACTTTGACAGTTCATAATCATATAACTGTGATGGCAAACCTATAGCACAGGTGCCAAAGATGGCACATAGAGAGCTCTCTGTGGGCATGTACTGACTCACCTCCCCCTCACCCCAAAGTTTATTACTAGAAAGGCAGAGGGACTCAGGTGGAGCTGCTCCCTTATCCCTCTCCACTGGGCTTGATGACATTTTTTCACATCACCTGATCCTCCACCCAGCAGCCCCATGGAAGTACACAGGGGGTAAGGTGGGTGGGTCACAGGAAGTAGAGCTGGAGGGCAGCAGAGTGCTTGGGCCACTTTTCTTCCCTTTCCATGCACCTGAGGACATTCCTCACTTCTCTTTTCCCTCCACTCAGCAGCTGAGTGGGAGCAACTCCTCCCTCCCTTGTGTTGGATAAGGGGTGGGGGGCAAGCCCAGCGCTCACTTGGTGGTGGGCAGGGAATGATACATAGTCTCTGGGGATGGAACATGGCATGTGGTCTCTAAAAGGTTTACCCTCACTGCCATATAAAAACCTAAGCTTTGCTCACTGTTTCTATTACCTGAACTTAAAAAATTTTTTTCACTTATTTTCCTTTCCACTAATTAGTATTAAAAATCTTTCCTCCAGGCTTACTCATTTGATGGTAGTTGCTAATGTTTGAAATTATATGAAAATTGGCAGTTTATTCAAATAATTCAGGTTGCAAATATTCAATAGAAAGCAAAGGGTCAAATAGTAGATGAGTTTTCTAAAAATATTCTTAAAATATAAAGAAATGAAAATGATTTGATTTATTGAAAAAAAGAAAATATATATGTAAATGGTATCTCTTGGTTCTAATCAGTCCTGAGTTGTATAGCAGTATAGAATTATAATTACTGGATAATGCAACTCAGATTTTTAAAGAATATCTTGTATTCTGCATGTACCATGTAAGCCATTTAACAAATAATTTTGCCTATTATTTTTCAGGAAAAATGACTAAGTTTTTATTGGTCCACAAAAATTTGGCTTTTTAATTTTAATGTAGTTGATTCTTGATGGTAGACCCAGTTCCCTTGCTTTCTGGAATATAATATTCCATGTCTTCTGGTGCTTCAGTGTGGATGCAGCCAGGATCTGTGTAATCCTGACTATGGTTCCATGATATCTGAATTATTTCTTTCTAGCAGCTTGTAGTATCTTTTCCTTGGTCTGGAAGTTCTTGAACCTGCCTATTACTTTCCTGAGAGTTATCAATTGGGGTGCAAGAGGTGATCTGTGGATTCTTTCAATCTCTACTTTACCCTCTTGTTCAAGAATACCAGGGAAGTTTTATTGGATAAGTTCCTGTAGAATGATGTCGAGGCTTTTACTTTTGTCATGATTTTCTGGTAGTCCAATAATTCTTAAATTGTCTTTTCTGGATCTATTTTCCAGGGCTATTGTTTTATCAATAAGGTGTTTCATATTTTCCTTAAATTTTCCATTGTTTTTATTTTGTTTTATAGACTCTTGCTGTCTTGTGAAGTCATTTATTCTAATTGTTTGATTCTAATTTTTAAAGACTGAATTTCATCCCTGACTTTTTGATCATCCTTTTCCTTTTTGGTTGGTTTTCCTTTGTAGGTCATTTTTTTACTTTCTTTGCCTCATTTTCCAGCTGGTCAATTCTGACTTTTAAGATAATATTTCCTTGTTTTAGTTCATGTGCCTCTGTTTCCAGATGACTTATTTTGCCTTTAAATTCTTTTCCCAATTTTCTTCAACCTTTCTTAATTATTTTTCAAATTGTGTTTTGACTTCTTCCAAATCCTGAGTCTCATTCACTGCAGTTCCTGAGTTTTTGATTGCTGTTCTTTGGTCTTCCTCTGTTCCATTTGGTTTTTTGTTCATTGCCTGAATAGAAGCTCTTGATTGTAATTTCTTTTTTCTTTTTCTGTTGTTTACTCATATTTTTTCCTTCTTTCCCCCTGTCATTGGCTATATTCTTTCTTCTGTTTGCTGGATCTAGGGTTTTGGGCTTTTCTGCCCTGAAGGGGCTTCTTTTCTTCTCTGCTGATTAACTGGATTAGGCTACTGGTGCTGATATATTGTATTAATGTGCCCTGAGGCCAGATATTTCCCAGCTGCTAGCAGAGGCTAAAGATGAAAGTGAATGTGAGGAGACTGAAGGTAGTTACCCTTATCCTTCTCTCTTCCTTTCTGCCAACCACCTCCCTGCCAGCTGCCTGGTCAGAGCCCTGGTCCTAAGGTACTCAGTCATGTTTGCAGCTTTTGCCCTAGGATTCCAGCCAGCCAGATTCTTACCTAGGGTAGCAGTGCAGCAGGTGGGGGAGGGGTGTTGGAGATTGAGTTTTTCTGCTCTTTGAAGGCATTTTCTTTGCACTATTGATAGACTGGATTAAGCCACTTGAGCTGATCAGCAGAGCTAAGTGTGCCCTGAAGCCAAAACTTCCAGATCAGAGGCCCAAGATGGAGGAGTGGTGACTAAAGCCTGTGACCGGGCTGCCCTCCTCTCTGCCCCTCTTCTCCAGCTGCTTCCCTGCCAGCTGTGGTCAGAGCCCTGAGTCTCAAGTAGCTGTGGTAGCAAGGCACTCCCTCCTGAACTGATCTCGGTATATATTTTGGTTACTTAGATGCCTAAAAAATAAACAATACTTAGTAGGGCACACTTCTTCCAAAGATATATAATTATAATTTCTCCAGATTTTGATATATTTTTAAAGAATTTTTCTATCCAAAAATCCTCCACCTTTGGCTATTAATGGACCTTTATGAAATTTACTAAGCTGGTCACATGACATTGGATACATAGCTCATTGTCAGGCTCCTACTTAAAACCTTTATAATTTAGAACTTTCCAGACATTGGGCTTGGCTTATATGGACAGTGAGAAGGCAGTATCAACCTCTGTGAAATAATTAGATGTGGGGTTAGGTATTTAGTGGAAGGCTTTTGTTTCCTTCAAGAAGCCAATTAACTTGTGATTTCATGCACACCCAAATAGGAAAGAAAAAAGAGAAACAGGTTCTTTGGCTTCAATTATTCAATGTCTTTCCAATCCTTATGCTTTTCCTGTCTTCCAGATAATATTTATTCTGGATTTTTAAAATTATTTTTTTTCTCATCATTGTAACCCTCTTTTAATTCTTATTCTGCCCTCACAAACCTAGTTCCTCAAAGTTGTTAAAGGGTTGTTTTTTTTTATATATATGATGTTAAATTGGAAAAAAAAAACATAGAGCTATTAAATAATCAGAAAAACCACTCTTCGATTAAAGAAAGGGGTTCAGTGCTAATTTAGGCCTCCATGCAGAGCTGTGCACCATACACCCATGCAGAGTTCTTAGGACTGAAACTCTGGTTGCTGTGGTCACTGACCCCTGGGAGAGCCAACCACACTAGACTGACAACTCCAAGGAGCCATTAAAATTGGGAAGCTTAAGTAACTTTCTAGGGGAACATGGGGACTAAGGATTAGAGAGGTAGTTAATTGACTTGACAATGATAAGGAAGGAAAATGAGGTGTCTCAGACAAGAATAATGTTGAGGGGCTGGTGCTTTACAAAAGACACAAAAGGAAAAGATCCAGCCCAAGGCTGAGCAACCTTGGTAAAGGACTTTGGCCTAAGAAGAGAAACCTTTGGGACAAAAGAGGTACTTAACATCTGATGGTATTAGCCATCTCCACTTAAACTATTTTAAGGTCTATTGTTAGTTTGAGAGTAGTGAAGTTGGACTTTCCCTCAGGAAGAAACTCTCATGTGACAAGGTCAAACCTGGGGCTTTCACCTTTCAAGCTAAGTAAATTGGGGTCATTAATACAATTTTGGGGACTTCTAGATTCCATGTTGACAATGAGAAGCTTATAAAATTGGAATTTTGATGAGTCCTGTAGTAGGAACTTTCCAAACATTTGTTTACCATGTGATCCAAATCTGGACTAAAGTAGTGAATTGGGGAAAAAACTGACAACTTGTTTCAGTGTTCCTTATTGCCAATATATCACTAAGCACATGTACAAATATTTTGGTGCTTTTTCTCAAAATAAGATGTTTATCTGAAAAGTACTTCAGAGTTCACCTTATTCAATATTCACACTGGATATATATTCCTTGGAGGACAAAACTGTTCAAAATGCCATTATCAAATTTCTCCCTAGCAATGCAGACAAAAATGTTATTTCTTTCCTAGCTGCTGGCTTGTTTAGTCTAAATAGTGTGGTAAGATTAATAGGAAAAGCCCAAGTACTGATCAGCTTGGGTGATCCTGGCCATGGTTATAGATCCTGCTCAAGTAAAGGTCATCTGAAATAGTTGATCATTAGATAGAAGGGAGTTCATCCACTTGTAGTCCTGGAATACTTAGGAAACAAGGAGGATGAAAATCTGGGTCAGAGGGCCTCATCACAAACAAATCAGAGGGGAAAAAGCATTGTGATGACACTATATCCACAAAAACTTCTTTGTGGGATGTAGTTATTAGAAGTCTGAGATTTTATCTCCAATTTATTTTCCCAAGTTTCAAAGCAGAACATTTTTTTTCTTCTGAGAATCCCAAGGATGTCAAAGTCCTAGAATAGTACAATTATAAAATTAATCATAGCTTATATTTATTTAAAACTTTATGTAACAAAGTCATTTTATATAATCTTCTTGAAAGGCTTAAGGACCCTCCAACCCCAAGACTCATTGGAAACAAACTCTTGTTATTTTTACATTTTTTTCCCTGCTGAATGCATGCTTATGAATGTGTATAGCTATTTTCTGAATGAAGTTTTAGCCATGTTACCTTCATTGAAAAGTTCTCTGGTTTTCTTTATTAGATTTTCGTCCTTCTTTGCCTTCTTCCTTATCCATTTTAATATAAAATTTGAATTTTGGTAAGGGTCCTTAAGACTGAACTTTGGCAATGTCATTCCATTTCTATATTCTGTAGATAAAATAACAGATGCTTACAATGGTCATAAAGAACAGAGGAAGTGAGTTAGTATTTAATTTGCATACAAATTATGATAAATAAAGGTACTCAATCAGGTTCCTCTTCCCTTTCCTGGGGGAAGCTGCTAAAATTGCAGCACCACCAGTCTAGGTAAATCAATTTGGAAAGTCCTGTCTGGAAAAGCTTATTGGCTCAGGCCTCAATTCTCCATCTATCTTCCCATTAGCTTCCAAATTGTTATTACTAAATCATAGGTGAGACTGTGCCATTTTCCTGATCAAGAAACTCCAGTGGCTTCTTTTTGCCTCAAGTATAATATTGAATCTTCTCTTGTGACATTTAAAACCTGACTCCAACCTTCCTTTCCAAAAAATGCACAGCATTCTTCCTCACACACTATACGTTGTACAACAGTGGTTCCCAAACTTTTTTGGCCTACCGCCCCCTTTCCAGAAAAAAAATTATTCAGTGCCCCTGGAAATTAATTTTTTTTAAATTTTAATAGCAATTAATAGGAAAGATAAATGCACCTGTGGCCATCACCATCTCCCTGGATCACTGCAGCACCCACCAGGGGATGGTGGCACCCACTTTGGGAATCACTGTTCTACACAAACTGAGCTACTTTCTTGTTCCTATATAAATATTTCATTTCTCACCTTTATAGGTTTGAACAGGCTGTTCCCAATATCTTTAATGTATTTTCTGGTTATTTCTGTCTCAAAGAATCATTACCTTCTATCTAGGCTTAGTTCAAATGCCATCACTTACACAAAGCCAGTCCTGATGTTCCTTCCCTAGATTCCAAGCATCTTCCACCTAGAAACTACTTTGTATTTATTTTCTGTGTTTATGTGGATTCTCCTCCTTTGGGTCATTGGCAATTTTATTTTTGTCCAGGTATATCTCATGTGAATTTCATAGTGCCTGACAAATTGTAGGTGCTTAATAAGCACTTTTAGAATACCATCTGTTGGCACTTAAACTTTTATTAAATGTATAATAGCCAACAAAATATATGCTTAACAGTTTAATTCCTGCTTCATTTATTTAAATATTAATTCCTATTTCTGTGAGCCATTTTCTTATGAGGAATTTCCTACATTGATGAAATCAAAGATATATTATAAAAATAAGAATATCAATGATGATTACAATGATGACAGTTTAAGGCATTGTGGTATAAACTAGAGATGAGTCAGCCTTTGAGCTTGGTAGCTCTGAACTATAGTCCTTCTTCTGACACATATCAGCCATCTAACCTTGGACAAGTCATTTATCCTCTCAGTATTGCAAGAAAATCTTAAACTTGGACTTGATTGCCCTTTTGTGTGTGTGTGAATCATGGACCTCTCTCATAGTCTAGTGAAGTCTATTTACTCCTTAGAATAAAGTTTTTCAGTGTATAAAAATAAAGTGAATATGATTATAAAAGAGTCTGATTATATTGAATTAAAGATATATTGTTTTCCCTGTTCAAATTCAAAGACACTGAAAATTATCCACTGACTCCTTGGAGTGACAAGCCAATATTAAGAAACTCTCAAATAGACATTCTTCAGTCCTTATTTGCCATATGTGTTATATATGGAAAGGATGTTCAAATAGCCCAATCTTATTGTTTGCTACCATTTAATTTTTATAAATCCATCTGAAGAACACCATTTAAATTATATTATTAAAATGAGATGAGTTCTGTTATAATAGTGACTGAATGGTAAGTGTATTTTGGTGAAGATAAAGTGAAGTTAAGACTTCAACACAATTATAAATTTATAGTATACCTTTTTAAAATATCAATTGCCATTATGAGGGCGTTTTAAAACCATCTGCTTAAGAAAATCACTAAATAACCAAATAAAAGCTATTTGAAAGCAAATGGAAAAGTACCATATGGATCAAAGGTATTATAATTTGTCATTATTTATATTCTGGAATATGTCATTTTGGTGTTATTCTTGAGATAAACATACATTTGTAAATAAACACATACCTTTCTAAATGTTATTATTCAGGTAGTGGACTTTTTTTTTTTTTTTGCTAAATTAGCTATTTTTACATCAAAATTTAAGTAAAATTAAGACTAAAGAAAGAAAACAACCATACTAAGGTGAAGATCTGTACTGTGTATAATTATGAATGTCTTGGTTTCTTATCATTCCAGGACAATTTTAAAATAAATATCATTTCTATACAATTAAATTATTTGCTTCTATATTTTTAAATTTTTGATCTCAATATCAAAGGCATGATTTGGACAGAGAGAATATCTTCTAAACATCTACTCCCAAAACCCATTATGAGTTCTTCTGATTGAGAAATGCTCTGTGAATCAATTGTTCCTTTGTTGCAAGGATTTCTATCTAGAGAACACAGGTACAAAAAATATAGCCTACATTGCAACCATCAATTTTATTGCTTTAACAAAACAAAACAAAATAACCCACAACTATTTATTGAGTTAGCCTAGAAATATTTTTCCTACTGGTTTTTTCAAGATGAAAATATCCTTCCTGGGATTGCCTAGAAACCATTATGATCTGGATAAAAAAAAATACACATGAATCAATCTGGGCAAGTAAGTTAATTCCTCAGAGTCAGATATATACTTGAAAATATATAGTGAATGAAAAAATATACTCAAGTAAATCATAGTAATTTTGAACAATGACCAGAACTACTGATAATGTTTTCTGCTTCATTTTAGAGAAGCTGGAGCAGTTGCCCTAATTTCGACATGTATATTTTTAATTAAGTTTTAGGTTTCTCCTGCTATTTCATGTCAGAATTGTATGAGCTAAATAAGAAAGTTGCCAAATGTCAGGAGATTCATGAGATTTTACTATAGGCATACTGGCAACTTCTCAATACATTTCAGTATATAGGAAATTTAAAATGTCTTTTTTTGGAGAAATATTTTGAATTGAAGAAAGAGCTTTTTCTACTTACAGGACTAATGTAATGTTTCAGAAAAAAAAGCAGACTTGGAACATTTCATTTATTATCCTGAAGATATACTATAGCAAATGTTAGCATTATTTACAAGAAAATACTAGGAAAACATTTAAAGGCACATTAGGTATCTTCAGAGTATAAAATATTTGAAATGTTCACTTAGATTTCCCAATGGGATTGCTCATGTGATTCTCATTTTCCAGTCTTAAAAATGGTAGTGAAACATCTCATTATCCAAAGTTGACAACTGATATCTTAACAGCATTCACCATTCAGATATTTCTAACAAATTTCCAAGTCTATTCTCTAATACTTAAATTCTCAGACCTATTTCAGTGATCAGTCACATAATCACACAGATTTGAAAGGATATTCTCAAATAGTCTGACCCAACCCAGAGATGAATAGGAATCACCTCTATAAATGGCAACAATAAAATCTGTTTATATATCTATCTCCCCTCCACTCCCACCCCCCCCAAAACAGACATAATACTTTAAGGTTTATAAACTCTTCTATATTTATTATATTTTCAATGAAAATAATTGAATGAGAACATACATGAGACTAAGAAATATCCTCAGAAGTTTACACAAGGATGAAACTCAAATACCCACAAGTGCTCATTTCAGATATCCTACCATCCCCTCTGCTACTTCCACTTATTTTCATTCTGATTTCCAAAGAGATTATATTTTGTAGATGCTATTTTACTTTTCAGAATGTCCATTTGTTACCCATGCTTTATAAGGAGCTCATTACATTTCCCACTTTTTAAAAAAGTATACATTTTATTTCAACATATCATGTAGGTCCCTAATCTTGTACATTGTTTGAAAAATTGAGCAAAATAATAAAAAGAATAACTATAATTGACAATAGATAATAATTTTACACTTTCAAATATGATACTTTCTTAAAACAAAGGATTTGTAGACACTTTATTTTATCATTGACTTTTTTACCTGATTATAATTATCCTATTCATCATTATAGCTTTAATAATTATGAATATTGTTCTATTATGTACTATTTATACTGTATATTATTTACCTTGAATCTAGTGGTATATTAGCAAATATTTAGCAATAAGTTCTTTGGGGAAAATATATTCATGGAACACTTTTAAGTTTAATTTGAATTACTGATGTTTTATATCATTTTTTCAAGTCTAGACAATCAGCAAGAGAATCAAACAAGACCTAATTTTTAGCCTTTGCAAATTTTAATATTTATATGCTCACACCTGAAAATCGACAGTAAAATTAATAAGCTTGTATGAACTGACCCTAGCACATGTATGACTAAATCACTTCAGACCTTTCTTTCCATACTCATTTGTAGTCTACATATTAGTTATTCCTTATAATGCAGCTCTAGTTTCTCATGTTTGTATAAAATAATTTATTCAGCTATTCCATAATCATGAGATACAGGATTTATTTCCAACTTTTTGTTATAAGAAATAGTACTGCTATGAATATATTGATTGGGACATATTTTAAAGTTAATATTTAATTAAATATGAAGAAACTAGGAAAACAAAAATAAAGATGAAATCAGTTCTTGCCCTCAGGATGCTTAATTCTATTAAGAAGCTCACATGCTAATGTTAAAGTTGCCAAGTTAACAAGCATTTATTAATCACCTACTATCTGCCAGTCACTGTGTTAAGTGCTAGAAATATAAAGCAAAAAAAAAAAAAAGTGGTCTTTCCCTTCAACGAAGTGTAGCTATTGTTGTTGCTGCTGCTATTGCAGTTTTTTGGGTTTTTTTGCTATTGTTTTCACTATCAATTGTCTTCCTGGAATATAAAACTGAATGTAGAATAATTAGCTAAAAAAGACAGGAATTTTTAAAATTTTTGCTTGCACAATTTTACATTATGTTCCAAAATATTTGCACAATTATTGATAACTTTACCAGTAGCAAATTAAAATGTTTTTTAAAAATATTTCTAACAATGTTGCATTTTTCCACCTTCTGCTATTTTTTGTGACTATTTCCTCCACTGATGCAAATTGTCATCTATCTGTATTCAATTTGATGAATGATTTTTGAGAACTGCTATGGCTGGAAATCCATCATGCTGAAACAATCCTGGTATTAAGCCTTTTCAAAATTTAGTGGATCTAGCCTTAGTACAACAGATGTATAGTCTGTCACCAGGAACATTCTGAATCCTTTCCAGTTTAGGAAGATCTCCCAGAACTTCTATTAGAATAATCTTTCAGAACTCATGGTCAGTTCCATGCCACAAAGAGGCTTTGGAATAAGACAGTGGAGGAATAAAATAAGACCTAAGTAATGTGAATATCAAACTATGAAAATCTATAATTGGTTAACTGTACATTATATAATTAATGAGAAACATTAAATTTAATTGTCTACATTTGTAAAAGTAAGTGGAATGATTAAACAATTAGCCAGATAATTCTAAAAATGCTGCCAAGAGGCTTAGAATTCTGAACTGTCATGATTGGCTGTCTATATTATTTTAATTCACTGGATAATTGTGGAAGCCTAGAGTTCAATTTGCCTATGTAGGAAAATCAAAATATTCACATTAGGTACCAATAGATTGCTAAATTTAATTAATGTTTTTATATTGGCAACCATTAAATTGATTTCTTGTGAATTAACTATTAAAGATGTTTCACAGGATTTGATTTAATAGAGGATGTATTTTTTCATCTTTGAAATAAATTTAATTTCCCTGTTCCAGCTCTGATTTCCTTTTTAAAATTGAAGAAGAAATGGATTTCGATACTCCATTAGCCATAAGCTATCGAGGTAAAATAAAAATGAGTATTGGCATTATTCCTTTTTTTAGTATAGTCCAGAAAAAAAGTAAATTTTGTTCATGGCTTCTGAATTTATTTAACTTATGTAATAAAATTCTTATCGAGCTTCCAATTTGTATTAGAAAATCACTTTTTACTTATTTTATTTTTTCCATATTATATTAATACAATTTCTTAATCTTCACTGTCTGATATTTTGTAATCTGTTTTGTAATCATATAATACAAATTTCCATGTTCATCTTGTGATAGACACATATTGCTTACACTATACAAAAAATCATGGAGAAAATGAAGTAAAAAGTGTATGCTTCAATTTGTATTAGGACTCCCATCTCCTTCTAAGCCAGTGGATATATTCTTTTTTCATTATGACTCTCTTGGATTTGTCCTTGCTGGTAATAACTAAGTCATTAACAGTTGATCATCATACTTTATTATTTTTACTGTGTACAGTGTTCTTCTGGTTCTGCTCACTTCGCTTTGCATCATTTCATGTCTTTCCAGGGTCTTTTTTTGGTAATCATCTTATTTGTCATTTCTTATGGCACAATAATATTCCATTATAAGCACATAGCACAACTTTTTCAGCTTTTGCTCAATTGATGGACATTTATGTACTAGATCTTTAAAAAATCATGTTCCCTTTTACAATAATTCACTGCATAAAGTCCTATAATATCACTAATTGTTTAATGATTCTTAAGATAAGTAATTGTTCATCACAGTAAGTTGGCTTTCCAAAAAGTTGGTAGTTAGTTGGTAGATTTTCTTTATCACAAGCCTTACTCTTTAGGTTGCTGACTCTTCATGAAATTAAATGTTAATGACTTCTCTAAAGCTGTCTGTCTGTCCGTCAGTTTGTCTCTGTCTCTGCCTCCATCTCTCTCTTTCCCTCTCTCCCCGCACCCCACCCAGGTATCCAGTTAGTCACCAAATATTTGGCAACAACTTGACATGCTGGAGATTTTTCCATCTGTTTTATTAACCGATTGAATGATTATTGCTGCCTGATTTACCGTCTTTTCTTTCCTTGCCAAACTCACTTAATATAGATTAGTACTGGACCAGATTCCTACTAAAAATAGACCTGAGAGTTCTTTTATTCATATATATATATATATTTAGCTTTTCTCCAAAACATTTTCCATACTCACTAATATCTCCTACTCTGGTTTCTGGTTTTTATTATCATTTAGGTAGGATTAAAAAATTTTCTTTGCTTCACTCAATCCAAGAAAAAATTTATGAACTTTGTTCATATGTATCTACATAATGGCAGTATATGTTTCACTTATGTCAGCTAATATGAAATGAGTTCAGTTTCCCTGAGCTTACAGTAAATGTCTCTATCCAATTTACTTCAATAAACATTTACTATTTGCCTGTTTTGTACATGGTACTGACCTAAACAATGTGTTAGCATTTGGGAAAGATAAGGTGACATTCAGGAAGCATCTTATATATCTATATAGTTTATAGCATAGAGTACAGAACAAAATTTAAAGGAGAGAGAGACAAAAGATGATAAATATAACAATAATAATGTTAATAAACACAATTTATCTAACACTTTTTGATGAAAGCAGACAAACTAAAACTGAGGCCAATATAAGTTAAGTGACCCATCCAGGGTTGAATAGCTTATAAATATTATAAATAAAATATTATAAATAAATATAAATATTGAGGTAAGATTTGAATTCATCTTTCTGACTCCTACTCCTTTACTTTATCCTCTATAAACTTTATAATTCTATAGTAAATACATAAAGAGTAGGAAAAAAGTATAATGTGAGTTTTAATGGTAATCAGATATGTATTATTGATACAGATCAAGAAAGTCTTTATGGAAGAAATGAAATTTCACTGGGTAGACATTCATCCTTGGCCTGGAGTGAGTAAGATTCTTCTTCTTCAGTTCAAATCTGGACTCTGACACTTCTTAGCTGTGTGGTCCTGAGCAAGTCACTTAACTTGTTTGCCTCAGTTTCCTCATCTGTAAAATATACTAGAGAAGAAAATGGCAAACCGCCCTAGTATCTTTGCCAGGACAATCCCAAATGGGGTTATGAAGTTAGACAACTGAAATGACTGAACAACAAGAAAAAAGCCAATATCTAATTGATAGCACATCATAGTATAGGACAAGCAATTAATGATTGCTTAATGAATGATTAATCTGGGAAATAAGAAAATATCTATTTTACATTGAGTATATGCAGGCCATAATTTTACACTACTGATCAGACAAATACAAAATGTAACAGTCTGTACAAGTGATGGGCAAACTATAGCCTGAAGGCCAGATGTGGCCCCCTGAAATGTTCTATTCCACCAGGTGACACTATACACTATTACTAATCTGACAAATACAATGAGTAGGATACAATACAATGAAACTTTGAAAGAGTTGCCTTAGAAACAGACTGACAGATGAGCATTTCCTTTCCTTTGGCCCCCCTCTTTAAAAAGTTTGCCCATCACTAGTCTATACTCATCTAAAGTATATTCAAAAATGGATAGTGAGAACTTTTAAAGTACATCAGCCATTTTTTCTTACCTCTAAATTTATCACTACTTTTCACAAACCCAAAAAATGGAGTAAAAAATAGTGAATAAAATTAGCATTGATGATTAGGGTGGATTAAAAATAAAGTTCAGGAAATCAATATGCTGAATGACAGACAAAAAAGAGAATCCAGGGTTTGAGTAGTCCATAAAAGCTTTATGAGAGAAAATGGACAAGAAAAATACAGAATAAAGGAACATGAATGGGTTTCTCTCTGTATTAATGAAGGGAGTATAAACATCAATGAAATCATAGATCCATCAATGTATCTGCTTTTCTCTATTAGCATAGGCATTCATAAGTTCATGAATACTTGCTTTTTGAGTCAGTATTAGTGGCCTGTCTTTCATTTGGCTAGAGACATTATAGAATCAGTAATGAATATCACTTTTCCTCTGTTCTCAAGAATTTTAAGGTTCCACACATGGGCTGATGAGAATATTATTGAGGATGAAGACACAATGATAACTCTGGTTCAAATATCAATAATATGGAATTAGGTATTAATCAGTGATACATGTAAAACCTAGTGGGATTGTAAGTCAGCTGAGGGGGATTAGGTGAGTTTGGGGGAGAGGGAAAGAGCATGAAACATGTAACTAGGGGAAAATAGTCAAAATAAAAATATTTTTAAAAACTTAAAAAAATAATTTTAAGGTTCCATGACTAGGTCAAACCATGTGTTATCCTATTTGTCAATCATTCAGCATCTTAATCTTCCTGACCATCCTATTCAAACTAGTCTGGCCATTAATAGTCTCTATGTCTATGTCTAGTTCAAGGCATCCACCCTCTTAATTTGCAAGTTCCTGTTGTAGCTTACTAAATTTAGGTGGCTAAAGGCATAATTTGCCTCATACCCAAACCATCTTCTCACCAACTACCATATATTGACAGCCCTCTCTCACCCCTTTAGTCAGGGCTCCACTATATGTGTTGTCCTCTCTGTGAAAATATGCATCTTGAAAGCTAGAATGCTATGTTGTTATATTTGTTTTCAGAGCACTTTGCAGATTTGACACGTTTTAGAGTTTAATAAATACTTTTAAAATTTATTAAGTTATGGCAAGTCAACATAAATTTATTTAAAACTCATGACATGCTAAGTGATGGGAATAGAAATAAAAGGGAAAAAACAGTCCCTACCCACAAGGAGTTTACATTCTAATGGGGAAAGACATATAAAAGGATACTTAAAAAAGATACTTTAAAAAAGAAAGATACTTAAAAGAGGTCTCAGGAGGGAAAAGGAACATGAGAAATCAAATCCAATGAGTCAGGAACAGAATCCAGAAAGAAATTACTTGCTTGGAAACCTATAAAATGTGTTCTAGAAAGAACTGACCTATCAGAGGCCACGATTTTGGAGTATATTTCTAGTGTGAAAAGATCTGAGATGGAATGAACTTCCAGGGTGAGGAGGTTGTTCTCACTTGGTAGAGAAAGTCCTGAAAGTTAGAAGTGGAGCTTAGGGAGGAATGAATTTATTTTATTTTATTTTTTAGGTTTTTTCCCCATTTTTCAATATGGAAAGTTTTTAGTCTTTGTTTTCTGACATTTTGCTTCAGATTCTCTCCTTTCCATCTCACCTCACCCAGACAGCAAGTAATCCAATATAAATTACCTATGTGTTATCATGCAATATTTCCACATTCACCATGTTATAAAAGAATATACCTATCACACATAACAGAAGAAACTTTTGAAGAAAATAAAGTAAAAAAAATAGTATGTTTTTATTTGTATTCAAACTCTATTAGTTCCTTTTATGGGTTGTAGATAGCATTTTTCATCTTGGGTCCCTTGGAGTCATCTTGGATCTTTGCTTTGCTGATAATAATTGTCATTCATAGTTTTTCATTTTGAAAAATTGCTATTATGTGTTCTGTGTTCTCTTGGTTCTGCTCACTTCACTTTGTATTACTTCATATGAGTCATTCCAGGTTGTTGTTATTCCATTATAATCATATAAAACAACTTATTCAACCATTTTTCAATTGATGGACATCTCTTCAATTTCCAATCCTACCACAAAAATTCCAATCCATCACAAAAAGAATTGCTATATTTTTGTACAAATAGGTTCTTTTCCTTTATTTAAAAAAATCTCTTTGGGATACAGACCTAATGGTTCTTCTGGTTCAAAAGATATGTACAGCTTTAAATCATTTGGGCATGTTTCCAAATGGCTCTCCAGAATGGTTATATCAATTCACAATTCTATCAATAGTGTATTAGTGTCTTAGTTTTCCATCCCCTCCAACATTTATCCTTCTCTCTCTTTTTTTTGCCATATTAGCCAATTTTATAGGTGTGAGGTGGTACTTCAGAATTGCTTTAATTCATATTTCTCTAATTGATAGTGATCTGGAACACTTTTTTCATATGAATGAAAATAGTTTTAATTTCTTCATTTGGACTCTGACTGCTTATATCTTTTTATTTTTCAATTGGGGAATGACATATTCTTATATATTTGACTCAGTTTTCTATATATTTGAGATATGAGGTCTCAGTCAGAGACAGTTGCCATACATTTTTTCTCAAGTTTTCTTTTTGTTTCCATTCTAATTTTGTTGCACTGGATTAAGCTGTATAAAAGCTTTTTAATTATTTTAAACAAAATCATCAATTTTATATTTCATAATGTTCTCTATGTCTTAGTCATAAATTCTTCCTTTATTCATAGGCCTGAAGGCAAATTATTGTGTGCTTCCCCAATATGTTTATAGTCTCACTCATTATTTCTAAATCATGCGTCCATTTTACTTTTCCAAATGAATTTTGTCATATTTTCTAGATTGATATAATTTTTTAGCAACTCTAGTGGAATGGCATAAAAATAAGACTATAATATTAATTATCTTGGCTTTGTCTACATATGAACAATGACATTTTCTCCAGTTATTTAAATCTGACTTTGAGTATAAATTTTTTTATGTTCATATAGAGTGAATTAACTCTTCTTTTAAACTCTTGATTTTATAGTTTAGGCTTCTAATTTATGCACATTACAGATAATGT
Organism: Gracilinanus agilis; assembly: GCF_016433145.1. Classification (NCBI taxonomy): domain Eukaryota; kingdom Metazoa; phylum Chordata; class Mammalia; order Didelphimorphia; family Didelphidae; genus Gracilinanus; species Gracilinanus agilis. Next base: position 566,117,180 of record NC_058130.1, on the reverse strand, counting down.
TTGCTGCTGTTTTTAAATATAAAATTTCTATTAATCTAAAGAAAAATCCATTTACATCTTTGCTTTCAAATATTTATAGTAAGAATGAGTTGGTTTTTTTTTTAAACCCTTCTACTTCGGTGTATTGTCTCATAGGTGGAAGATTGGTAAGGGTGGGCAATGGGGGTCAAGTGACTTGCCCAGGGTCACACAGCTGGGAAGTGGCTGAGGCTGGGTTTGAACCTAGGACCTCCTGTCTCTAGGCCTGACTCTCACTCCACTGAGCTACCCAGCTGCCCCTGTGTAAGAATGAGTTTTATATTTTTCCAAAAGCATTTTTTGCATCTGTTAATATAAATCAAATGATCATTAGAACTTATTTAGTGAATTAATAAATAATGTTGAGAATTTCCCTTATATTAAAGCATCCTTGAATAGCTAGTATAAATCCTGTTTGTTCATAATGTAAAATCTTTGTTATAAATTGTTGTCATCTTCTGGATAATATTTCATTTAGAATTTTTGCATCTATATTCATTAATGCAATTGGCATATAATTTTCTTTCTCTGTTTTTGTCAAGAGTTTTTATAGTGTCTCTTCTCAATGTTTTCTTGGTCAGTTGCTTTTGTAATAAGGTGTATCTTGTTTTCCATTTTTTTCTTTTTTTAATTTAAATTTTATTATTTCTTGTTGTTATAAGCTTACACCTATCCCATTCTAATTTTTAATGAATAATTTTCTTTAGTGAGTTTTTAAATTTTTTTCAATTTGATTGATATCTCTTTTGTAATTTTCTATATTTCCTTTGATTGATTTTTTTTATTTTTTTCTATTTTTCCTCAACTTCTCTCATTTGGTTTTTAAAGTCTTTTTTACTTCCAAAAAATCTTTTTTTGGGCTTATGTCCATTTTATGTTTTCCTTTAATATTTTAGAAGTGGATGCTTTATTTTAACTGTCTTTTGAGTTTGAACTCTGATCTTCTCTAATTCCAAAGAATCTATCTGTGGTTGGTTTTTTCTCTTTTGCTTATCTTTTTAAAAAACTGTTAGTAGTCTATTTCTTAATTGTCAATTTTATGAAAGTGTTTTTAATAGGAATGGGCATTTTATTTTGTCAAAAGCTTTTTCTTTATCTTTTGAGATTATCATATCATTTTCTATTGGTTTTATTTTGTTATTGATATGGCCAATTTAGCTGATATTTTTCCTGATACTGAAATGAATTTAATTTTTAAGACCCTTTTAAGTAGTAGCCAAACATCCAGGTTGTCCATAAGTTGTTTTTTTTTTTATTTGTGACACAATTAATTCACTTTATTTTTTTAATATTTACTTATTTATATATTTTACAATTTCTATGTACAATTTCATATTGATAATATGACTTATCCTACCTGTAATTAATAATTATCTAGTCTAAACTCCAGAAATGTCAAAATCACATAGAAAGGGACAGAGCTGGGATCTGAAGATCCTGTCAGTTTTCCTCTCACAACAATTCATTATTTAAATACTGCATTTTGGTATCAAAATCATGAGAAAATAAACATCTTTCATAAGAGAACTACCTAATCTCAACTCAGTCATCTTGTGCTTAATACAAACATTTTGACAGACAAGAAAAACTTGTCTTTTTTTTGCTTTTCTTTTGTGGTACTCATTCTATATGCACTCTTCTGTTGCTATGAGTGTCTGATGTCAATATAATGTAGAATAAGGAGTTGAGAAATTAATTTTGTAATAATATTTCCAATTCTTCTTCACAGAAAAGTCCAATTAATTTCTCATTTTTGTTTCTCTTAATATTAATCTTGTACACATATTAAGCATGAATTATTCAGAAACTTAATATTATACCTTCTGGTAGAATAAATACAAATCTTTTCCCTTAAGAACTTAATCAATCACATAAATAAATAAAAGACTAATCAAATAAATCCTGTTAAATGAAGAAAAGAAGTTCTGTGAAGGTAACCTTAGGGCAGACTAAAATAGCTGTAAATATTAAATGTAGGTATTACTGTGTAGAAAGTCTTGAAGTTACCATATGGTCACTATTATTTTAAAATAAAAATCAAGAGTATATTTTATGGTCATAGTGGTATCCTTCATTACTTTCTCAATCATTATTAGCTCCTCATCACTATTAGACATATTCATTAAAATTGCATGTAAAATTTCAAAATCATATTGGCATGGGGTTTTCTTCTTCAAATTCTATTTTGTTAGAGGTGGCTCTCCACTAAAGGCTTTTGTTATTTTATAGAATATCACAATTCTAATTCATTCATTCCCATCCCCCTTCAGAAACTTTTATCAGCAAAAATAGAAGCATTAGTTTTATTTTAAGCTAACAATACCATTTATTTGTTTTGTTAAGAAAAGAAAATTGAATGAAATCTATATATCCTGAAATAGTAAAAACAGTCATATAATATTCTACAATATTCTCAAATCTCTGTGTCTTTCTATAGATATCTTTCATTGTCATAGTCCCTAGATTTAAAAAAAATCATATTAGGTACTCAATCAGTTACACTGAAGAAATTTACATTATTATTTCTTGGCATGGTTTTCCAAAAGCCATGGTTTCTAGAGTGCCAGATCTGGAGTTGAAGGCAGAAGATCTAGATACAAACATTAGTCTGCTATTTACATCTTGTGTGATCTTAGGCATATGACAACTTCTTTAGACCTTGGATTTCCTTTTTTTCTCCATAAACATGTTGGGATGACTTCTGATGCCCCTTTTTACTCTAATTCTATGATCCTAGTATAATGGGATTTTTTTCTGGCCAACATCCTATTTCAGTTTTCCTTTGTTTTAAGATTCTTCCAGAATAACATACTGGGTTATTCATTTCTATAAATATTTACTAAGCATAGTACATGTATAAATATTTTTTAAGCTTCTATGCAAATACAGAGGGTTTTGTGATGAAGAACATTTAATATTGACATTTTTGCATGATTATGACATAAACCACCAATATGGTATATAGATGTAAACAAGAAACTTCATGAAGAGATCAAGACCCTTGTAAAAAGGAATGATACACTAAAGATGAGAGATTAATATATTTACTGGAGTTCATTCTGCCAAAAATTGAGTAGTAGTTAAATTAATTCCTTTCCATATTGACTTTTATTTTTTAAATTATGAAGTCATTGAGAGAATGGTGTTTATCACTTGCACCCCATAACAATATATTTATTTCTCATTCAGTTACATATAGAAAAATTAAAGCTCTAGAACTTAAAGTTTTGGTCCCAAAACACTGTTCAGGAAATGACATCAAAGAGAGCCTCTAAAACTTTGAGACAGTGACATTCCAAAAGCACTAAGTGGGTCCCCACAAGTACAGAAGAATGGCTTTGGCTTTAGGAGCAGCTTCTTTAGTGGGCTAAGGATAGGGCCATGGGACCATGGCCTCGCCCCTGACAGGGTGGGAGGGGGTGGCAGGGTGTATCCACTGGGATTACTATCATGGCAGTTTAGTTTGATGGGAGTGTGGTCCTTGGGGCTGAATCCATAGCCTCCACTGTGTCATCTATTGCCAGCTGAGTATGACACAAGCTGACACATCTCCACGACCATTCTAGCTCAGCCATGATGCCCAGAGTAAGTTGCTGTCACCCATCATCTAAGCTTTGAGCTGAATGAAACTTCCCTGGTGCTTACAGCTACTAGGCTCTTTAGGGAGATGTGGTACCAGTGCTGGGAGGTTCTCTTGGCTGGGATCTTTGTTGTTGACAGAGATCCCCACAAGGTGGGACAAGTATACTTGGTACCCATGGGAGGTATGATGATGGTTCATCAGACTTTCTCCATTTGGGGTTCAGAGAGCGCCTATCATAATATTGATACCTCCCTTTTTTCCCTAAAAGCTATATATGAAAAGCACTGTCTTCTGTTCATTGTCATTTCTCTTGTTTTGGTCATGGAGTGAGATAGTTTAAGCGGTGCTATGATCTGTTTAGCAACAATTACTGAGAAAGGAGTGGAATGGCAGATACTTATGGAAGACCAACTCCCTTGATGCCCTATTATCACCTAACCTCTGGCCTGAGATCTGCTACCTCCTCCCTTCACTCTTTCCTTGCCCTCTCTTCCCCAGTTAAAAGCTGTTCCCAAATGAAACCAGTATTCAATAAAGTGTTGGTCAAAGAGAGAAAAAAATATCCAGACAATCTATGAGAAGAATGAATAATAGATAATAGTTTAATTGAAACTCCACAATTGTGTGTGTGTGTGTGTGTGTGTGTGTGTGTGTGTGTGTGTGTGTGCGCACGCATGTATAATTGGAGACACAGCAGTGGTCATACAGCACTGACTGTCATCTTGCCCCAACAATAGTGATATTGATTTTCTTGGAACAGTTCTGACAGAATGTGTCTATAACAACATAACCAAATTATTTTTTAATCTTTTTATAGGTCCAGAGCACTTGGGTAGACTATAGCATGGACCCTATGTAGAACTGCTAAAAGGGGAACTGGGTTCTCATCACTTGCCCCTTCTGACCTATCTTTTACCCACTGTTGGATATTTCATGAAAGCATCTTTTATACTTAGAGGGTTTTTAATTAAACTGCATTACATCTGATTTTGAAATTGGAAAAAAATTTCCTAGGAATTTTGCTTTAACTATCTTTTATCTCAGCATTCTCCAAGTGTCGAGAAGTTTTAAATTTGATCTGCATCTTATTAATAATTATTAACTTATTCTTAGTAAAGTATTAGAGACTTAATGTTTTACATTTTAAAAAATGGTCTTAGAGAGGCAAAAACATTGAATGTATGAAAATTAATCTCTAAAGACAAAATTACAGGCATAAGTGGGATAGAGTTTATAGAAGAAGAGTCTTTCCAACACATAAAATAACATAATTTGCTAATTACCTACTCTTCCTGACTCCTAATACTGTCAAAAGAGGCAGCTAGTTAAGTGTATAGGGAGCTGGGTCTGTAGTCAGGAATTCCTGAGTTCAGATTTAAGCTCACCTGTTTTTTAACTGTAGCAAGTCACTTAACCTCTATCTGCCTCAGATTCTTGTTGTAAAATGGGAACAATAATATACAGGGTTTTTGTAAAAACTTTTTGTAAACTGTAAGTATTTAGCCCTAAATAAATGCTTCCTTCCTTCCTTCCTTCCTTCCTTCCTTCCTTCCTTCCTTCCTTCCTTCCTTCCTCCTTTTCCCTAGAACATGTTCAAAAGAACAAAAGAATGAATGAGAGAAAGAGCATTTTTCTTCCCTGGCCCAGGAGACCAAATTTCCATAGCAAAATGAGATATTTTTTTAAAATACATTTCAAAGCCATTATCTAATGCAGAATACACTTAAAAAATCAAAATAATGGAGGCAAAAGATGCCTTCATGTTAATGTGTAAAAAATATATACTGGGGCAGCTGTAGCTGCAGGTAAAAGTAGAAAACATTTATGTCACCAAACCTAATTTGTCATAAGAAGACAAAAATCTTACTGCCATTTTACCCATTGAAGACACTCTATTAAAATTCTTCAGTTACTTTGCAAAAATAGTGGAGGAAACTGTCACTATTATCAATCTTTAAAACAGCTGCTGCTTTGTTTATTAATAATAATGACTGACACAAAGCAGTGTAAGATTTGCAAACTGCTTTATTATCTCATTTGATCATCAATACTCACCATTCCCTATTTAACAGATATGGACACTAATGCTCAGAAATATTAACAGATTTCTAGTCATCAGTCAGTAAAGATTTACTGAGTACCTACCTTGATGTAGGCACTGTACTAAGCTCTGGGGATACAAAGAACAGTAAAAGAAAACCTCTATTTTCATGAAACTCCACATATAAGCAATAGAGTACATCAATGTACAAAAAGAATAAAATTCCAGAAAAACTGGAAATGATCAGCAGAGGAGAGACGAGAGATGAGTTTCTGAGAAAGACTTTATGTGGTTGATAGGATTTTAGCTGGCATTTGAAGGACTTCAGGTAAGCCAGAGGAGGCAAGATGATGAGGGAGAGCGTTACAGGCATGGGGGACATGCCACAAATCAGAGTCAATATTCAGTGTTCTCTAGGCAATGAATAGAGAATGTGAGAGTTATAAAATCCTTAGTGAAATGCACTTATGTGAACAGTAGAACAAAGATGATCCAGTTCATGAAACGGGAGCTGAGATTTAGCAAAGTTTTCTTTATTCTACCAGAAATACTATTGGATTTTCTTCCATTTATGATATTTTAAAGTTTATTCATTGAGTAGACCCCAGTAATATATCCTGACCCTTATCAAAAGAACCAAATATTGGGAAATCTGTTAGCATTTTATTTTCTCTTTTGCTAAGCTTTTGGATCAATTTAGAATATGGGATATAAATGACAAAGCAAGTTAATGTGCTTATTTGTACTATTTAAGAGAATTTCTATTCTATTTAAGAAAAAAGACTTATTTGGGGATCAGTTTCAGGATAGGGACTGCATTGAAGGGCTTTTATGTTTCCCTAGAGCATCTAGAATGTTGATTTGTAAAAATTGTGTTTCCAACAAATGTGTATACTTCCCTGACCTATTTTTTCTATCTAAAAATTGTATTGGCTATTTGTGCTGACTGTCAATATAGACAGTAGGTCATATATAGTGCAGTGCAATGAAAAATGTCAAAAAGATCAGTTAAAATCCTGAGATTTGCCTCAGACACTAACCAATTGTGTAATTCTAGTCAACTCATTAAACATCACCAGGCTTTCATTATTTATAAAATAAGGAGGTTGGCTCAAGCTCTATGGTCTCTTGTCATCAATCTAACTATAACCCTTAATTAAATAAACTTGGATTAGGCACCTTCTGCATATAGAGCATTTTCCTAGATAGAATACATTCAATGAGTTTGAAAATGACAAAATTCTTGTCCTAAAGAGCTTAACATTCTTTTATAAAGAGAAAAATTAAGTTGTGATTAGCTCAAGGTCACCCACCTGAGAGGCACAGTCTGAGATATCACCTGGTACCAACATCATGCATTTAGCACCATGTTGCAGTAGAGAATGCTAATTTAAAGAAAGAGCACCTGGGTTTGAAATATATGTATCCTTTGGAAAGTAATTTCAATCATCTAGGCCTCAGGTTCTTCATTTGTAAAATAAGGGACTTGTATGGCTAAGTTCCCTTCATATTTTAAATTTATGATTCTCTTCTAACTACCAATTCAGTACTCTTTCTTCTCTAGCATGTCACTCCTCACCTAAAGTATTTTTAGATTATTTTGAAAAGTTTCTTCAGGACTTAAAGATTCTGGAACTTCAGGTGAGTGAATTACTCTCAGCAGTGCAAATCCAAATCCTCCTTTCCCTTACAAAACAGTCTTCAGAATTTATTGTTTTAGAAAAAAAGCAAAACAGAAACTTCTTATCTTTCAGTCATCAAGATCCTTTTAATAAGCGATTTCATATTCAAACACCCCATATTTCTTTTTGTACTTAATTCTTTATTAGCTCATAGTTCTTGCTTATATTTGTCATCTGCTCATATAACCTTCCAGAACCCAGAAATCTTCAGTCAAGAACCCAGAAATCTTCAGTTGAGAACCTAGAAGTAAGTTCCTACATCAAATAATTCCTAGATTATTCTCTTGGTCTTTTAATTGATCAGACTTCACATTTTTGTCTGATAATGTTATGCAATCATATTTTATTCTTTTTTCAATCATAAATTTTTATAGGGAAGTAGTGAATGACTTTTTAAAAAAGGATATCTTTTTAAAGGTTAAGTTTAGTTCAGGTATAAAGATTTGGGGCATTTCCTCTTTCATCTTAAGGAAAAGGGACACCACTCTTCATTTTGTTGGACTACAAATACAAGATATTATTTTAATACTCCCTGGGTATAGGGTGGAACTTTTTATCTACTACAATGAACAGTGAAGAGAGATAGTGCCCAACAACCAGACTATTCTAAATTTTCAGAAGGAAAAATCCCTCTCTATTTACAAGAAATTTTATCAGTTCTATGTGCCCTTTTATAATTCATTTAATACTTTGATAATTCCTCCATAACTTAACTTTGAAAAATGAAAGCAAAAATGAAGACATCCTATAGAGTTCACAGTGATTTTGGAATGGATAAATAATAACCAAGTAATAACACAGAATGCCTAGGGTAGAAGGTGATAAATATCATAGGAGTGCATAATAGAAGCCATGGTAACAGACATTAGTAAGAATTTGTGAACAGAGATTTTTTTCATTCTTTCTGTTCCTTTCTATAGTAAATACAGATTATTAAGTTTGAATAGCAAAACCAAAATAATTTACAGGGTTTGTAGATTTTGTTCTGATGGATTAATGAATTAGTCCATTTTCATGTTAAATTTCTTTCTCAATAATTTAATCACTGTAGACACTTAGATTTGGAGGGGGACAGTTCTCTTCCTAAAGTTCTCTATATGGTCAAGGTATAGAAAATATTTAATTTTGAATTAAATCTTTATATTTGTCAGTTTTGTAATTAACATTATCATTTTGAAATCTGCAAATTTTTATGATAAGTATAAATTAAGAATTCACAAATTTTAGGAACCTATGAACCTGGTTAATCTAACTCACTCACTTTACAGATGAAGAAACCAAGAGCAAAACTTATTATAGCTTATTATATGATTTTCCTAATGTTTACTTGCCAAGGGGTAAAATCTGAATCTTGGTCTTTTGCCTCTATCGCCAGTACTTTTTCCACTGTACTATGAACATAAGACATTGGGTCGAGATAGTAGTAAGAATTGTTTTTTAATTTCCTACACTGAAGGTATGTTTGTTCTACAGTGTTTTTTTTTGAGAGGTTAGTGAATTATGTTGTGCCAGCAAGAAAAATGGTCTTAAGAGTTAAGAGCTTGGGTTTACATTTTAGCACTTTCAATAACTTATATGACGTTGAAAAAATTACCAGACCTTTTTGTTTTCACTTGTATCATCTGTATCAAAATGACTTTGGAATAGATCATTTGTAAGGTTAATTTGTCTGCATTACATATTTCATGGGGCTGGTGTGGAATTCAAATGAAATGTTAATCACTAAAATGCTTTGTAACCAAGATGTGTTATATAAATATTATTATTATTATCATTATCATTATTAGACTATGGTTCTTTGAATCAAATTATTTCCTCAGGGAAAAAATATAACATTTGGAAGTAAGATTCAGAAGACTAATAACTTTGTGATGCTATAAAAATTAAGTTGGGAGAAGAAAACTATGCCTGGGTTTTTTGAAGGGGGATTTCCTTTAGTATGAAAGATGAAATTTACTGTAATCATATTTGTCCAGTTTCCCATTAGTGATTAGAAATGGGATTTCCTGGCAGACATAGGCACTTGGAGCCAAGAACACTTATGAACAGGTTTAAGGTCTTTTTATGTCCTACTGCATAGAGGTTTCCATTTCCTTATCTAAAGAATAAAGACAATGACAGTGACATCTACTATTATGGTGAAAATCAACAAATGTATATGGACATAGAGGTAAAAGGTGTCATCTAAATGCCAAGAATTAGGGTGATTTAATTTTCTCTTGTACTTGGTGCCTAGCTTTTAAAAAGCAATATATGCAAGGAATTGGTAAACTCTATGAATATCAAAAGTTTTCACACACTAGAGTTCTAGCTCTTTTCAACTTTTTCATTACTTTAAAATGAAAAAAAGATAAACTAGTTTTATAGCTAAACAACACAATTCAGTCTTCTTTGTTAGACATGCTCTGAACTGCTCAAACCAATTCATTCATACTAGGAATGCACTCACAGTCATCATTGTGTCAAGTATCTTTGAGTACATCCTGCTTCCTTTTGTGTGCCTTTTCTATGGCTCTTCCAGGACTGAAGAAGAGAATAGTAGAAAATCTCCATTGGAACGAATCTCATTCAAAGGACAGAGAGATAAAGTTGCATAGTGAAGCATGTTAATACTCCAATCCTGGGACAGGGATTCCCAGTTTTGTGATGTTGAAAGAGTCTGCCTTTGTTGGAAATAGTCTGTTACTTTGTTCTATTCTTCTTCATCACTCCATTATATCCCCCCCAGACAATCCTTTTTTCTTGAAGATGTGCTATGGCATATACTTAATGTTTTTATTTTTAAGGAAATTAACTTTTGTTTTGGAATTTGCCTAACATCCCTTAGCCATACTGGATATCATATAAAATGAGGCTAAGGAAGGAATGGTTTAAAATATTCTTTGCAGGAATGAATCATTTTAAAACCCCAAATTTGGACTAAAAGCTTTAAGTGCCTTTAAATTAATATAAAACCACATCTTCAATATGTAGATGAGAAAGTTGATGTCTATAGAAGTTGTGACTTGCCTAAGATCACACTATCCATAAATAACAAAGTTGGAATTCAAATATAGCACTTCTGAGTCCAGATCTAAATGATAATAATAATAGCTATCATTTATATAGTTCCTACTATGTTCCAGGCATTGTGCTAAGTACTTTAATAGTATTTCAATCGATTCTTATAATTATCCTGGGAGGTATATGTTACTATTATCTCCATTTTATAGAGGAGGAAACAGATAAACAGGTTAAGTTACTTTTACTGGCTCACAGAACTAGTGAGTGTGTGAGGCTAGTTTTAAACTCAGTTCCTGTTACTCCAGTTCCAATGTTCTATCTGCTTGCACTACTACACTTCTTCCTCTAGCATACTTTATAATCTGGCACATGGCTGTCCCAATAAGATATCTTTGCAGGGAGGGAAAGATGGGTCAGGGTATAATGATGTTGCATGTTTCAAATCATGGTGGGGAGTAATATAGTGTTTATTTAAAATTTAAAAAAATTTAAAAAAAGATCATGTTTAATTTGTCTTATTTTAAATGCTTTCTAATTAAAAAAAAAACTACTTGCTGTATTTTCACATATCTGTTAAAAAATAATTTGAGTCCATTGTGGCAACCAAGTGGTACAATGAGTAAAGAATTGGTTTGGGAGTCAGGAAGATCTGAATTCAAATTTACCCCAGGGCACTTACTAGGTCTGTGAAACAGGAGAAGTCACTTAACCTCTGTCTACCTCAGTTTCTTCATCTGTAAAATCAAGATCATAATAGCACCTAACTCCCAAGGTTATTGTGTAGATCAAATGAGATAATATTTAAGAATGTAGCATATTGTTTGAATCAGGGTTGCTTGATAAAACACTTTTCCTTTTCTCCTTCAACAAATATCTATCAGCTATACATATTTCCTTCTGTTTTGTGTTTTCCCACAAATTCTCTGTAGAAAAATCTTCCTGAAAAAATAGAGATCTTTTATAAATGACAAATTATTTCAAGATGAGGAAGATAGAGATAATTATGGTCTTTGTTGCTGTTTTGCTTAGTTGTGTCTAACTCTTTGTTACCCAGTCTGAGATTTACTTGGCAGTAATATTGGAATGGTTTTCTGTTTCTTTCTCCAGTTCATATTATAGAGGAGGAATTAAGGCTAACAAAGTTAAGTGGCTTTGTCCATGGTCACATATCTAGTAGCTGTCTACAGTCAGACTTGACCTGAGGTGCTGTTGAATCCAGGTCTGGCACTTTATCCACCGTGCCTTCTAGTGAAATCCATCAATTAATAGCCATAGATAGCTATACCAGCAGGTTGATTGATTGATCAATAGATATGTAAATAAACTGTTGTTTCACTAGTTATGTGACTGGCCTATATCCTTTTCCATTAAGTTATGTATAAATTTGAAGGTGTGTTTGTTATATGCCTTTAATGCCATTTTGCACACAATGATTGATAGGTTGGAGCCCTTTGTCTTTCCATTATTCTGTGACAAAAGTATTTTAAATCTCAAAAATCTGTAGTGTTTCATGATTCATAGTATAGCATTATCAGTAAAACATTGATCTTTTGTTTTGTTTTTGTTTTGCTACAGGAAGTTGTTTGGTTCATTGAATTCTTAATGCAATTTTTCACATTCAATCTAGCCCTATTTCTTCTATTTTATTTTAACTCTGTTTCGCTCTCCATCTAATCTACCTTTTGAGATAAATGTACAAATTGATTAGCTGCAAAACCAAAGATAAAACATAGGCAAATATAATTAGAAATGATAAAGCTTAATAAATAATAAAAAAAGAAACAATGTTTTAATCCTATAGAGTGTGAGTAACATTATCATCTAATTTTCTAAGGGAACAAAATATAACAAAGCATTCTGCAGCATCTACCTCAAGCCCAACTTTAAAGAACACCTTGTGTATTTGGGGATTATTTAGAAACTCGTTTTACCTAATGAGAGTCGGTGCTTAGGCATTTTAGAAGAGGTGACATTTCTCATACTGTGGATTTGAGCTTTTAGATTCAGTCTTCATAGACAATGCTTGAGAATAATGATCTGTCTATCTATCTATCTATCTATCTATCTATCTATCTATCTATCTATCTNTAATGATCTGTCTATCTATCTATCTATCTATCTATCTATCTATCTATCTATCTATCTATCTAAAAGAAGAACAACAGAGAAGATCAATCTTGATGTTTCTCTGCATAGTTGAGTTGAATTAAAAAAAGGACTAAGAGATATGATAGGCCAGCACCAACATATCTCCCCTATGGATGTGTCATTGGTATCTAAAGTTTTAAAGTTTTAAAGCTTGATTTCTTTGTATTAATGATGACTTAGACTTCTAAAACACAAATATTAGAAGGCTTAATCAGTGATGTCCAACTCAAATAGAAATTGACCCCTCTAGGCTGTATATTGACATATTGACTTAGAAAAATGACAAATTAACCAACTAATGTGTGTGTGTGTGTGTGTGTGTGTGTGTGTGTGTATTTGGGTTCAGTATTTCCCAATTACATTTTAATCTACTACCCTCAGTATTAAGAGTAGGCTACTTGTTTGACACCTCAGGCAAAACTCATTGTTGATGCAAAATGTATTTTTTAACTTTACAAAATTTTTGAGGTATTAAGACTTTACCTTTTCTCAAAAAATTCCATATATACTATACATTCAAATGTACTTAAGTTTTTTAAAAAGAAAGAAAATTTTATTCTTGTGTTCATTTTGAATTTTTAAGTACATTTTGCAAAAGGAAAAGAATCTAGTTATAGAATGGGATGTCTTTTGGTATCCCCAAACTTAATTTCTCTCAGAAACTAGGTCTATAATTCTTCTTGATCATTATCTTACTTTCTCCTGCTATAGACTTTCTTTGCTACTGATGAATGCAATTTAAATCCCAAAATTGGTCTATAAAACCCTTCATGGGCAGGAAACAACCTTTCTCTTTCCTCTTTCTCATATTTTGTTGTAATCATCACCCTCAAGTTCCAAAGTAATGTTTGCCTCTTTTAAAAAATCTCATAACTTTGATATCAGGACACACTTCCTTTTTTAATTAGTCTTTCATTCTATTTTCTGTTATGTTGATTTAGTGTTATGTGTATGACAACAGCTTGAAATATTACTTTGGTTCATTAGACATTACTCTACAATCCTCATTAGTTAATTCAACTCTGAGTGGATAATAATTATTTTGTAGAATCATAAAATCTTAGAATTAGGATGAATCACAAATTTCAACTACTCCAAACTTGTGCTATGTATATTTCCACTATAACATTCTTGATGAATGATTATTCACCTTCTTTTAGGTTGAATGATGAAGAGTTCACTGCAGCAACAGGAAGACTATTTCATTACCTGATCTAATTGTGAGAAAATGTTTCCATAATTGGATTACAATCAGTCTCCTATTAATTCTTGATTTTGTTTCTGCCTTCTGTAACTATAAAATTAAATCTAATTGATCTTCAATATGACAACATATCAAACATAACAACAATATACAATAATATAACTTTCATCCCAACTCTGTGATTACAGCATCATCTTCATTTTCTTTATGAAAAAAACAAAACAATTGAGTCAAAAAATGTAAATTCACTTGTTCATTGTTACACAGTTACTACATGTTGGAGTCAAGAAGTGTACAGAATCCCCTATCTCTAGGGCCAATAACTGTTCACTATACAACATTGCCTTTTAATTGTTTTTGAATATTTGAAGACTCACATCTTTCTCCATCCCTATTAATTTTCTTTTATAAGATAGGTACAGCTACTTATTCAATAGTCCATATTAAGGACTTCCAAATTCTTCACTCTTTACCCTAATATTTGTGGATCTCAAGCTTTTTTGTTTGTTTATTTATGGGAAGGATAATTCAAAGGAATTAGCATTTACACAATGCTGACTACACATCAAGCACTGTTATAAGCACTTTAAAGACATTCTCTCATTTAATCATAATAGTCTTCTTTGCTCTGGTGCATCCTTGGCACATGATGAGTCACAAGACAAGCAATGCCATTGCAATTTTAAGTTCCATAAAATTATGGACATGCATAGTTACAAATTGACATAGCAGCCTACTGCTCTCTATCCTGTGAGAACCATGGATCTAGATCCATTCCAATTTGTCAGTGGGTATTTTAGACTGTAGTAACTTAAACTATAACCAGTATTACAAATGCTATGTGACAATAAAAGATAATAGGATCTTATTAATCTGACCTCTATACCTTATATAATAGAGTATAAGATTTGCATTCACTTTTCTATTCTTCATGTCACACTGTAGTCTCAAATTAAACATATAGTCAACCAAACTCCTTTTCCCAAAACACACATATGTATGTATGTATAGGTGCATGATTTACATATGTGGCTATGTATATTATATATATTTATGCACATTTTATATATACATATTATATAAACTATGAGTCAAGGTCTATTATGCTGCATTTATATGATTGCTTTTTTGTGAGCCCAGATACACCAGCATACATTTGTCTCTCTTAAATTTCATCTTTCTTCACTAAAGTCGTTCTCTATAATATAGAGGTTGTTTTAAAGATTTCTTCACTGCGGAGCCAACTCTAATAAAGTCATATCAACTTGGAAAGGCTTTCTGCATAGACCTTGCAATTGAATATGTGTCTATCATCTTAGAACCAAACAGATTAGATTCAGAGAGACTCATCACTAGAATGTGAGCCATTGGATGCTCAAAGCCATGACTCAACAACTCATGAAACCATCTACTAAGTACTTGGGAAGTCCTAGTGCACATTAGTACAAAAATATGCCATGAAATAATGAATATTTTATTTTATTTTTAAACCCTCACCTTCTGTCTTAGAATCAACACTGTGTATTGGTTCCAAGGCAGAAGAATGATAAGGGCTAGGCAATGGGGGTTAAGTGACTTGCCCAGGGTCACAGAGCTAGGAAGTGTCTGAGGCCAGATATGAACCCAGGACCTCCCATCTTTAGGTCTGATTCTCAATCCACTGAGCTACCCAGCTACCTACAATAATAAGTATTTTAAAATATAATTAAATTTTGTTTTGTTAGGTTGAGCATATAATTCCAATGATTTTTCCTTAAATCAGCTTGGCAGAAAAGTATCCTAGAATAGTACCCAGAAAGCCAATAGCGGAGTGAGGACAATGTGAATTTTCATTCTACTTCTTATGCCTGTTGGCTGTATGACATTGGACAAATCACATAACCTCTCAGTAATTCAAACCATTATCTAAGACTTTTTATTCTAAATTCATGTCAAAGACCATTTGCTGACTCACTGACGGGCATTGATAGAGGGCAATTCTTCATGAAGAGATCCTTTTATTGATGAAATCACAGACTACCACTCCTAATAAAATAAAATCAGTAAAAATATCCAGCTGAAAATGGATAAAATTGCATTGTACCAAATGACCTAGACCAGTGATTCCCAAAGTGGGTTCTACCACCCCCTGGTGGGTACTGCAGCGATTCAGGGTGGTGGTGATGGCCACCTGTGCATTTATCTTTCCTATTAATTGCTATTTAAGTAAAAAAATAATTTCCAGGGGGCTAAGTAATATATTTTCTGGAAACGGGGTGGTAGACCAAAATAGTTTGGGAACCACTGACCTAGACTAACATTAAAACTATCATGTCAGAGTTTTTATTTCTGAAAGATTCCAGTGAACACATTAAAAGTAGAAGTCACAATATTATCTGACTATATGTAAGAATCTATAATTTGTCAACTTGTCATTTGAAGGGGTTCTACCTTATTTTTTTTTCTTTTTCAAGTCTTGTTATTGTTTGCAAGTTGAAAAAAAATCTTACAAAAAAGGCTTAGGTTATATGCCAGCTGTAAACTAGCTACCTAATTAGTAGGAAATCTCTTGTACCTATCTCACTGTAAGGATCTTCAAACAAATATCGTGGCACTCAGAGGAGACCCATAAGGCCCTCTTGTTTTCTGATCTTTATGTGGATATCCATGAGGCATGGAAAAGATTAAGAAAGGAATCTGTTCAAGATATAATTGGCAAGATAATAAAAGAGGAAAATGTAGTGAGAAATCATATTACTTGTGGATTGACTACTGACAAAATATCAATTTTTTAAACTGCCAGATTTTGCTCTGTAGTTTAGCTTCCCAAAATAGGAACTTGGATAGAACATGAAACTTGTTAGGAATAAATTTCTTCGTTCTTTTAATAAAAGGAATATTTTTCCATTAAAATAAACGTTCAGTGTGATAGCAATGGAAAATGGACATGATTGGGTTATAAGTCCATGCTGATTTCACTTCATGGATGTTAGCTTGCTTATTCATGAACTGAACTGAACACCTTGATCACTAGCAAAATCTTAAAGGGATACTTCACAAATTTTGTGAAAGTGAATTTTTATCCTAAATATTACTTCCTAAATTTCCTGACTCTAACCTGCAACTCTGAACATAGTGTTTTTGTTAAACATATACGCAAACCCATGCCCATACATATACACATGTTTTTTTGTTTGTTTTGGTATTCTAGCCTCATGGTTTGAAACTCCAGGTTCATATTTCTTTCATGTTTATACCAGTAATCTGACTACAATGAAAATTTGTGTTTCTTTAGAAAGATTGGCTTAAACAAAAGGACCTGGAGACATATAAATATAACTTAGGGCTCAGCAAACAGTCTTAAGGATTTGTAATTATTAGAACAGGAATCCTTCTCTGTAACATATGATGCAGTGCGTCAATCTCAGCTTAGTGTAGAAGAGACAGAATAATAAACAATTGTAAGAAATTAGAAAGTCAATAGGAAATAGAGTCCTGCATGATGAATTTGTGTTATAGATATCAGGGGAAAGAATTGACAAATTTCTAGGAGGGTGTAATTGAAGGTAGGTATAGTTGAGAATAATCTGGGAATGGATATTTTATTTTTTTTTTGTTTCCTGCTGCCTCTTCAATTCTATATGCATATTTTAAAATTAAATTGATTCAAGATAAAATCATAAAGCTTAAACTATCTTTTAGGGGTTCCAAGGGGATTTATTTTTTTAATCTAATCTCTGGTTTTAAGTTTCTTTTCCTCTTTTTTTCTTTTTGTTCACTTCACTGTGTTGTTCTTCCACCTTCTGCATTAAAATTCTTACCTAAAGGAAAACTTGTAAAAGAATCCACTGGCATGCAATGCCCTAAAGAGGTTAGAATTATAGGCATTAGTTATTGGACCCATACATATACTAATGAAATCATGGAACCATCAGAATATCAAAGTAAATGCCTCTAGCTGTCATAAAGCAATAAAAAGTCATTTAATTCTAGCAGCATACTAGTCTTTAGGGACTTTCTAGTCACTATTCACACAAGAGTGAGATCAAGCCCAGATTAGAGTGGCTTGAGATCCCATAAAAGAGTACAGAGTGTCCATGCAGGAAAAAATTATACAAAATGAATATAAGAGGTGAAAGGTGGACTATTAGAAGAAAAGAACCACCACGGGCTATTAGAGCCACAGGAAGATCAGAATTCTTAAGAGAATCTCTGGACTTTACTTATCAAACAGAAGAATTTTGTTCTAAGGGCAATAAAAAGGAGTCTTTGGAACTTATTGAAAAAGTGAGTATCATATCATAGAGTTATATGATCAGTTGTGTGTTTTAATTTGGAAATATCAGTTTGACACCTATATAAAAGATGCATCTGAGTAGGAGATAAAGCAGAATGTGACTTTTTTTTTAGTCCAATCCAATCCTG
This sequence comes from Gracilinanus agilis, assembly GCF_016433145.1. Taxonomy (NCBI): domain Eukaryota; kingdom Metazoa; phylum Chordata; class Mammalia; order Didelphimorphia; family Didelphidae; genus Gracilinanus; species Gracilinanus agilis. The sequence goes on along the minus strand of NC_058130.1, from coordinate 566,099,097 downwards.
TCAAATCAAGAAGCATTTACTAAATGCCTTCAAATTGCAAGGAGAAGAGTTCATACTTTATCCTAAAAGCAACAGGGAGCCATTGATCCTATTTTGTGTTTTACTTGGGCCATATGTATTAAAGTTGAATTTATAAAAGTGAGGAGATTATCTTCATATGAAAGAGGATTCATCATTTGTGACATAATGAGTTTTTTTTGTTGTTGTTTTCTAAAACCCTTACCTTCTGTCTTGGAGTCAATACTGAGTATTTGCTCCAAGGCAGAAGAGTGGTAAGGGTAGGCAATGGGGGTCAAGTGACTTGCCCAGGGTGACACAGCTGGGAAGGGTCTGAGGCCAGATTTGAACCTAGGACCTCCTGTCTCTAGGCCTGGCTCTCAATCCACTGAGCTATCCAGCTGTCCCTGGCATAATGAGTTTTTAAAGACTGTGTTGATGCTTTGGAAAGGAAAACAAGGCTCACTGGGAGGACTTCTGATTGATTTGCTACACTTTGGGATAACAGTCTATGTTCAATATTACCTATATAAATCTGTACTATGTTGAAGATCCTTGTTATCTTGAATATATGGAGAATGAAAGGCATTTTGAGAGAAAGGAGAAAGTTCATGAATCTCCAGTATTCTTAGAGAGAGGCATTCAAAGTGATATTTAGCCTGTTATATTAAGAGAACAGCATCTGACAATTGAATTCTTCAATCCTCACTCCCTGATTCAAAATTCCTGAGACTTCTGGAGAATTTCCAAAGTTCCAATTCAAAATGTTATAATTGTTATGCAGCCTAGAATCTGGTATGTCTCCCTAGAAATCAGAAACCATATTTAGGAAGTGTAGTTTTTTTTAGTTAAGCTTCTGTTGAGAGGTTGACCAAATTTATTATAAATCACCTCTTTCCCCATACCCTTTAGCCTCACTATATAGTCTATATATTGTTATTATTGTTTCTATTAATGACTTTACTTTCACAGTATACCAGAAAGTAGTTATTTACTGAGACATTCATATTGCAGAGTGGAATGTCACAGTTCCCTACAGTCTTTTAGACAATACAGAAGATTTGGAACCACATGAGTCTCTCTGAAGGGTGTAGATACCAAAACTGTAGATATGTTCTAGAAATTTAGTCCACAGCAGTCCATTACATTTTTGATAGCTCTGGTTGATAGGAAACTTTACCTAACATCTACAATATATACAGATTGCCCTGGATTCTTTCTCTTTTCTAAAGACAGGGAGAACAAGTCTAGTCCCTCTCCCTATGACTTCTCTTGAAAGATTTGAATAGTGGCATCATTTCATCTCTCTCTTTTCTCAGCTAGTCATACTAACATTCTTCATATGAAAAGATCTTGAAGATTATCTTGTTTGTCCTCCTCTGGATTCACTAGTTTATCCTTCCCTGAAAGTGGTACCCAGAATTGTGCATTGTAATCTGGGAATAATCTGAGGAAGGCAGAATATAGCAAACAATAACAACTATATTATAGAATCTTAAGCCTTTCTTAGGGTCATTTATGAATGCATTAGAGTTTGGGGATGATATTTCACCCAGTTGATTCAGATTAAGAGAGCAGTCTTCTAAAATAATAATTTTCATACAGTGTTTTTTCTAGTTGATGTCATGTAGCTATGTCTCTGACTGGATTCTGGAAAGAAGAAATGCTGAAGAATATGAGAATACATAGAAAGATATCAGTGACTGCTAAATATTTGAAAGACTGTCAGGTAGAAAGGGGGAAAAAAGGATTTTATTTGTTTTTCCAAGAGGGAAAAACAAGAAGCAATGTCTGGGATTTAAGAATTGGTAAACTGAGATTTGATATAAAGAAAGCTTCCTAAAAATTTGAGCTATCCAAAAGTGGAGCAGGCTGCTTTGGGAGCTTGAGAACTCTTCAACACAAGAAAGCACAACCAAAATAACTACATAACCAAAAAGAACAATTTTCCTTCATATATTAGTTGAATTGGTTTACTTTTAAGATTTTTCTAAATATGTGATTGATATATGTAGCCCTAAAGTATTCATTCTTTATTTTTTCTTTGCAAAAAGAGAATTACACTCATTATAATATATGTTATTTTTAATCATCATTAATTCTTCAGGAAATATACTTATTTTTCCACAAAATACAGAATTCTAGAATGTTATAGTGGACATGAACCTCAGCTGTCATCTAATCTAATACTTGCCTGAGCAAAACTATCTTCTGTAACATATGCAATAATAAACATTCATTACTCAAGATGTTTTATGGCAAGAGTGGACTTCTAATATGAATTCATATTCATTACTGAAATCAATTGTAACTTTTCCCTGGACTCTGAAAATATAAGCTGATCATCCCTTGAGAACAGAATTACTACAAAGATTTGTACCCTGGCAATAAAACCATCCATTCAGGTTAAATGAACAAATGAGGAAAAATGATTTATTACAAAGGTATGAAAATTACTTAAAGCAAGTAACAATTTTGAAATGGTTTTATTTTATGACAGCAATGAGTATATATGCTTTCTTCTACTGACACTAACCTGAATCAGAATCTGAACCAGATGAAATCAGAGTTGTTTTCTTTATCCTTATTTCTGTGAGTCAAATGCTTCTTTTCATGTCATACTTGTGGTTCACTACTGTCTTTTGTTGCATTTTTTATTCTGTTAACTTGAAGGATAGATATTTCTCTAAGAAAATAAGCAAAAATTATAGTTCTTGAGCACACTTCAATAATTGTACAAGATATTACAAGAGTTGGTGAGAGGGAATAGGAGTTCAGTATTTCAAAAATTACTTAACCCCATAATAAAACAAGCTTAAGGAAAACAAAGGAAAGTATAATAAAAGATGAAAAGAAGAAATGAATAAAACTGATTATTTATTTCTGCAAACCTGCCTAATTAATCCTCAAAAATAAACAAAGATCTTCAGAAGAACTTGATTGCTAAAAGGCCTGCTGTTCATTCCTCTGAATTGTGGGAGAGGTTTATGACTTTGGGAGAACAGCAAGAACATCAGTAAAACACTAACTGCCAAATACTTTTATGAAAAAGAAAATGATTATCAAAGGGAATACAATTCAAAGACTTAAGAACTAAAGTCTTGAAAATATAAATCTTTAACTATAACTGTTTTGCTAAATTGTTTACCAAAGTTATTTTTACAAATCCAAGTAAGCCTATATAGATTATCTTCATCAGACTTTTAAGCAGACACTCAAAAATGTTTTTTTTTGCTTTATTAAAATTTCAGCAAGCTTTGAAGTCTATTAAAGGGAATGATCAACTATGATAAATATATTGTTATATTAAGAAATAATTATTTAGGAATTTTAGAAATTCTCATATGCGAAAAGAATATTGTAACTTGACTTCATATAATGCCCCATATCACAAAATGTTAAGAAATACATACAGATAACCTCAAGGATCTGTATATTGGTCATAGGTAAACTTCATTGAAAATTTATTGATTACAATCAAGATAAGACATGAAAAATGAATTATTCATTAAAGGTATACTTAATATATAATTGTTACATATGGTTGCATGAAAAGTAATTTAAAATATATATTCAAAGCTTATAAAGCAAATGTCAAATTGTATAAACTAAGTTGTGACAGTAAGGGGAGGAAATATTACATATTCATTGATTTTTTGGAAAGAATCAAAAAGTTGCTAGCCATATAATTGAATTTTATTTTGTGCTAATAAATTCTAAAATCACTGTGAGTTAGTACTGGGTGCCGGGGACTCTCCTAAGCACTGGGAGGAAAAAGCAAAGAAATGTATTTCTTATCCTTAAAGATATATGTGGAGGAGAGATGGACAGAGAAAAAATACCATGGTCTGGAAAATCACAAAGATAGTAAAGGAATTGTCATTGGGAAGTTATTTAACATGTCCCCTCCTGAAGCAATGGTTGTGTTCATTTGGCTTTTGTTCCCAGAACAAAAGGTAGAAAGTGGGGAAAGGAGGCAAAAGAAGTGACAACATGGCAGCAAAACTGTCATTAAGTATGTTTGGGTGATGAATCCTGACAAATATAGTTAGCTTACATCAGTTAGGACAGGATGTGCATAAGGAAGGAACTGGCTTCTGTAGCAGTGAAAGACAGTCATGGTAGGGAGATAGGTGTGAAGTTATCAACTTGTCAAGTATCCTACTGGGAAGGCCTGGTGTTTCTGGACAAGGCAGACATCCTTTTGTATTATGATTTAGTAAACCAATCAGACTCTTAGGTATATGAACAAATGATCTCTTTAAGCAATGACAAAACAAATACAAAAGATACATGGCTCCTCCTGGCTTTACAGCTTCAACAAAGGTAAGCTCAATACCCATGGATAGAATTAGCAGCACAGAGACTATAGACAGAGGTTCACTCTGGCAGTTCTGAGGACTTCCTGAGGGACAAGAAGGGAAGCCCTTGCACATCTACTTCAATGAGGCTTCTCTCTTCCGGTTGACCCATACTGTTTCTCTATCTTGTACTTTTAGCGTGAATTTCCTTACTAGTACTTGTCATCTGCACCACTGAGTTCAAGTCGAAGACAGGCCAAAAAAATGGCTAGACAACAGCTTCTCTGAAAAAGATCTGGGAATTTTACTGAACTATAAGCTTAGTATGACTAAATTAAATGTCATATATCAGCCCACCACCAATTCCTGCAAAAGTTGCTTTGTCATATATGGATTTTCTAGGGCTAGGGTAGTTATAAACCTATACTCTTCCCTCTTCAGACCACATATAAAGTATATTATTAATTTCTTGATGCCATATTTCATTAAATACAATTATAATATGGAAAGATTCCAGAGGAAGGCAATAACACTATTAAATGACCCTAAGAAACTTCCAAAAAAACAATTTATGGAAACAACTAGGCAAGCTTAACCTGAAAGGAAAAGAAAAAAAAATGGAGTCAAGGGTGGAGAATGATGGTGAAGATATGCTCTCTCCCTTCACTTATTTAAATTTAGTTATGTGAAAGAGGATTTAGACTTTTTACTCTTGTATATGAAGGAGAGAATAAAAAGTCATGGTTGAAAGTTGAAAATATAAGATGAAAAAAAAAATGTCTAATAACTTAAGCTATCCTAAAGTGGAATGGGGCTGCCTTGGGAGGCACTAGTTTTTTCAAACAAAGGCTGGATAACTTCTTGCTAGATATATTGCAGAGCTGTTGGCCTAATGGATTTTGAGATGTTTTGTTTGTTAGATTTTGTTTTTTACTCAGAATATACAATTCAGTTCATTTTTAGCTTCCAGAAAGTTCAAAAACTATTCTTGATCAAAGACATTTCCTATGAAATTTTAGTGGGTCATATCCAATATTCATTTGTGAAATGGTGAGAATGAGGAAAACGAGGAAATTTTTAAATCTGAATTTTGATTTGAAAGATTGGATGACTTCTCCTCCCCTAATGTGAGTCTAAATGATCACAACCCTAATAAACAAACAAAAAAAGCTTAGAAGTCCTCTCTACAAAGGCAAGTGCATCATATTTTGCTACAAATTTATCTCATTGGTTCTGTCAAGTCTTTACTGACCATCCTAGAACTTTTGCACTCTATTACAATGGTCTTTTGACCTTTGAACTTCTATAACTTTTATATTTGCTACTGTTTAAGTGTATATTATGACATTTTTGAGGTAATAAGAAGATCCCCATCTAACATTCTTAAATACTTATTTTGAGAAATTTATTCTAACTTGTCCCTAAATCTGGAAGATAGGCACATTTTTTTATGAAATCATCATAATTAAAATCATTCCCTTTACTTTTCAAGACACTGGGAAATATAAAGATCTTGAACTTGAGATGAAGGAGAATGCAATCTTGGGTATCCTCTTTTGTAGTTTATATGCTGTATCTACTTGATAATTCTTTGTTGTTTGACAGTAAAGCAAGAAATAGAATTAACAACTTTTTATTACCTTGTGAAAGGAGAGAATATAAGCTGGAATAAGAGCAAAGTTTGTGTATGTCACGAAAACCTATGTGATAGCCAACCTGATACGAAGTTTAATATGTAAGAGCTAAGATTTTTACTGTTGTTTTAAAGAAAGCACCATACCTGGGATATGACTTCTAATTTCTTTGGTGTATGAGAATTGGTGAGAAGGAATTTTCCTCACCTTTCAAAGAGTAGAATGTAGAGTGGCATTCTGGAAATGTGACAATTCCTCATCTCCTTCTCCTCCCTCCAGCATACCCCCAATTTAACCCCTCCTCAAATACTTACACCCCAACCAAAGGGTGCTTATATACATCTTTTTCTTCCTCTCCCTTCTTGTTTCACTTCCTTCTCCTTCCTCCCTCTCGTCTTGTCTCCTAGTCCAATAGCAACTCAACCAAAGAATATTATTGTTTCTGCTACATTCCTTTCATGGACAATATTATATTTCAACAGAGAAAATATTAATTTTTTTTAAAGCATCTGTCATATCTCAAAGGACTGTTTGCACTGCTCTTTGTTACTTATTTCTGATTAGGGAAAAGGAGGATGGGGAGCTGGGAGAAGCATTTAATAAACTTGGCTAAAAATAGCTTGCATGTACAATACTAGAGATAAAAAGATTTGTTTACTAAAACCACTGTGAAGCAGAAGAGGCTGTAAATTGTAATTTGGCCACTGCTTTCTCACACTGTACTTTACTTGATTTCTGTACCAAAATGATTTAGTAAAGAAACTGCCAGAAGGCATAAATAGACTGTAGAAAACCTTGTCTTTTAAGCAACTTTTGTGACTGCTCTAAATTGATCATTTGTTTCACTGGCTAATCTCTTAAACAAGAGGGCATGTCCTTTTCACTTGCAAAATTCTCTCCCACAAGATGAATTACCTCCTCATCACCTCACTTACTAGCCAATAAGTACTTTATTCCCTGGTGGGGATTTTTTGTGCAGAAAAAAGAAAATCAGCTTTTGCTTTGCTTGCCGGAGCTGTCTGCATCTTAATTCTGGGCTCTGAAAGAACATCAGAGAGCCCTTATGATATTTCGCACAAAAGTCCCAGTGTTCATAGTTTTAGTCAGGGCACCCAAAATAGCACTCAGAAAGCAGTGACATACTGTCAGGATCAGGAACTAAAAGCACAAGTGTATGTAACTAAGAGGAAGCTGTGACTTCTGAAGCTTGCGGAGTAGACTGTGAAGTCAAAAGAACTCTTTCCCTCGCTCCATCAAACGTTTAATCTGACTTTTATGCTTCCCATCTCACCAAGCCTCCCGGGGCCTGGAAGCCATGCAGGTAAGATCTTGATAACTTGGCATATTCTGTGTTATCCGAAATTCTTAATGTTGGGGAAACTTATCAAAAAGCTACTTAAATGGATGTTTAGAGGTTATACTTTCAAACCACCATAAAGACAAAAAGTGTATGAAAACCTCAAAGCCACTCAAAATGTAGCGAGCAAAGTGTCTTCCGCTAGAATTACCTTGACTTTTTCTAACCACTCTTTCAGAGGACCATGGGAAATTAAATTTGAATAGACCTAGAAATCAAATTTACTAAAATTCCCCTGTGCTCCAACTTCACTTCCCAAGGTTTTTTTTTTTAATGGTAGAATATATGTGCCTTTTTATTCCAAGATACTACAGATTATGGCAAGTTCCACATTAGAATTAAATAGGGCACTTTTATATACCAGTTATCCCCTTAATAAAAATATTCTTCTGTTCACTGAAATTTCCCTGAACATTTTGGACGATATACAGTATATACAATTAGGTAGCTTGGTTTAATAGGATAAAACATAATTTATCCTGTGCTCTGTAGGTTTGTATACATACAGGCATACACACAGATAGAATATTATTTAAATTATTATCATAATTAACGTTCAGTGGTTTTGAAAGCATTCTCTCTTATTCCTAGGATTTTAATTGTCAAAGTTTTATTTAATAATGCCCCATTCTCAAATGTTGTTACATAATTCACAAATATTATTTTCAAGAATTAGTAATCCAGATGGTCTGTAAAACATTATGTTAAACTTTCAAAATAGAAAGACTTGGAAAATGATGGAAATGAAGGAAATTTTCAGAAAAGTACACATTGCATCGTGCTTTTAACACTGCATTACTTTAAACTTGTATTTGTTGCATGAATTAATTTCAATCTCATTAAAATTCCTGAAATTAGGAAACTTCAAGATGATTCTGTAGAATAAATACCATCTAATCATTGGCCTATCAATATTAATGTTTCAAAGAGTTTGTTTCTTGTATGATTTGTTAGAAAAATGAAATAATATCATGTGATGGTATCAACTTCTAAAGAATAATTTTTGTATAAGCACAAAAATATTGCAACTTCAATATTGTTGGTGAAATGGAAACATAACTATATTTGAAGTTGAAAACTGGGTTTCAATTCCTTTCTCTAGCACTTTTTAGCTTTGTGACTTTGAAAAAGTCATTTATAGCCTTGTACTTAAGGCAAATTCTCTATAAACTGAGGATAACAATACCTGTAGTTCTGGTCCACAGAATCCCAGACATTCAGAGTTGAAATGAACCTCAGAGACTGTCTAGTTCAACCTTATTCAGTTAAATGAAGATCAAATTATGTGACAAATGGAAAAATTTTGTAAACCCAATAGTATGTATATATTAGTAATTAATTTTGAAAAACTTTAAATTAAATTCTTCTTTCCATAGCAGAATGTCCCATGGTCTAAATATCATTGAGATTCTATTTCTTTTCCAAATAACATATAAATGATTAAATTAGCTTAAAGGATAATAGGATAATAAATTCAGAGGTAGAAGGAGGATGAAAGTTCTAGCTGTTTGTCTCTCCTTGGTAACTGTGAGGAAACTGAGACTTTTGGAATTAATGTAGATTATATATCTAGATAAGCTATGATAATATTTTATACCAGATGGACTAGTTAGGTCATCTATTTGAAAAAAAATCTAATTAGCCATCTTCTGTCATTTAATACTCTGATAATGTAATTTCATAGCAACTATTGTTATCAAAGCTTTTTTGAGAAGCAACATAGTATAGTGGATAGACAGCTCACTTCAGAGCCAGGGAAAATCTGAATTCAAGCCTCCACACTAGCAATGTAACACTGTGTTAAGTCACATCTTAGCAGGATTCTAGACATCTAAGACTACAAGAAACAGAAAGATGTTGACCTTAATCAATAGTTAATTTCCTCACCCAAGAATTCCTTATGTTAATGAAATCCTGGATCCAAATATCTAATCCTCAATATGTGGTAAATGTTTTCAAACTTATAAAATTATGAAAACTTTGTAGAGTCTATTTATATATGCCTCAGGATCTTATGTGTTTCCTTATTTGTATTAATTTTTCTCTAATCTAGTATCTTCCCTGATTTGGCACTAATCATTTCCATTTCCTCTTCTTTAATGTGATTAAGTTAGCAAAATCAAGAAATGGATCAACAAACATCCTTAATTACTTCATATAACCCACTCACTGTGCTAGGACACAAAGTGAAAAATGAAAATCTCTGTCCTCAAGAAGCTTATATTCTAGTGAGGGAAACAGCATGAACATAATAAATATTCAAATATTCATATTACCTATTAAATAATCTACATATTTCCTTTAAAAATACAGATTTCAAATTATTCATGACTGCCCTCTGTAACTTATCTTCAAGAAAGTTCATTGCAGATTATGTACTCATTGACTTTGATGCCTTCCTCATTTTTTCAAAATATTGTGAGGTTACCTGAAATATCTTACATTTGCTGTGTTTTTATTTTGAATATTTCTTCCCTGATTTTGTGCTTCCTTTATGTCTTCCTCCTTTCTTTTCCTTCTCCTTGCCTGTTTTCATATGGGTATTCATGTATTTTGACGTTAAACTCTGTGTGCCTGTATTCATGTTCAACCCTATTTTTCCTGGGTAGATGTGCTTCCCTTTCCCTCTTTTTTGTGTATATATACTTTTGTATATATAATATTTATGAAAAATGCCAAGTTCTTAACTCTTCTTCCTCCTTTCTTCCTCTTCTTTTTTTTAAAACCCTTAACTTCTGTGTATTGGCTCCTAGGTGGAAGAGTGGTAAGGGTAGGCAATGGGGGTCAGGTGACTTGCCCAGGGTCACACAGCTGGGAAGTGTCTGAGGCCGGATTTGGAGCTAGGACCTCCCTGTCTCTAGGCCTGACTTTCAATCCACTGAGCTACGCAGCTGCCCCCTCCTCCTTTCTTCTAATATATTCTTTCCTCTCCCTTTTGTTCTCTCTTACAACTGCCAAAATAGAATAAAGTCATTCAAGGTACTCTTTTATTTAAATTCATTTTTGACCATTGAATATATTTGTGCTCAAAAAAGATACTTTTCTTCCACCCTCCCCATTGGCATTGTAAGTATTTCATCATTGTTTCTACTCAATTCTGATTTTTTAAAATCAAAAATGCTTGAAAGTACTCCAAAGTATTTAAGATCCATTCCTTTTATTAACCCCTCCCCCAAGAATTAACTCTAATTTTGTTATTAAATTATTGTTGGTTGTGGAATATTACATTTGATTTTTTTGGATATTGTAATTTCAAAAGTTTCTTTATTTTCTTTTTTCTTTTCTTAAAATCCTTACCTTTCATCTTGGAGTCAATGCTGTGTATTGGCTCCAAGGCAGAAGAGAGGTAAGGGCTAGGCAATGGGAGTTAAGTGACTTGCCCAGGGTCACACAGCTAGGAAGTGTCTGAGGCCAAATTTGAACCTAAGACTTCCTGTCTCTAGGTTTGGCTCTCCATCCACTGAGCCACCAAGCTGCCTCCCTTTCTTTTCTTTATCAACACTTGCAACATGGCCTTTTATAAACCTGTCTATGGCTCCTTGGTACTTGAACTTCTTTCAAGATCTTTGTTATATTTTTTCTTTGACCTATAAATTCTACATTTTGACTATGGCATTTCTGGGAGTTTTCATTTTAGAATTTCTTTTTAGGCGGTAGCAAAAGTATTCTTTCTATTTCCCTTTGCCCTTAATGTCTATTATATCTGAACAGCTTACTTTTATGATTTCCAGGCTTTTGGGTTGGCTATGGTTTTCAGAGAATACACTAAATCTTAAAATATCTTTCCTTGTTCTATTTTCTAGATCAGTTTTATTTTTTTTAAGAAGTAATTCCTTAAATGCCTAACATTTCCTGGTATTTTAATTTTTTCTTTGTTTTTATATTTCTTGTTTTTGTTTTTATTGAATCCCTAACTAAATTCTATTTTATTTATTTTATATTCAATATCTATTATTCTTCTAAGCCATTTATTCTTCATCCATTTTTTCCCAGAACTCTATTTTATTTAAAACAATGTTTTGCTACATTTCTTCCAAATTCTCTTGTTGCCAAGGAATTTTTTTCCCACTCTCTAAGGCTATTATAATAGTTCTAGAGTAAAGGGGGCCCTGCTGTAAAGGGTGTTTAGGGAAGACTAGTACCTCTTTTAAGGGCTTGCCAAGTGCCCTTCAGGGCTTCTTGCTTTCTTTAGTATCCACCTACCACCCAGCTCTCAAAAATTTCTCTAAGAAGCTGTAATAAGCACAGTAGCCCTACCCTGATAAAACTGTTTCATAGGTGAGGGAAAGCATATTGAGGGTAAGTGAGGGGCCTCAAAACTGTCAGTGACTTAGTTCATGGTCTACCCCAAACATGTGAAGACTTCCCCCTGCTAGAATGTGCAGATATGAACAATGGCTCTTCTGGAGTTTTGGCTTGCCACTGGACTCTGGTGACTCTGGAAGAGACAATGAGGCTGATGACTTTGTGCAACTCTGCCTCACTAAAATTCAATTCATGCTCAGCTCTCAATGATGCCATTTTGGTCCTCTTTGAGGATAAAGGACAACAATCGCCACCAGTTGTAGAATTAGGTTCTCATTCTCCGTTTATTCCTTGGGCTTCTCTTTATAACTGATATTTCTTCACTGTGCTTGATGTTTTCTTAGGTTGGTTTATATTTTCATCCTCTGTTATTATATTTGGACTTTGTGCACAAGCCAGTTCCTTCTGGGATTTATTCATTGGATGGTCTATGTTGAGTCCTATCACCTCTTAATATGAGGGCCACTGGCACTGACATTGTACTTGGGGTAATTAGTACTAGCTCCTAATTCCTGACTTCTATCTCAGTCTCCTGGTAGTTCTCTATGAATTTTAGCTTCACCTGATCCTTGTGTCCTTTCCCTTCTACATTCTTTATTAAGGAGTTGGCACCATTGCCTACTATAGTCCTAAATGGCCCAACTCAGATCTTATAGATCATATTTGTGTAAGGTAGTCTGCCATGATTCCTGCATGAAACTAACCCTTGAATTGCTTTCAATTCTTGTCTCAGCTTGTAATATTCAGAGGTATTCCTGGTTGGGGCCTTGTCAGTCTGTGCAGAGAACCATGGGGGCTTATTTTATCCCTTATTTCTGATCTAACTAGGTCAGAATATAGTTTTAGATCTCCAGTTTGAAGAAGTTATGACAATTTATAGTATTTTCTTTAATACTCTTTTAGGTCATATAGTGGAAATTATTTGTTTTCTTAGAATAGTAGATCTTTTCTTATCCTTCCCTCATTCCAGGTTATATATTGTTCTCCTCAAACAGGGAGTAGAAAGAATAACCAACATACTAGATTGTATAGAGAAGAGAAGGGTCAACAGTGGCAATTGTTATAAATAGCCAAGATGGCTAAAAACTGAGAAATACCCAATGCATGTGGCAGTTAAAAATTCATTGTTGGCGGGGGCAGCTGGGTAGCTCAGTGGATTGAGAGCCAGGCTTAGAGATGGGAGGTACTGGGTTCAAATATGGCCTCAGACACTTCCCAGCTGTGTGACCCTGGGCAAGTCACTTAACCCCCATTGCCTACCCTTACCAATCTTCTGCCTTGGAGCCAATACTATGTATGTATAATACAAAGAATTCTTTTTTTTTTTTTTTAAGCCCTTACCTTCTGCCTTGGAGCCAATAAGGTAAGGGCTTAAAAAAAAAAGAATTCATTGTTAACTTTGGGTGAGGTAGTTTCAATTAAATAGTGACTGTGGGAGCTAGATTTCCCAGGAATAAGAATTAGAAGAGATGAAAAAAAGAAGTGGACACAAAGAGGATAGACAGCCTTTTCTAGTTGGAGTGAGTTATTATTGGAGGGGATGGTAGGATCCAGGGAGTTTCTATTAAGAAGAGATGAACACTGGGCTAGTTTATATTTAGGAAGAGATTGAATGAGAGATAAGGAAACAGAGAGAGATAGAAAGAGAGAGAGAGAAAGTTACTTTGCAGTAGTACAGGAATAGACTAACCTCACAAATTAGAAATACCACGATATCTGGAGGCCAGTGTCAATGTCCACCTTCCCACTCCTAAATGAGGATTCCTTTTGTGTTGTTTGCTCTGGGTGTGAATTAGGTGCTTGCCCCAGATGCAAAAATAGCTGTTTAAGGCTATTACTTGCTCCTTTATATACTAGTAACATCACCTTTGGGAAACTGAATCCAAACTGGGTCCAAAATGACTGAACAAGCCATTTATTCTTCAAATAACTAGAAAAAAGTCTGATATTTTTTCCAGTGGAAAAAGAGTAGAAAGAATTTATTTGTGAATACTCTTCTCTTTTGCAAACTTTTTAGAAAGCTATATATTTTGAATAGAGTAGCCTAGCTTACATTTTATCTAAATGGTAACTGCTTAGGAGTGAGAAATTTTAGCTTGGCAAAGTACTTGTAATCCCTGCTGTCCTAATAGTTAAGGGCAATTGAAACTCATGATTCCTTAGAAAGAATTCCTTAGAAAGAACTTTGAAATGAGGCAATTTAAAGAATCTGAACTCTTCAGTAGTGGGATAGAGTAACTTAGGTATTTCCAACCAAAGTGAGATGAGAAACTCAGTTACAAAAAAAAAAACAAAAAACAAAGAAACATTTGGACATGGCATAAGTGGGGATTTTTGTTTATCATGTACAGGTATTATAATATTTTTCCCCTTTTTCTTCCTCCCCTTCTTTTCTGCTTTAAGGAGTATGTGGTGAGTAAATAAAATAAATCCTTAATTTTAGGGAAAAACATAAAGAAGATAGCTACTTAATATTATATTAAATAAGTGTGCAGGTAAAATTTCTTCTGCTATGTCCTCAATATGTACTTTTAAAAATTATTTCTTAATATCATTCATTTAGATAAAACTTTAACTTATTAATTCTAGACTCAAATAACCCAGACAATTTTCTTCTGTAAGCAGCCCTTCTTGGAAACTGCTCATATAAACTCAGTCAACAAGTTCATAAATCATGAGAATGGAAGGTACCAATATTTCTCTGCTTTGAGGGAAGATTATATCTAAATTATCTCAGATTGTTTGCTGCCTATTGTATCCTTTAAAATCTCTAGTGGGGCATCTGCAAACCCTCTCTGATAAAGGAATAATGCTTTGAATTCAAAGGCCAACATAAGACTAAGGTAGAAAGTATAAAATGGATAGTCAGAAAGGTAGAGCAGCAAGTCCCTGTTTGAATTTTGAACAGACAAGGGTGTTGTTTGTCACTAAGCAAATATTTCTTGACAGTGCTTTAGATTGTTTCTGAACTGGTAAAGCAAAATATAACCCTTTTTCCTCAGTATTTGATGAAAAATAAATGGGTTCCAACATCAGTTTTCAGTTGGATATCAATCCTCTCCTTCAGAATAAGACTTTTGTCTTTGGGGAGATAAAAGTTGTTGATTTCTCTTTCTGTTATTTATTGTGTGTGTTTCATTCAGTGCCTACAGAATATGACAGCTACAAAGGCAAAACAAAATCTGCTCCTCAAACTAAGAGGTTAAAATAAGAACAGTTTAAACTGTAGTAACTTTGGCTGTGTTTTCCTTCCACAACTATGACTAATTTATATGTTAAATGTGTTAAGTATGTTAAAATATATTATTAAAAAGAATAACAGGATTATTACAAAGAAACTGGCCTATAAAATATATGTATTTGGAAGGGAATCTAAAATTAAAATAACTCCAAATAACTCCTATTTATATTTATAGAAATATGTTAAGTTTTTAAAGTGTCCTGAAAGTGGCTCTTGACCCCAACATATTATTCCTTTCTAGAACACAGTCCTATATTTTACATACACACACAAACATACACAAGTTGCCTTCTTGTAAAAGTTTCCTTACTATTAAAAAAGAAAAAAGAAAGATTTACAGTTTTAAAAATGTATTTAGAGTATTAAAATAAGCAATGAGGAGACTAAGCTAGCACTCTTTGCAGATGATATGATGGTCTACTTAAAAAATCCTAGAAAATCAACTAAAAAGCTAGTAGAAATAACAATTTCAGCAAAGTTGCAGGATACAAAATAAATGTACACAAATCATCAGCATTTCTATATATTTCCATCACAGCAGCAAGAGGTAGAAAGAGAAACACCAATGAAAATCACCTTTGATAGCGGGCAGCTGGGTAGCTCAGTGTATTGAGAGCCAGGTCTAGAGATAGGAGGTCCTAGATTCAAATGCAGCCTCAGACACTTCCCAGCTGTGTGATCCTGGGCAAGTCACTTGACCCCCATTGCCCACCCTTACCACTCTTCCACCTAGGAGCAAATACACAGAAGTTAAGAGTTAAAAAAAAAATAAAAAAAAAATAAAATCACCCTTGACAATATAAAATACTTAGGAATCTATCTACCAAAACAAACACAGGAATTATACGAACACAACTACAAAATACTTTCCAAACAATTCAAACTAGATCTAAACAATTAGAACAATATTGAGTGCTCATGGGTAAGGCGAGCTAACATAATAAAAATGACCTTTCTAGCCAAATTAATTTACCTATTTAATGCCATACCTATCAAACTACCAAATAACTTTTTTTATTGAATTAGAAAAAACTACAACAAAGTTCATTTGGAAGAACAAAAGATCAAGAATATCAAGGGAAATAATAATTAAAAAAAAACGTGAAGGAAGGTGGCCTAGCAGTACCAGAGATTAAACTATACTACAAAGCAGCGGTCATCAAAACGATATGGTACTGGCTAAGAGACAGAAGGGAGGATCAGTGGAATAGACTTGGGGTAAGTGATGTCAGCAAGACAGTGTATGATAAACACAAAGATCCAAACTTTTGGGACAAAAATCCACTATTTGACAAAAACTGTTGGGATTCAATGTAATGGACTTCTGTACTAGCAGCAATGAAGTGACCCAGGAAAATTCTGAGGGATTTATGGTAAAGAACACTATCTACATTCAGAGGAAGGACTGCAGGAGTGGAAACACAGAAGAAAACAACCTCTTGAACACATGGGTTGATGCAGACATGATTGGGGTCGAAACGACCACACCAATGCAACTATCAATAATTGATGACACATGTTAAAACCAGTAGAAATGTGATTATGATATGGGGGGGCGGGGCAAAGGGGAGGAAGGGGAAAGTAAAAACATGTAACCATGGAAAATTTTTCTAAAAAAATAAAATATTTAAATTTAAAAATGTATTTAGACCCAAATATTTATTTTTAATCATACTTCATTATTTCCTTTTCTATAGAACACAACAAAAAAGTTTTTAGAAGAGGACAGATTTTGAATATATGAGTTATGTTGTTACCTTGAACAAGTGTAGAATAATTGCAGCAGTCCATGAGCCACCATCTCATGCCATCTAAATCAGTTTATCTATTAGATCAGACACATGGTCCTGTGTTCTAGCCAAATATACTATCTCTGCTAGTAGCATTAGGGAGATCATGTTTTAGGATATGACTGTCTTTTCTAACATTAATATAAAAATGCTAGGACATCATAGGATTTTTCTTAATCTATTTTGAAACACAAATAAAGAATCATTGAAATCCTTTTTAAACCTATTTTAAGATTACAACTCACTTCCTTGGTGAATTCCCACTCCTACTCTTTCCACATCATATACAGTGATACCTTGGTTTTCTTGGATAATGTCTCTGAAAACAATCAGCGAAATCAGAAACCAATGAAAACCTAGGCAATTCAAAGGGCTTTAAAAGACTATCTGCCTTTTCATCCAGTCATACCCCAAAGAGATCATAAGGAAAAAAAAAACTTGTACAAAACTATTATTAGCCTCACTCTTTGTGGTAGCAAAAAATTAGAAAATGAGGGGATGCTCTTCCATTGGGGAATGGCTGAACAAATTGTGGTACCTGTTGGTGATGCAATACTATTGTGCTTAAAGGAATAATGAACTGGAGGAATTCCATGTGAACTAGAAAGACCTCCAGGAATTGATGCAGAGTGAAAGGTGCAGAACCAGGAGAACCTCTTACCCAGAGACAGATACACTGTGGCACAATCGATTGTAATGGACTTCTGTAGTAGCAGCAATGCAATGATTCAGGACAACTCTGAGGGACTTATGAGAAACAATGCTATCCACATCCAGAGGAAGAATTGTGGGAGCAGAAACACAGAAGAAAAACAACTACTTGATCACATGGGTTGATAGGGATATGATTGGGGATTTAGACTCTAAGCAATCACCCTAATGCAAATATCAACAATATGGAAATAGGTCTTGACACATGTAAAACCCAGTGGAATTGCTCATTGGCTATGGGAGTGGGGTGGGAAGAGAGTAGGGAAAGAGCATGAATCATATAATGATTTAAAAATATTCTACATTAATTAATTAAATAAAAAATTTCAAATACTAAGAAAACCTAGGCAATTATTTCCATATGAATCAATGTAAATCCAATTAATTCATTATAGACACTCCAAAATAAATACCAAAAACACATTTCATAGAGAATAAATATATAGTTTTTAATACTAAAACAATAATTTAATATAAAATGACTATGAAAGAATAATGTAATGAATAAATGAACATTTAACATGGCATTTACCTTTTTAAAGACTCTTCCTGGCATATGGAAATTGGCAAGGAGGAGAGAGAGAGGTTATTGTTTGGAAGGGGAATCTCCTTCCATGAGGACCTTAGGTATCAAGACATTATATGGAAAGAAAATGACATATAGAGGAGTTGTTACCTTGATTATGTCCCTCTTCTCAGCTGATATACTACGGGAGAATTTTTACTTGACTGAGATGAGATATCTCACTCCCAATGAGAGAACTCATTCATTTTGTATAGTCAGGTATGTATTCTTCTCTGAATCTGATTTTCATTTCCTATCTGTATGGATAAATGGATTTATTTGCTTTTCAATACATGTTTTGCTCACACTGAGAGAAGAACATATAGTTCACTCTTTGTTTTTGGGAAATTAGCATCAAGGTCAAGTAGGCATGCCAATGAAATCTGAGGCAACCAAGGAAAATCAAGACAAAATTTTTGCAGAAAAAATTGCGGAAAACTGAAACCAACCAATGTCAACAAAAACCAAGGTATTATGGCATATGAGTCTAGAAGCAATGATCCTTATCACTACCTAGAGGCATATAGAATTATTATTTTTTGAATCATCATAGAAAGGTGATTTTTTGGGTCTGATCTGCAGTTGATGAAAACTCCAATCCTGAAAAAGAATTTAAAACAAGAAATAATTAAGAAACTTATATTCTCCTGTCTGTAGGGTGTAAACCCAAATGATTCTCCAGAAATTACATTCTTAGATGGAGTTCAAAGGGGTTTCAGATCTAGTTCAACCCCCTTATTTAATACTTAAAGTCTAAAGACATTAAATTACTGGTATGAAGGTCAGTCATTTAGTCAATAAACATTTACTAATCCTATCATACCAAACCTATAGTGGATACAAAAGGGTGCAAAAGACAGTCCCTGGCCTCAAAAAGCTCACAATTTAACAGAGAAGAGACCAAATAAACAAACACACTCAAGTAAGCTTTATAAAGGATAAATAGGGAATAAAAAGATGGTATTAGAATGAGGAATGACACAGTGCTAGCCATACAGGATTGGATATTAGTTGGGACTTAAAGGAAATTAGGGAAGTCAGTAGGTGGAGATGAGGAAGAGAACATTCCAGGCATGGAGGATGGCCAGAAAAAAAATACTTGTAGATAAGAATGCCTGGTTCATAGAAGAGCAAGGTTGTCATGGTCATTGGATTGCACAATATGATGGGTACATTGTGAAATTTAAGAAGACTGGAGAAGTAGCAGGAGGCTCCGGTGTGAAGAGTTTTGAATGCCAAATGATTTTATACTTAATCCTTGAGGCAGTAGCAAACTATTAATATATATATTTTTTAATTTATTGACTGGAGAAAGGAGGGGGGTGACATGGTTGGGTCTGTGTTTTAGGAAAATCACTTTAGGGACTGAATGAAAGATGGATTAGAGATATTGTAAAGGTGAATGGCAGATCTAAGTAACGTATTGGATATGGGAGGGTAAGAAACAGTGAGTTGTGAAGAATCATTCCTTGAAGATGTTAAGTTATGATTCCAAAGTTCATACAGGCAAAAGACAATTAACACTGTAATCTAGTCATCCTGCTTCTCCACTTGGGTGATATTGTTTCTTTCAAATTATGTAAGAATCATGAACTATCCTGGCTAATCTGTATTTATATTATTTTTTAATTGCTATGAAATAGTATGAAGTAAAAACTATTTAAATTATAATTTACAAAATGAGAATAGCATATTACAACTTGTTTTTCCATTAGATTCAATAATATTTTATAGTAGTTATTTTGTTGAGGGAACAATATTCCAGTTATTTTAGATAAAATGGAATTAAAATAATCATTATACCTTACTATTTCCTTGGGAATTAATATTTGTTTTCAGTTAAAGATGAGTTTCAAAGTGTAATCACAAGTTAAAATGAAGCTCTGGGTAATATGACTTTTTCCAGATGGTAGGTTATTTCTAAGTGTGAAATTATATAAATAAAATGGAAAGATCTTATTATCAACAGTTTTAGATACTAAATTTGCTTAATATTTAAAATATTCCCAAATTCATTTTGATTTGAATAATCTGAGTTTGTTAAGGTTTGTGCACTTAGATGTGAATGTATGTAAAATTATTTTGTATACATGCCTATATATTTATGTGAGTATATTTTAATAAATGTAAATATATTTATATGTATAGACATAAAGTAGAAAAGTAAAGCAATAATCCTTATTTTGAGTCAATTGAAATGGCTTCATGTAGAACAAGATGTTTGAGACTAGCTTTTTATTTGCCAGAATTTTTCAAATTTTCTTATCCTTTATACCAATTCCCCTCCACCGAAATCCTAATGTTTCAGTCAAACTAAACAATAACCCATGACCTTAATATTTCCTCTCCCTCACCTTTGTCTGTAGAAATTCTACCCACTCTTCTAGGATCAGTTTCAATGGTACCTCTATCATAAAATCTCCATGTATCTCAGAAACAAGATATGATTTCTTGCTTCTCTGAATGCACATAGCTTTTTGTAATTCTCTCATGTTGTTTATTATATCATGCCATACATTACAGTTTATATTTTCTGTCATTCATTTGTGTTACAAGGCAGTTTGACTATGTCTGATGACATGATGTATCTGGTGCATTCATCAATTTCTCCATCTGCCAAAAAACAACTTTGCGATATGTTCTTCTGTTGAGTTATCATTTTTTATTTCAGCTGTATTCATTTCTAACAAGAATATCAGTATTATATTATTAATCCTAGTTTGGAGACAAAGGTCTTATATTTAAGAAAACAAACATTAAGGATCCTTGATTTTATTCTTTTGCACTTATTTGTACAATCATTGTCCTTATTTCATTGTACTTCATGTATATGTATTTGTATAGGTATATGTCTGTATATGTACATTTATTTGTACTTATTTCATTAGTGTGAGTATTTCTTTCACCAATGTAGAACATTATACTCTTAAAGACTTGCTCAAAGTGTGGAGAGATTACATGACTTATTAATAGTCATATAGTAAGTAACAAAGGCAAGATTTGAATTTAGATATTTTGTACTCCATGTCTAGAAATTTGTCCACCAGTTGATAGTTTTCACATTTAGAGTAACAATAATTTAATTAAGGTTTATAGGTATTTTAAGAATTAAGTGCTTTAAGCACTCTCTGTTATCTTTTCCACTACTCTTTTACTATTATTTCACTTTTTAAATGGTCTCTTCTTGTTCTCCTCAGTTAAGTTACCTGAGAATAAGTAAATTACTTGAGAATAAGAGTTCTATTATTCATTGTATTTGTATTTGCACCCAGCACAATTTGACAGCACTTAAAAAATGCTTATTAAATGATTGATTTGTTAATTGCTTTCCTTTTAGTTTCATTTGCTACATCAGGGTCTTCACAACGATCTCTTAATTCTTCATATTCATAATTTCTTATGGCACAATAATATGCCATTAGTTATAACTTACAGCCCTCATTCACTTTGGAGGTACTTATCCAAATACCCCTTCTGATGATTACTTAGGTTTCCTAGGTCAAAGCAAACCACATCCCCCTTTAAGATTCTAAGGTCAACCTTGAGGGTTTGGGAATGTCTTCCTAATCCTATTATCATCAATCCTCTTTCCAGTGTGTTCTGTCTCCTATTAATTGTGAGGTGCTATTAGAATCTCTTCTAAATCACTGAATAATCCAGTGATTCCTACCCAGTATCATTTATACCACCCTCTTGACAACTGTAAGTCTATACTCACCACTACTCTAATGACTAAAAAATCAAGACAGAAAGTCAAGCTGAAATGACTTGTTGATGAATATTAATTGAGCTGGTTTTTAGTATTTGTCACTTGCCTTTCTAGGTGAACTCTGTCCTTATTGTGAATTGTAGAATTTTACCAGAAATCAAAAGTCAGGTTTATCCCACTCATTATCTTCTACCAATATAATTTAACTGATATGCATTAACTTTTAGAAAAAATTTTACCAGGAATTTATGACAGGAATGGAAGTGCAAATACATTCCCTCAAATAATGTTTCACTCTTTTTTATACCATCAGTTCCTGAGGAGACTGGATTGAAACTCCAAACATTTGCTGTAGATCTCCCCCCCCCCCCAATTTCTATAGGCAAAGAGTGAAGTTACTCCAAAAAATATCACCTTAGCTTCTGATTCCAGGTCACTGCTGGGCTGAGTCCTGCAAATTACTCTTGAGGCTAAGCTGGTGGTAAATTCTTAATATGAACTCCTAATCTTTTGAAGCTATCCAAAGGAAAGCCATCTCCAGTATTCCTTCATCTCTTCATAGGAAAGAATAGTCATAATTGGAGCAATAGCAGAAACATATTCTCATGTCTACATTAGTGAGTTAGAGTAAACCACTAATTCTTTCCCCATCTGGAAACTTAGAGCAGTTATTACCTCCTTATTCAGTTTCTGTCAGGTCTGGAAAAAGGACAGCTGGGTGGTGCAGGGAATAGTGTATGAAGCCTTAAATCTGCCATACAAGATTATTTGCTTCTCTACACAAGACATTCTTTCTCTAGTCTCTGACCTCTATGTCTTTGGAGACTCTGTCCCTTATGTCTAGGATATACCCTCTTCTTATTTCCAGCTCTGTAATCCTTAGTTTCCTTCAAATCTCAGTTCAAAGATTAACTCTTGTGAGAGATGCTGATTCTTATTAGTATACCCTCTCCCTGAATATTATTTAATGTACATATATATGTGTGTACATATGCAAGTAAACATATGTTAAAATATATTCATTTGTATGAACACATCCATACATATTAATATATACACAGTGTCTCTATCATCTATTTTTCATATCTATCTATCTAAGTTAATGTTTTATATGTGATTCACCCATCACTATCCCAGTTACTATCTAGATATGTTGTAACTTGCTGATTTCTTACCTAAAATCAGCAAGTTAGAACATATTCAGATAGTAACTAGGATGGGGAAGGGAATTAATGACACATAACATTAGCAACAATAATGGAACTATGAGAAGATAGTATGGAAAAGAAAGGATTCATCATAAATATGAGAGCTGGCTTCAGATATTTGAAGAACTGTCACTTGAAACCAACAAGGGATTTATTCTATTTGATTCCAGTTGGCATAATGAGGTGCCGTTAGTATAACCTACAAAGAAAAAAATTTAGTATTGATATAAAAAAAAACCTTTTCTAACAATTAGCAGTCTCTGAAAGTGAAATATTCTATATATGGAACATTATTCAATGTCCATTCACAAGCAAAGATTAGATCAGTGTATTTTAGATTTTGTTTAGATTGGGTTAGACTGGCCCCTTCTAACACTGAGCTTCTGTAATGCAATGGTTTTTTATCCTTTGCACCATATAAATCCATGTAATTCTTTACTCCATGAGATTTTGACTATTCACCCAGAGGACAGAAAATAATCAGTTTTGATATATTATGATAATTGAAGTTATGATTCTGTCACTATCGCATAATAATATTGCTTCTATATGTGCAGCCCATGATTCTCTTTAAATCTAAGGTTATTCATAATCATAAGAAAGAGGTTGAGAATAGTATTATTCTAGAGAGCTAATTGGCCAGAAGCCTTTATGCATCCTAAATCTAAAAATGGCCCTTCATCTGGCCTTGAAATAAAGAGTCTGGTTACTTCATAGCTTTCATTCAGTTAGACTTTTTTATCTGCAAGAAAAACCCATGTTTTTATTGTGTTCTTTGTTCTTCCTGTAACAAAATGAGATCCCCTTCCCCCCACCTTATGTGGCAGCAGTATTTATTAGACATTGTTTTTGACAGCTGAGTAGATTTATAGATACTGTAGTTATTGTGAAAATACTCCAAAACAAAATTGATAATTGGACAAGGAAGCAGAAAAGGAATATTTTTGACTAAGTTATTACAAAAGTGCCAACAATAGCTGTCAAAGATAATTTAAAATAGATTTCTTTTTCTTTTTTTTTTTTTTTTACCCAAAAGAAGCAGCAACTAAATAGATTGTGGCATTACTGAAAAAGGATATGGCATTGATTTAGGCGTTTTCATTCTAGAAACCCAAGTCAAAGATAATCTCTGTTGTAGACACTTAGGACATTAGAACTCACAGCTGATTGAAGGAAGCTTCATTTCTATTTGTTTTTCTTACTCTCTTTGATGCCATGAGTCAGATTTGTGAAAAAAAAAAAAAACCCGATATATTCAATGAGAATGGATAGGTGATCTAATGCTGGTAATGATCCATATACCTATTGTCAGAAAGATTGGTCCTCATCTGAGAGTATAAAAACTCTTAGAGTTAATGGAGAAATAGTTAATTTGGCAAATTATATTATTAAATTGGTAATAAAGGAAAAATTCTTGGGTTTACTTCCTAAGTGTGTTGTGTCTTTCCTCATAGATATTTATATTTTTTTTCTTGTCATTCATCAGGGAGTTTGCAAATTATGAACAGTATTTTTTCTTAGTTCTGTATTCTGCTCATGTTTACACAGAAGTCATGTAACAAGGAGATTGATAAATTGAGGAATTTGAAATTTTTGCACTTAATTTAATTGAGGTATATTTTCCATTGTGCTCTGCCAGGCTCGAATATGTCTTACATAGGTTTCAAATAGTGTTATGAATATACATTCAGTCCCAAGAAAATTATATTAATTGCATAAATATGACCTAATTGCTTATTTAAGCTTGAGTTATTACTCTTAACAAGTTTGACTTTTAGATTAAATATGAAGAGAGTCCAAGCACATTTAATATAATGGTTACAAATTTCTATGTTAAAAAGCACTAGACTAGAACTCAGGAGACCTGAATGGGTTCTTGTCATTACTACCTCATTGTATAAACTTGGGAAAATTGCGTGATTTCACGTTTCTCCACTTTAAATATAACTTGATTGGGTTGGATTACCATTCAGGTTACTTCTTAATCCATTTTATTTTGTTTCTGGAATATAAGTTCAGAACTAACTGGCCAGACATCTTTATGTACTCTAAAGCTCATTTTCTATTAATTTTTGCATAAAAAGGTAAGATATAAATTTTATGTACTTTTGATTCCATGACATATATGTGGGTATGAATACTTATTTATATGCATATACACACATATACTCATATGTATGTGAGTGCATATTAAATGGGAATGCTTTCAGCATAACTGTTTATTTTTATGTATGTTTCTGTATTTTCATGTTAGCATATCTTAAAAGTATAGACCCTGTTATTAGAAATCTGAGAAAGAAATAATAAAAATTAAAACATTTAGTTATTAGCCACTATTTTTTGAATTAAATCTAGAGGATTTATGAATTTCCAGGACAAAAATGGAAATAATCTTTTCAACCATAAAACCTCATCAAACCTCATATGTGTTCTTCAGTACTTAGAAAGAGTCATGCATGCCAATAGAACCTCAAAATTAGCTTAAGCAATCAGTCTTATTTGTCCCCAAGGTAGTTATGCCAACTAAATTCTAGGTTCTCTTAAAATTTTTTTATTCTTCCATTTTATAAAAATGAGGCATTGAGTTGTTCATTAAACCATAAATGCATTACCTTAGTATATTGGATAAGGTACAATTCTTGCTTTTAGGAAGAGTAAGGAAATTTTAAAATTTCAAACAACTTCTCAATTTAATGCATTGTTCTTATATAGAATCAGCACAGATTTTGGGAGAAGAAGAGGACAAAATCTCCAGAATTCTTGTGTCACCTATCACAAGCTAAGTCATTTGTCAGAAACAGAATAACTAATTAACCCAAAAATGTAGCTTGTTTGATCTGAAACTGAATGTTAGTTTGGCCATCCAGTAATAAAGAGAGAAAGGAGGAAGAATAAGTTTTTAACCAAGTTCAAATTATTCATGAATTAATATTCATATCATGATAATGTGATATTGTTTTATATATAATCAAAAGACTTATACTGATTATGATAATTTGGAGATTCTAGAATGAATTACATTATAAATTTGGATGAAAATATAAGGATAAAGTTGTACATATGGCACATCATAGAGGCAAAGTGTCACAGTGGATGGAATGATAGACCTTTGCTCAGAAAGGTGTGAATTCAGTAATATCTTCACTAGTTGTGAGACCATGGACAAGTCACCTAATCTTTCCATGCCTCAGTTTCCTCATTTGCAAAATGAAAATTATAATAGCACTTACTTCCCAGGTTATTTTTTAGGATGAGGCAATATTTTTAAAATATTTGGCAAACTTTAAAATACTACATAAATTTTAGCTATTGTTATAATTATTACTTTTATTACTTTTATATTTTATGTACTTCATTATAATTTCTGGGTCCTATTTGGGATAACATTTACATCTCTGTTTTTAACTCTCTATCTATCTACTTATTTATATGCCTGAGCAGATTATCTCTGTGGTACCTACCCCCACCTTATCACCTCTGACTACATACATTTATAGTGTTCTCTTGTTCTTATCTATACTTCTAGTATGCATCTGGTTATAGTATCCTCTCTAAGACCTCTGCTGTCAATAATAAAATTCAATAACTATTTCAGAAAACTTGCTGAAAATCTTTTAAATCTGCTTTGAGAGGTAGTTTTACACAGTGCTATCTATTGTCACTTTCCCAGTTGCCTCCTAAATTTCCTTTATTTGTTGCACTGAGGAAAGTTGCTATTCACAAATACTCCCTTACTTCATGGCATCATAATCTCAAAGAATGCCTTCAAGATATTAAAGTAAAAAATTGAGAAGCAGCAATACAGAGGACAGAGCATTGGAAGAGGAGTCAAGAAACTGAGTTCTGGAAACTAAATTGTGTGACCCTAGGCTAGTTACCTAAACTTTCTATACCCTAATTTTCTCATAAAAATGAGATAGTTCTTTTATTATCTGTCTCACAAATGTTGTGAGAAATGAATTTTTAAAGCCTTTCAATTCTATATAAATATGAGCAATTATTTGGGAGGGTTACTTCCTTCTGGCAGTGGCCAAGCTCATGTATCTAAAGGTATCATTCCATCCCTGCTTAAGCCTTATACAATGAAACCTTAAAGGTTTCATTGGATCAAAGAGAAGATAAATATAGGCAAATTAGCTTGTTGTAATAATCACAGTTTATAGAATGACTTTTATATGTAAAGTGTTTTGTAAATAAAACTTTAAGTGATATGTAAATGTTCATTATCATTATTAAGTCATGTCTTCTGACAGAGGAAAGATATTATGTCTTATTTGACTTGGTGTTCTGTACGTTACCTGTTATATACCTATACCTTAAGCTTACCACTTTTTGCTATTGAAAAATCAGTGTACTGTAGCATATTTTGGTCCTCAACCTTATTTGTCAAGCTATGTTACTGTTGTCATTCTTAACTTTTTTGCTATCTTCATTACTAAATTTCATAAATCACTGTTGTTAGCACTAACACTTTAACAACTTAAATTTTCCTACTTTCCAAATATTAATTGCTAACTTTGTGTTAAATAACCTCACAAATTAAAATAATAATAAAAAACAGCTAAACTACATACTTACTTATTTACCTTATAAGAACACTGTGAGAACTAATGAAGTGTGTATTAAAAAAATAAAATGAATGAAACAAAAAAGCTCAGTATGACTACAAGGTGAATGTGGAACAAAATGTAATATCCAACCTACTTATTAAAGGAAGAAAACAAGATTAAACTATAGTGTAAGTTTACATTATCAAAATTATTTGCTCTGGTATTAATTAGTTGTTGGATTACGGAAACTGTAAGATGTCAGGGGTCAGTGATACTGAAGTCTCCCTAATCCCAAATCTTTGAAGAAACACAAGCAGGGTTGACTGCAAGGGAGGGAGGGGCAGGGACTTGAGGAGTACTTCTTCACCTCCCCACTCCCTCTAAGCAGTTGGAAGATAGTTAACAGCTTGGTAATGGAGGATAGTCTAACTTGGTAAGATGGCAAGTGGGAAAAGGCTAAACTCCTTATGATGATATCTTTCTCTGTATTATTTCCCCACAGGATAGAATAGGTGAAGCTTGATGTCTCAGAAACTCGCTGGTTCAGAGGTTAGGATTAACTTCAGGGCCACTAGTAAGAGGAACTTGGCTTATGGAGGATGTGAGTATTTCCCCAAATTATCTGTATCCAGACACTGTTCCTAGATAATAAAGGTTTAATGATATCAGGGAATGGGAAGTTGGGGGAGGAGGGGAGAAATGGCTTAGGATTGATAGGTAAGGAGAAACTACCTAATACAGCTATGTCAAATGCAGCCCCTCCTCCCAAAGGGGGAAAAGTATTTTGAATGACTAATCTCCTATCTAAGCCTCTAAATATTCTTTCTAAACCTTGATAGCGAAACTAAGGTAAACTGTGATTTTGCTTGAAAATCTGTCAAAGTAAAACAGCTTTGGCTGTCAGAGACAGAATGACCCAGCTCAGAGCTATACAATTTGCCCCTCTGCTCAGATCCAAGAGCAAAGAGTCAGCACCAGGATCACAACACTGCAAGAAGGGTGACCTGGCTTTTTATACCAGGACTCCAACTGCCTCTAACTGCCCCCTCTCTTAGAGTTCTGGGGGCACTATGGAATTCTATGCTGCAGCTTGAACCCCTCTGAGAATATGGATCCCATATAGTCTCTTGATTTACATTCAATGTTCTTTGATGGAATTATTTATTGCAACTCAGAATCACAGAATCTTGGATGTGGTAGAGTACTCAGAAGGCATTAAGAGACCATTAAGGACTTCCTGGTTAAGATGGTGGCAGAGTAAAAAGCAGCTGCTCAACCTCTCCTAACCCAAACATATAGGACTCCTCAAGAAGACATAAAAACAAATCCAGAGGAAGAAAGGGACCCCACAACAGGGTGGAGCATTGGAGGTATGTGGAATTGGGGAATTTCCATGCTACAAAGGGGTGAAACGGCTCTCACTAAAACACGAGCTGAGCAACCCCTCCCCCACCCCACAACACCTACAGTGCCAAAGCCAGCTCACAAGAGTTAGAGCAAGTTTGGGGCACACATTAAGTCCTTGGCAGCTACCTGGGGTCACCAGGGCCTGCCCTGAGAGCAGCAAGACTTAAGACCCCAAGAGGCTAAAGAACGCGTGGACATTGAACAGAGACCCTGAGCATAGGCATGAGTACAGGCACGGACACAAGCGCCAACACAGATCCTGAGCACAGGAGAGGACTCAGATCCTGAGCTCAGGAATGGACCTCGAGTGGGGATCCAGTGCAGAAGGGTGCATGACTGTGGAAGCAGCACCCTGAGACTGTTAAAGAAGCCCCTGGCAGAGGAACAAGCAAGGGGACCATCAGGAGGATTGACCCTGAGAACAACTAGACCTGAGACCTCAGGAGCCTAAAGAGGGCAGACAGACCCTGAGTGTGAGGATAAACCTGAGAGGGCTCAGGGCTAACAATGGGAAGCCAGAGACAAGAACCCCAAAAGAGAAAGATCATCAAGAAGAGATCTGTAACACTCGACAACTTTTACACAGATAAAATCCAGACAGCAAAGCAAACTGCAGAGGAGAACAAACAAGTAATCATATCCAAAACTTCCTAAAATAATGAAAACTGGCCAAAAACTATTGAAGAGTTCAAATCTGAGATGATGAGAAAGATGGAAGAGATTTGGTGAGAGAAGTGGGAAATAGTTCAAAAGGAAATTAACAGATTGGAAGACAGAGACTCCTAATTGGAGAAAGATGCCCCAAAATCAAACGAAATGGTAAGCAAATTGGAAACCAAAATCTGGCAAGAAAATAACAGTTTAAAAGGCAGAATTTCACAATTTGAAAGTGAGGCAAGTAAATTGAAGACCAGAAATGACCAGATTGAAAAGGAAAACCAAAAGATTATAGCTGAAAACCAGTCCCTAAAGGCTAGAATTGAGCAATCAGAAGCTAATGATCTCTCAAGACAGCAAGAACAAATAAAACAAAGTCAAAAGACTGATAAAATAGAAGGAAACGTGAAATATCTCAATGAGAAAATGACAGACCAAGAAAACAGGTCTAGAAGAGACAATCTGAGAATCATTGGTTTCCTGAAAAAAGCAGAAATTAATAGAAATTTGGACTCCATACTAAAAGAAATTATTCAGCAAAATTGCCCTGAAGTTCTACAACAATAGGGCAATATAGACATTGAAAGGATCCATACATCACCCTCTACACTAGACCCAGAAAAGACAACCCCCAGGAATAGCCAAATTCAAGAGCTTCCAAGTAAAAGAAAAAATTTTACAAGAAGCCAGAAAAAGACAATTCAGATATCAAGTAGCACCAATCAGGATCACACAGGATCTGGCAGCTCCACACTAAAAGCCCTCAAGGCTTGGAATATGATATTCAGAAAGGCAAGAGAACTAGGTCTACAACCACGGATCACCTACCTATCAAAACTAACTATATACTTCCAGGGGAAAGTATGGGCATTCAACAAGATAGAAGATTTCCAAGTATTTGAACAGAAAAGACCAGGACTAAATGGAAAGTTCGATATCCAACCACAAAAATCAAGAGAAACATAAAAAGGTAAATAAGAAACAGAGGGGAAAGAAAGAAAACTCATATTTTTAAATTTGCCTCTTTAAGGGCTTCAATAAGATCTAATTATTTGTATTCTTATGTGGAGAAATGTTATGTATAATTCTCTGTAGTGAACTTAATTCACTATTATAGTATTCACTATTATAGTAATCAGAAGAATTATACATAGGGAGAGGTTGGAATACTAAATGGTCTAAGATGATATGGGGGTAGGAAAAAGGGGGGTGAATAGTAGAGGACACCAAGAGAAACTTGAATGAATGAGAAAAATAGGATAATCTATCACACAAGAAGAGGACATGGGAAGGGGAAGGGATGAATACTATTATAAGAAGGAGAGGAAGAGAGCATTAAGAGATAATATTTAAACCTTACTCTCAGGGTAATTAACCCTGAGAGGGAAGAGTAGCTTTATCCATTGGGATATAAAACTCTATCTAACCCTAATGAGAAAGTCAGAAAGGATAAACTAAGGGGAGCTGGGGAGTGGGGAGGTCAAAAAAGGAAGGGGAGAAGAAGGGGGAGGGAATTCATTAGGCCTTAAAAATAAAAAGAGGGGAATAATAAGGGAGGGGATAGAAAGGGAAGTAAATCAAGGGAAGGGACAAGGGTTCCTGGCATAAAGCAAATGACTGATTTAAAAGGAAATAGTGTAAGGAGAAGGAGTAGAACTAGGAGAGGATACCAAAATGTTGGCAAGTACACAACTGATAATTATAACTCTGAATGTGAATGGGATGAACTTGCCCATAAAATGGAAGCAAATAACAGAGTGGATTAAAAACCAAAATCCTACCATATGTTGTCTACAAGAAACACATATGAGGCGGGTGGGCATACACAGGTTTAAGGTAAAGGGCTTGAGCAAAATCCTTTGGACCTTAAATGAGAAAAAGAAGGCAGGAGTGGCAATTATGATTTCTGACAAAGCCAAAGTAAAATAGATATGATTAAAAAAGACAGAGAAGGTCATTACATCCTGATTAAAGGCAGTATAGACAGTGAGGAAATAACATTGCTCAATATGTATGCATCAAATGGCATAGCAACCAGATTTGTAAAGGAGAAACTGGCAGATCTCAAGAAGGAAATAGATAGTAAAACCATACTAGTGGGAGTTCTAAATATTCGTCTTTCAGATCTAGATAAATCAAACCAAAAAATAAATAAGAAAGAGGTAAGAGAGATGAATGAAGTCCTAGAAAAATTAGATTTAATAGATATATGGAGAAAAATAAATAGGGACAAAAAGGAATACACCTTCTTTTCAGCTGCACATGGTACATTCATAAAGACTGACCATATAATAGGGCATAGAAACATTGCAAACAAATGCAAAAGAGCAGAAATAATAAATGTAACCTTCTCAGATCATAATGCAATAAAATGATAATTAGTAAGGGCACCTGGACAAGCAAATCAAAAACTAATTTGAAATTAAATAATATGATTCTCCAAAACCAGCTAGTCAGAGCAGAAATCATAGAAATAATCAACAATTTCATTGAAGAGAATGACAACGATGAGACATCCTACCAAACTCTGTGGGATGCAGCCAAGGCAGTACTCAGGGGGAAAATTATATCCTTGAATGCATATATTAACAAATTAGAGAGGGCAGAGATTACTGAATTGGGCATGCAACTTAAAAAATTAGAAAGCGAGCAAATTAAAAATCCCCAGATGAAAACTAAATTAGAAATACAAAAAATCAAGTGAGAAATTAATAAAATCGAATGTAAAAGAACTATTGAATTAATAAATAAGACTAGAAGCTGGTATTTTGAAAAAACAGATAAAATAGACAAAGTACTGGTCAATCTAATAAAAAAAAAGGAAAGAAGAAAACCAAATTGACAGTATCAAAGATGAAAAGGGAGACCTCACCTCTAATGAAGGGGAAATTAAGGCAATCATTAAAAACTATTTCACCCAATTATGTGGCAATAAATATAGCAATCTAGGATATATGGATGAATATTTACAAAAATACAAATTGCCTAGATTAACAGCAGAAGAAATAGAATACCTAAATAATCCCATATCAGAAAAAGAAATTGAACAAGCCATCAAAGAACTCCCTAAGAGAAAATCACCAGGGCCTGATGGATTCACAAGTGAATTCTATCAGACATTCAAAGAGCAACTAATCCCAGTACTATACAAATTATTTGATATAATGACCAAAGAAGGAATCCTACCAAATTCCTTTTATGACACAAATATGGTACTGATTCCAAAGCCAGGTAGATCAAAAACAGAGAAAGAAAACTACAGACCAATATCCCTAATGAACATAGATGCAAAAATCTTAAATAGAATACTAACAAAGAGACTCCAGCAAGTGATCAAGAGGATCATCCACCATGATCAGGTGGGATTTATACCAGGAATGCAAGGATGGTTCAACATTAGGAAAACCATCTGCATAATTGACAATATCAACAATCTAAGAAACAAAAATCACATGATTATCTCAATAGATGCTGAAAAAGCCTCTGACAAAATATAGCACTCATTCGTATTCAAAACCCTGGAAAATATAGGACTAGAAGGACATTTCCTAAAAATTATAAACAGTATATTCCTAAAACCATTAACAAGCATCATATGTAATGGGGATGAATTAGAACCCTTTCCAATAAGATCAGGAGTGAAACAAGGATGCCCATTATCACCTCTATTATTTAACATTGTACTAGAAGCATTAGCAATTAGAGAAGAAAAAGAAATTTGCCTCTGGATTTTCATTCTTACACCAAACTAAACAAGGTTAATCCCTTTGCTCATGACATCCCTCCCAGTACAACAATCATGTCTCCTCTAAGAACATTTTTCTCCAAGATTAAAAAAAATCATTCCCAGATCAATGTCAGTTATTAAGAATGTCTAAATTTCTTTATATGTGAGGCATGGTGTTAATTGCCAAGAATAAGAAAAAGTCGCAAATAACTCCTCTCGAAAGACAATATTTTAAGGGGTTACAATGACATATAAAATACAAAATACATGCAGAGTATTTGATTGGTAATCTCAGAAAGAAAGGCACTAACAGAGTAAGGGAAAAGGTCTGAAGAGTGCCCTGATGAGGATGAGATAAGCCAGAGAAACTAAGAGTCAGAAGTGAGGAAGAAAAACATTCCATGACTTGGAGATAGCCCATGCAAAGGCTTGGAAATAGAAAAAAGAACATACTGTCTGAGGGGTAATACTAAGTCAGTTAAGCTACAATAAGAAGTATAGCTGGTGATGCTGTGGATAGATCACTGTGCTTAGAGCCCAGAAGATCTGAGTTCAAATCTAATCTCAGAAACTTCCTACCTGGGGGACCTTGGGCAAATCTCTTCAGCCCGTTTGCCACTAGAGAAGGAAATTACAAACCATTCCAGTATTTTGCTAAGAAAACCCCATGGACAGAGTTCCACAGTCACAAAGAGGCAGACACACACAAAGAGTCAGGCATTTAGTAAAATGACTAAACTACAGCAAAGTGCATGGTGGAGAATAAAATATAGGAAGTCCAGAAAGAGAGGTAAGGTCTGGTAATGAATATATGCCAAATATTGAACTTTATGTTTTATCATAGTGGTAACAGGGAACACGAGAGTTCATTTAGTTGGAGAGGGACGAGAAGAGAAACGTCATGATCAGACATATGCAAACGTAGGGACTTCCACTATTCTAGTTGATTTCCTGTAGACACTTTTACACTTTTTCTCTTAATGTAGCCTAAAATTGTATGAAGGTTCTTACTTATGATTTCATACTTATTCTTTTAGATATTTCTGTATACTGAATTCTTCAGCTCTGAAGATGTGAGGATTTCCAAGTTGTTTAATCTATCTTTATTGCCTAGTCTTCATTCTTCTCTTTCACTAGTTCACCAGGGCATTCCTGGGACTCTAATAAAATCTGTATAGGTTTGACATAATCAGAGTAATAGGTGGCCAAGTAAGACCACTTTTTCCATCTTTGCTTATTTTACTTATAAAGAGGTATACATTATTTTAATCTTTGTAAAATTCAGACTCCCTATACAATACTGTACAACATTTAAAAGTATGTTACCTTTAAAAAAAGCAATGTTTGTTCCTGCTATTATTGTAGCATACAGAATAAATTATTTGACATAAGATCTATTTTTCCATGAGGTTTAAATTTAAAACTAATGAAAACACATCATTGTAGTAAGAGTGAATTAAATGACCATTGAAGAGGGCAGCTGGGTGGCTCAGTGGATTGACAGCTAAGCCCAGAGATGGGAGGTCCTCAGTTCAAATATGGCCTTAGACACTTCCTAGCTGTGTGACTTTGGGCAAG
Organism: Gracilinanus agilis; assembly: GCF_016433145.1. NCBI lineage: Eukaryota > Metazoa > Chordata > Mammalia > Didelphimorphia > Didelphidae > Gracilinanus > Gracilinanus agilis. The sequence continues at coordinate 566,064,360 of NC_058130.1, read as the reverse complement.
TCACTTGACCCCCATTGTCTAGTCCTTACTGCTCTTCCATCTTGGAACCAATACACAGTATTTTCTCAGTTGAAAAAGTAATGATATTATTTTAGAAAGTCAAAAACTCAAGAATATCAAAGGAAAAAGTTAAAAAAAATAATTTTAAGAAAGCAATTCTAGCAGTACCAGATTTCAAACTACATTATAAAGCATAATTATCAAAACTATCTCTTACTGACTCAGAAATACAGATTATTCAAACAGAAAATAAATACAACAAACAGTCATAATATATTAGAGTACTCATGTAGAATTCTAAATTCCAAGAATAAGAATTCTCTTTTTGGTTAAAAAAAAAGGAAAACTGGAAAGCAATTTGGCAGAAACTACATATAAATGAATACCTTATACCATTTAACAAGATAAGATTCAAAAGATATGTGACCTAGTTATAAAGGAAAATAGTTTAAACAAATTAGAATATTACTTATTCTATTTGTCCAATATATACATTGATAATATATCTATTTATCTAACATTACCTAATAATATATAAGTCTTTTACTTATCAGATTTGGGATAGGAGAATAATTTATAGATAAGTGAGAGAGAGAAAATATTTTGAAATTCAAAATTCAAAATTAATAATTTGAATACTTTTTGTACAAATAAAATTAGTGTGACCAAGATAAGAAGGAAAGCAGTAAGTTGGGGGAAAATTTATAGACAGTTTCTCTTATAAAAGTCTGATATTTGAAATGCATAGAGAATTTTGTCGAATATTTAAGAATATGAACCTTTCCTCAGTTGATAGAAGAAATGAGAAATATTTTTATATAAATAAAAGTTACATATAATCATAAGAAAAAATACTCTAAATTAGTATTGGTTAGAAAAATACAAATCAAAACAATTTTGACTATCACAAAACTTTCAGATTGGTTAAAATATTAAAAGAACAAAGAGACAAATATTGTGGGGGAGTGTGGAAAAATTGGGGCACTACTACATTGTTGGTGGAACTATAACCTAATTCAACCATTTTGGAGAGCAATCTGTAATTATATCCAAAGAATTATAAAACTGTCTATACCTTTTGACCCAGTAATACCACTGCTATTTATTCCCTCAGCTGATCAAACAAAAACAAATAGAACCTATACATTCTAAAATATTGATAACAGCTTTTTTTGTAGTGTCAAAGAATTAGAAACTGAAGGGATGATCATCAAATTGGGAATCACTGAAGAATTTGTTGTATATTCCTGTAATAGAATACTGTTGTACTGTAAGATCACATACATGTTCACACCCACATACACAAACCTGCAAAGACTTCTATGAATTGATGGAAAGTGAAGTGAGCAGAAGCAGGAGAAAATTGTACTTAATAACCACAATAATGTATTATGATCAACTAAATGACAACTATTATCAAGAAGACAAGGATCTAAGACAATTCCAAGACATTCAAAATGAAAAAAGTTAACCACCACCATAGAAGGAAGAGACAGAATCTGAATACAGATGGAAAAATACTAATCCTCACTTTATTTCCTCCATAAGTTTTTCTGTAGTGTGAGCAAGTTGTGTCTTGTTTCACAATATGACAAAACAGGGAAATATATATTATGTGATAATATCTGTACAACAGAAATACCATAATACCTGGCTTCTTGGGGAGGTAGTAGAGATAGGAAGGAGGGGGGGGAAGCAAATGAGGCATAGATATTTTTTTCCATTTTTAAAATTTATATTTTTCCATGGTTATATGATTCATGATTTTTCCCATCCCTCTTCCCTCCCCCTCCTAGAACTAACAAGCAATTCCACTGGGTTATCAATTGAACATATATCATTGTTCAAAACCTATTGCCATGTTATTCATATTTGCAGTAGAGTGATCTTTTAACATCAAAACCTTAATCACATCACTATCACACTACATGATCAACCACATATTTTTCTTTTGTGTTTCTGTTCCCACATTTCCTTCTCTGGATGTGGATAGCGTTCTTTTTCCTAAGTTCCTCTGGATTGTCCTGGGTCATTGCATTACTGCTAGTGGAAAAGTCTATTGCATTTGATTGTGCCATAATGTATCAGTCTCTGTGTACAATGTTTTTCTGGTTCTGCTCCTTTCACTCTGCATCAATTCCTGGAAGTCTTTCTAGTTCACATGGAATTCCTATAGTTCATTATTCCTTTCATCATATTCATATTCCATCACCATCAGATACCACAATTTGTTTAGCCAAGAGACATAGATTTTGCTTGTCTATGATAAGCATATTTATTATAACCAATTACATGTTTATAACAATAAAATGATAGCATTTAATGTGCAAATTTTTTAAAAAAAATTTCTGTCAGCTATAGCCAAGTTGAATGACATTCATAGTTTTCTAGAAGCTGAAGCATTTAGGAAACAATTTCCCATTGGATGGTTAGGAATACTTAAAATATTTCTGAAAGCCACAGAAGGAAAAAAATGATAGGGAAGGAAATAAAAGGGGGTAGAAAAGCCCCACATTTTGGTCTATTGTTATTCAATTAACTCTACTTTTCCTTGAAAACCAATATATGGTTTAAGAATGTTTGACACTTTCTTATAATCATAATTTAGAGTGATTTAACACTGTAACATTTATAAAATGCCTTCCTCTTGAAAATCCTTTGAAGTATATAATGAAGCAAGTGGTATTACCATTTTATAGAAGAGAAAACTGAGGTATAGAGAATTCAAGTGACTTGATGAGTCATGAAACTGACTGCACCTGGAATCTGATTCAGTTCTTTTGACAGACTAAGGCTCTTTTCACTACATTTATACTGAGTTTCATTTTTAGCTAGAATAACAATGATATTTGTAGAAAAGATTTGTATTAAGTGTGAACAGTTTTATTTTCAGAGATCAGATAAGAAGAGATGTTACCCAACTTATAGAATTTAACAAATTTCAATTCCACGGATATTTATTTAGCTCTTGCCTTGTGTGAAGAATTATGCTCAGGTTGAGGGAGACAGAAATATGTCCTGCCTAAAGGAATTTATGTAAGGTAGTAAATTAAAGGAGGAAGCATGTACTCAAATGACTTAAATAAACTAGAATATGGTAATTACATAAGAATGGTTCAAACCAAGTGCTATATAACTTCTGAGGAGTAAAAGAATAACTTTTAAGAAATAAGCAAACCTAGATAAGGCAGCATTTTAGCTGTCTTAAATTATGAGGAAGAATTCAAAAGGTAGATTTGAGTGAGAAGGCATTGCAAAATTAGAGTGTATATTAACAAAGGTGAGGCAGCTAGGTAGCATGGTGAATAGAGCATTGGGCTTAGAATCAGGAAGATTCATCTTCATGAGTTTAAATCCAGTCTCAGACACTTATTAGCTGTGCTTCCCTGGGCAAGTCACTTAACATTGTTTGCCTCAGTTCTTCTTCTATAAAATGAGCTGGAGAAGGAAATAGCCAAATACTCCAGTATCTTTGCAAAGAAAATCCTGAAATAAAGAAGAGTTGATCACTTCTAAAGGACTAAATTAAAATGTACTAGAAGTGCTCATAGAATGATAAGCAGTCCATGTTGATGAGAACAGAGACTGTAAAACAAAGTTATATGAAATAAATCTGGAATGTGTAGGCATGTGATATTTATCATTAATTAATTTTGTTTTGTCCCAGAATACACAAATTCTTCTTACTCAAAAATGTAACTTCCTTTTCCTCCAAATGTAATCCTCTTCAACTGATACAAAGCCAATTAGGACATATTACATGGAGTTATTCCACAAGAAGAAAATAAAACATCTATACGAATAGACAAATAGACAATACTCTATAATAAATGTACAATAAAAATATTGTGATGGACCTTTAAAAGTATCTCCTTTTTGCAACTTGGATCAAATACAGAATTTTGGTATTGGCATATTTGTTTCATCACAACCTTGTTCCTGCCTATCTTTGCGGATTATTGAATATTAATTTCACTATTCACCCTTACATGTAGCTAAACTGACATATATGCTTTTCCTCATGCAAGCCCTTTGATTTTGCATCTCTGAGCCTCTGCGTAGAGTAGCAGTCATGCCAAGAATGCCCTTCATCCTCATTTCCAATTTTTAGAAGCCCTTTTTCCTTCAATACGCTGATAAAGCATCATCCCTGAAAGGATTAACATACACCTAATTATACCTTACACATACCAGTAGGTCAAAATCCAAACCCCATTCCCAATCCTCACCAACCAATTCCTCATTTCCATCTCCCTCCTCCCTTCCAAACTTTAGTTTTGAACCAGTACTGCCTACTCCTTCCACTATGCTCCCTAGAATACCTGTTTCATGGGTAACAAATCTACTTTCATTTTAAATATCTTTCCCTTTCCCACTACTTCCTGCTTCTAGTGATCATTGAAACTTGATCCCCTTTGTCTGGCCTCCTTAGCCACCTTTTCTAGTACTGTATATATTTTCAATCATTCTCTTTGGCTCATTGCTCTAGATTGGGGATGTGGACTATTGTTCACTTTCTCATTTCTGCTTCTGGGCTCTCCCATGACCTCTTTCACTCAGACACCACTTATCTTTGGGCTTTTGTGCAATCCAAATCTTCCATCCATTCAAAATTCTAATAACTGTTTACTACAGATCAGCCAGTCAATCTCTCTCCTCCTTCAATGAGTTCAGAACCTGACATACATTTTTTCTCTCCTCCCCAACTCCTGCATCATACCATACATCAGCTCTGCCTCAGATAATTCAACCAGTCAATTCCTCAATCTACTACTCCCTCCTCATGAATTACTTCTCAGTCTTCTCAGCTACACACAAAACTGAACATACTCTTGATCTGACCATCCCCCAGAAAGGCAACATCTTTATGCTCAAAAATTCAGAAATAGCCTTCTCTGACCATGATCTATTGGCTTTCCACCTTTGCATCTGCCTTCCTTTACCAAACCCTCCTCTTTCTCCACTCAGGAACCCCTAATATCTCAGCTCCTCTGTTTACACCCAAACCACAACCTTTGAACCAGAAATTCTCCTCTTCCTTTTAACCCATTGATGAACCAATTCAACTTTCACTGCCCTCTTGAATCCCTTGTACCTTTCTCACATCACCACTTAATGCTTGTTGTCTCTGTCTTTAATCACTCCTATCTTTGGCTTCCTTTGTTCCTTTATAAAGCAAACAAAAACAAACAAACAAACACAAAATAAACCTTTACCTTCTGTCTTAGAATTGAATCTAAATAGATTGGTAAGGGCTATGCAATTGAGATTTATATGACTTTCTAAGGGTTATGCAGCTAGGAAGTGTTGGAGGCTAGATCTGAACCCAGGTTATTTAGACTCCAGGGCTGACATTCCAATTGCTAGCTAGCTTCTGGAGGCTACATTTGCTCTTACAAATGTGTTGTTGAATGAAGGTGGAGGAAATCATGCAACTATTTTGATAGGGTGCATTACAAATTTACATTATGCCTTCACTACTGCTAGGCAATCCTTCTAAACTCCCTTAAGAACAGACTTTCTAACTCTCCACAGAGCCTTTTCCAAACCTTTTTATCTCTCCTCAAGTATCTAATGGCTTCTCCTCCTTCAATTCTCCCATCTGAGAACTTTCTGATTTTACAGAAAAATTGAGACCATTTGCCAGGAGCTTGACTCTTCCTTATATCATTCATGTACCTTCTGTCATTATTTATTCCTGTACTCCAATATTAAGATGTGGCATTACTACTTACTAAAACAAAAGCATCTTCTACCTACAGAAGTAATCTCATTCCATACCATCTCTAGCAGATGCCTCCCTCTTTCATCTTCATTCTCTTACTTTTTACTGGTGCCAACCCTATTTTTTTATATACATTCCCACATTTCTCCTATGCTAAAAAACCTTTTAATTTGTACTCCTATAACCATTAGCTACCATTCTATATCTCTTTTATTGTTTGTGACTAAATTACTTAAAAAGGTCATTTTCAAAAGGTGCCCCACATTTCCTCTTTTTTCACTCTTCTCTTAATCCCCTACAGTCTGGTTTCCAACCTCATCATTCCAATGATATGGTACTCTCCGAAGTCACTAATGGTCTTATAACTATCAAGTCAGATTTTTTTTTAGATGTCCTCATTCTCTTTCTTTACTTCTTTGCAATCTTTGACACTATAAATCACCTTCTTCTTGATATTATCTTCTCTCAAGGTATTGGAGGCACCACTCTTTCTTGCTTCTCCTACCTATCAGACTACTCTTCAGTTTCCTTTTTTCAGTTCCTGACATATCTAGTTCCTGCTCCATAAAGATGATCCATAAAGATCTCTTCTGGGATCTCTTCTCATCTCCCACTATACTACTTCATTTGGTGAATTTAATTATCTACGTTGATGATTCTCAAGTTGATTTATTCTTCTCTATTCTCCTTGTTGACTTTCATTATTACATCATATCCAGTTTTCAGACTCTGTGAACTAAGTATTTAGTAGTCATCTTAGACTCAATATGATCAAAACTGAACTTCTTATCCTCCCTCTTTACCATTCTCCCTTCTAAAGTTTATTTCAGTTAGTGGTAACACCATCATCTTAGTGTACAAGACTCTCCACCCAAGTAAGTACCATACTTGACTCCTCACTATCCCCATGTGAAATCTATTCCTAAGGCCCGTTGATTCCATCTTTGCAACAAATCTCCAATATGCTCCCTTCTGTCTTCTGATAATGCGACCTCCCTGTTACAAGACCACTTTATTGCAAACTTGGACCACTGCAATGACCTTTTATTTTTATTTATTTTTTTAAACCCTTGTACTTCGGTGTATTGTCTCATAGGTGGAAGAGTGGCAAGGGTGGGCAATGGGGGTCAAGTGACCTGCCCAGGGTCACACAGCTGGGAAGTGGCTGAGGCCGGGTTTGAACCCAGGACCTCTGTCTCTAGGCCTGACTCTCACTCCACTGAGCTACCCAGCTGCCCCCCAATGCAATGACCTTTTGATGGGTCTCTCTGCAAGAAATTTATCCCTATTCCAATCAATCCTCCTTTCAGCCACCAAAGTGATTTCTTAAAGTTTACATTTAACCATATCACCACCACACACACACACTCAAACTCCAATAATTCCTTATTATGATAAAATATAGAATCTTGCTTGCCTTTCAAATTCTTTCAAAACCTTGGTCCTATTTTTTCCACTCTTCTTACTCCTGGCTCCCCACCATTTATTTTTTTCATCTAGTGTCATTGGTCTCCTTCCTGCATTGTAAGGAAGATACTTCTTTCATTTTTATGAAATTTCTCTGACTAATCCTGATGCCTGGAAGGCTCTTCTACCTGTAGGCTTCCCTGTTTTGTTTTTTTCCCTTCTAGTTACAACTAAATGCCCCTTTCTACATAAAGCCTTTCTCAATTTCTCAATTCTAGAGACTTCATTGTATTAAATATTTCCCATTTATTTTGTATAGAGGCTATTTGCATGTTTGTTTACTTTTTATTGCCTCCATTAGATTGTGAGATCCTTGAGGGCAGAGTCTGTGTTTTGACTGTTTTTGAGTCCCCAGGACATAGCACCATTCTGGTACATAGTAAATGCTTTATAAATACTTATTGCCTGACTAAATAGTAGTCTAATAGATATATTGAATGAATGAATTAAATGAATGAGAATAATTATTTATTTATAGTATATATTATTTATGGTTATATTAGAACCATCGCCTCTAGGGTATTGCTCTTTTGTTTATACTTCATTAAGCAGAAACAGAAAGAAAAGAACAATAAATCTTCTCTGATAACTAAAACTATTTTCCTGGAGTCAGCTGGTATTTCTATACCTAAGAATCCAATGGAAGGAAATTTTATAAGAACCATGCTCCAATAGTTTTTTTTTTTTAATTTGTGAATTTGCTACATTAAAATACCCAGTTAACTCATTCTATCTCTCTTTTCACCTCATTAGAGAATGCACCATATGACTATATATATATATATGTATATATATATATATACACTATTTCTTACTTGTTTCTATTTTTCATTAATTTTTATGGAGGCAGAAATACCCTAGTCATCATTCAAAAATTATTTCTGTTGCTGTATATAATGTTCTCCTGGTTCTGCTTATTTCATTTTTCATAATTTCATGTGAGTTTTTAATGCATAAATGGAGATATCATAAGTAAATAAGAAAAACAGGGAACATAGTACCTATCAAATTTATGTATAGAAGATGAATTTATGAATAAATGATAGGTAGAAGGCATTGTGAAATGTAAAATGGATAATTTGGAATACATTAAATTGAAAAGGTTTTATACAAGTAAAATTAAGGTAGCCAAGATTAGAAGGAAAGCAGTTAAGTTTGGGGAAAAAATTATAGACAGTTTCTCAGAGATCTCAAATATAAAATATATAGAGAATTCTATTAAAATATATAAGAATATGAAGCATTCCCCAATTTATAAATGCTCAAAAGAAATGAAGATAGAGTTTCTGGATGAAGAAATTGAAGCTATATATAGCTATATGAAAAAAATGGTCTAAAACATTATTGATTAGAGAACTCCAACAGTTTTTTCCCCCTCTGGAAATTTTGTGAACTAAGGGAGCATTGATGTCACGTATGCCAATCCACTCTGCAGTGACAGTTTTTATTTTGTTTTGAGTTATCATATTTCAATCTTGAGGTATTTAAAAGTAAAAATAACTAGCAATTTTATAACACAAGGTTTGCAAAGTACCCTATAAATTTTATCTCCTTTGATCCTCACAATAAATCTGGGAATTATTTAGTATTATGATCTCCATTTTATAGATCAGGAAAGTGAGACAGCTTCTGGTAAAGTAACTTGCCCAGTGTCACATAACTAATTAAGGGCCCATGACTGGATTTAAACTCATTATTCCTGACTCCATGTCTGATGCTCTACTAAACTTAATAGCTTCCAGAGAGTTGTGGCCCAAATTACTCGATACTTAATATTCTTTCAAATGTCATACACTGCTTTTCAATTATTTCTTTAACCTCTTTGGGCCTCACTTTCCTCATCTATACAATATGTTATTACTAAATAATCTCAAAGTTTATGTGAACTTCTAAATTCTCTAATTATGTGAAACCATTGTAGATCCCAACTAAAAGTTTATAGTTCCCTAGGCCATATGACAAAGTAGGAAGGGTATTGTCTTTTTTTGCCTTTCCCACCTTTTTTTGAAATTATTTTTTCAACCTCTTCCTCTTCTTCATCCAGACCTCTAGAATCCTTATGCTACCCTCAGATAGCTCTCTTGATATCCAGTATTTCCTACTACCAGCTGTCTTTTCTTTTCTTTGTTAATTAGTCAAAGTTCTTAAGCCCTAAATTTCAGCTATATATTGATGGAATTACATAATTAAAATAATCATAGTATCTTAATTAGGTTTCATATTAAATATATAGCTTTTTTCAAAGACAATTTATTAATAGACTAACTATAATTTGTATAGGTATTTTTAAAATTAATATGATTTTTAAAATAACTTTTAGTTATCTCTTGCCTATTTTACATAAATAACTTAATTCAATTTATTTTAATTGAGTTGTTAAAACACCTAGTGAATATAATATATAAGTTCCAACTCCAGTGCCTGCAAGATATGTGACCTCAGACAAATTATTTAATTTCCTAGAGCTTCAGTTTCCTCATCTGTCAAATGGAGATCATAATATTTACACTACTCACTTCAATAAGTTAGTTTTAGTAGCATTATTTTTGAGGGGAATCTGGGTTTGAAAGTTAGGCAAAGTATAAACACTTCCCTTATGGGCCCTGTAGGCTCTTTTTCTTGTCCACTCTGCCTTGTATTTAGTCTACTTGTGACAAAGCCAATCGTCATTAGTGACTGAAGATTATTTACCATTCCCTTATCACTAAAAACAGACCTGCACCTTATGGGGTTCAATTAAATAACACAATTATTGCTTATAAGTATATATAGGTTAGCAAAATGAACAAATGATTTTTGAGACTGAATTTCTCATTCAGAAATGCAGAATATCTTTTTTTATTCAGAATAGTATATAATGTAATATCTATATTTAAATTCTGATGATAAAGAGTTTGGTCTCATGAGGCAGCTGTATTATACTGTTTCTGTTTGGTTGTGATGGGGGATATCATTGGTATAGTGAAACTTTTATTGAGAAACTCCTTTCATCAGCAACTGTTCAGATCTTAGAAAACTCCTTAGATCACTAAGAGTTTAGATGACTTGTCCAGGTGACATACTCAGTATTTTGTTAGAGATGGAAATTGCATCCAGATCTTCTTTATTCTAATAACAGTTCTCTCTCAAATAATCTGTCTAATGGTTTTTGTAGAGTTCCATTATGCTTCCTGGAGAGAGATAAACTAACCATATTGCCTACAGATATTCAAGAGATTACCTTCTAAATCTAGGATTCTGGCAATAATGGAGATGGTAGAGAAAATGAGAAGATTAACATTGGACATCCAAAAACATTTTTCAAGATCAGATAAAAACTAAAAATGGAAAGATGAGGAAATATTTTCCTTGTAAAAAATCAATGAGGAAAATACTGTAATCATTATTATATCTATTTTATAGATGTGGAAACTGAGGACCAGAAAGGCTAAATTCTTTGCTTAGGGGAACAAGCTGAAAAACAATGAAGCTGAAAATTGTCCGTAGACATAGCCTAATTGTTTTGTTTTGTTTTGTTTTTCTGATATGATACAACACAGCAAAGGTCCAATTATTCTAGGAATAAATTTATGTGAGTAAAGAAGGCCAGCATGGAAGAAGGGGATTAGAAAAGTAACCACTTGGAATTTCAGTCAAAGGCTAAAGTGAGGCTCAGAGTAAGCATGGAAAGCATTTTTATGTCCCCATACTAAGCAATTAGTAGCTAGTGTTTCCTTTGTCACTCACATATAAATTGAACATATGGGAAAAGCAGATGACAAAAGCAAAGTTGTTTGCTGGTGAAAAAAGAGCTAGAATGGATACAAAACTGAAATGTCACATTATTCATTTGTTCTGTAAATAAAATAATCCAGTGTGTGTGTTTGTGGGAGTACACATGCATGCATTTGTTCAAACATGTGTTTAAGGCTGGATTTTATATTTATGCAACATATTTTTTATTTATTTATATTTCTATTCCATTCTTCTGATGAAATGATGAGCCGATAATGTGCCCGTCCATTTATAAGCAGACATTTCATTTAATACCATTTTCAGGCTCCTAATTGTGTTAGTTTTCCCTGGGTGTCCTTGTCTATTTATGGAAACCTGTGAAAGTCACATGCTATGTCACATGATGTGGGCTTGCTGCTATTGGTTGGCAGTGTTTTCCCTGGAGGTCTTGGAGGTCTAGCCATTCCCTTAATTGCCATCTGCTATTCACAGTGAGGAGATGGGTAGAACTGAACGACACAAAATTTTCCTTTCCAAAAGCCATCCAGAATATATTATATTTTGATAAGTTTTCACAGATGGAATAATTATCTTTATGTAGCCAAGAAGAGGTCATAGAGAAGAAATTTTCTCATTCGATTCAGTTTCAATCTGTACATGTCCACAGATTATAATATTTCTCATCCCTTAAATCATAATTAGTTTCCTTTGAAAACAATTGTTTCAAGTCACACTGGATCATTTTCCACCTATATATGTCCATGCAATATCATGTATTACTTCAAGCATGACAGTGTTTATTTGTCATAGTCACTTAGCTGTGCCTGAAAAAAAGTAATGATTTTCTAGGCAATTGAAAAATGTGTTGTACATGTACATTGGGGACTATGTATCCTAAGCTGCTGATGCAAAGATCTTTCATGGGGTTTTATATTCGACACAACAGCAGAGTTTAATTTCAGATTTGGGAAAACAAATTAGTCTTAGTTATGCTATGAAGAGTCTTCAGCACTCTTATTTTTCTTTCTGCACGTCAAATAATAAAATATAACAATGTGATACCAAGGTTATAAAGTTTTCTAAAAAATGGAAGAATTCTAAACTTTTTTTACACAAAAGCAGAATCGTATCATAAATGATTAATAGTTGTAGCTCCCCAAAATCCATTTAAAAGTTGCATTCTGTAGCTGCAAAAATATGTATTCCTTTTTGTTACATATAGTAATCTTCTTTAATAGTGTAAAAGTTTAAAATATACATTATTTTATATTTCCCCAATTTTCTTTTTCCCTCAAGACTCGGAAATATATTGTAGTCTTTTTGGTGTATGTGGTGCATATATCATATAAAGTTTATGTATTAAATTATGTGATTATACATGTAACTATGCAAGTATATATATGTACATGTATAGATAAATCTTCATGTGTGTTTCTGTGTACATATCTATATATCTGCATGTATATATATATGTACATATATATGTATACTTAGTATTTGCAGAATTTCGCAGCTGGCTATAAGTATACATGGTGCTTCCTTGCCTATTAAAAAACAGCTCCCTGTAGTGATATTGCTATTCTTGGCTATAAATATGTTATATATGTATATATTTATAGTCAGAAAACATTCAAGAGATTTCAATATGTTGTCTGGAAAACATAGTTTTACCTGCCAACTTTTATGTAAGCAAGATTCAATAAAAACTTTAATTCAAGCAAAGAAACCTTTTGCTAGGATAATGCTGTAATTACAACAATGGTGATGATGGTGGCGATTTTGATAATAATAATAGTAACATCTAGCATTTTAAAACAAGTACTTGACACATAGGATTTCATTTGATCCTCACTGTATCCCTGGGAGACAGGTATAGTTATTGGGGATGGCTAAGTGTCTCAGTAAGTAGAATGCTGAACCTGAAGTCAAAAACACCTGAGCTTCAATTTGACTTTAGATCATAACTAACTACATGACCCTGAGGAAGTTACTCTACTTCTGTTTGCTTCAGTTTCCTAATCTGTAAAATGGGGATAGTAATAACTCCTACCTCCAAGGGTTATTGTGAGAATCAATTGAGACTATAATTTTAAAGTACCTGGAACATAATAAACACTACATAAATGTTAGTTTTTATTTTTAATAATCCTTGTTTATCACATGAGGATACTCAGGCAGACAGAAGTTAAATTCCTTGCCCACAGCTTCTACGTGGCTGAAGCTGAATTTGAACAATCTAGGTCCAATGCTCAATCAATTACATTGATATTAAAGGATCTAGTTTGAAATATATTGAATGATTTTCTAACCTTACATTTTGTTTGTTCTCTGTTGAAGTTTTTGCACAAGCCTCAAGTGTTATTTTATTATCTGAAGGAATCTCAGCCCTGGTGGCTATGTGAGGACATGATTTCAGTTCCAGAAGTTAGTAACAACAGGATGAGATATCCAGGAAAAGAATGAAAGCAAGGTACATCCACAACATGAAGACTTTTGGAAGATCTCACTCATTCATGAGAGGAGATAGGTCTTACAGAGGGATATTCAAGTAAAAAATAATAGCTAAACCCTGTGTTTGTGATAAGGGGATGGGGACAGCATGGAAAAAAAACTAATAGAAGATAAGCTAAAACATGAGATACACAGACTTTGCAGTTTTCTCCTCCACTCTCCCATTGATAATACAAAAATAGAGATGCCACCAGACTTATCTATTTCAAAATAGGAAAGGAAGTTTCCTTCCTTGGCAGCTCATGAGAGTTAATTTAGATTAGATTGGTGGTTGAGAAGTAGAGATCATTTTACATAATGGACAATATGTACATAGATAATAAATAAGGACATATTGTAACTTCAAGTTGCCATAGTTTTTGTACTATTCTTGTTGCTCTAATGGAAAACTGTTCTCTGGAAATATTCATGGCAAATCAAATCAAATATTCTAATCATTACTAGGGTTAGTGTAAGGGTTTCAGCAATAAAAGCTGTGTGAATTTAATCCAAACATATATATTTCTTAAAATTATACTTTAATCATATACAGCTGAAACATACAAAAACATTTACTTTCTGTCAGGCAGATGCTGAATCATTCACTGCTAAAGTATTTCAGAATAGGGAGTATTGATACAGATGATGTTTTTATTGCTAGTTAGAAGAACTAGGTTGGAATCTTAGCTACAACACTATCTTGGTGAGTCTGGGTGAGTCATTTACGCTCAGCCTTGCTCTTAGCTTGTCTATGAGAGATAATTGCACAGAGGCTAATCTTTGAACATATTAGGGGAAAATTGTCTTGCCTCTGGGCATAGTAAGTATAGCATAATAAGCAAAAAATACTGGAAAAGTTTTCTCATAGAAAAAGAAGTTCCTAGGAAACTCAACACATCCATCCCTTAATTATGGTATCCTTTCATCTATTTCCATTAAGGCAGATATCTCAGCTTTAATCTCTCTATATAACAAATTTATATTCCCTTGGTTTTTTTTGTTGCAATGTGAGCTCATTTCTATAGGCCTTCATCTCTATATACATGTTTCAAAATTTAATTAACAGTTAATAAATTTGCAGTTTGAGAAAGTGTTAAAGTATCCTATTAATGTGTGATTAAGATACTATGAAGAGTTCTTGTTAAAAAATAAAGGATACACTTCTATGAAAAAGATTAAGGATAATATTACAACAGGTGATTTTGCTTTCATAGTGTAGAAATTACTTGAACATTGGATTAAAATTTAACAGTACAGTTTTGTAGGTCTTTGAGTTATATTAAGAGATTTTTTTAATAGAGAAGGAAATAATGGGAAGACAAAAAGATTTTTCAGAGTAGCTTCAGATATTTTCAAGAAGGTAAAAAGGAATAATAGCTTAAAAATCTGTAACAGAAATGGGAATTGAAAAAATAAAGACAAAATTAAACATTTACAGATCAATTACACTGTTAAGAATATCAGAGAATTTTAGGTTTGAATCTTGAATATAGAAAAACATAAAAGTTTAAACATGACATGATAAAGAGAAATTTGATTAATTTAAAGCATAAAAAATCTAAGAAATGGAAAAACAGATCTATCTACTGGATCTATTATAATTCAAAATAATCTTTTCCTGGTCTAAAACATTTAGTGCCCTCCATTTAATTAACTTTAATCACTTCAGTCTTATCACTTACAATAATTTATAGGCTTCTCTAGTGCTTCTTTATCATATATAATCCTTTATTTAAAATTATTTTAAAATATTTTTCCATGTTTACATGGTGCATTTTCTTTTCCTCCTACTTCACTCCCCTCTCCCAGAGCTGACAAGCAATTCTACTGGATTGTACAAATGTTATGACTTGATATCCCTTTCCATATTGTTCATTTTTGCTATAGTGCAGTTTTTTAAAGCCTAAAGCCCAAATCACAGACCCATATATACATGTGATATGTGATGTCATATGTTCTTCTTTGCATTTCTACTACCATAGTTCTTTCTCTCAATGTGGTTGACATTCTTTCCCATAAGTCCTTCAGGAGTGTCCTGGCTTGTTGCATTGCTACTAATAGTAAAGTCCATTACATCATATTGTTCCACAATGTTTTACATTCTGTGTACAATGTTCTCTTGGTTCTGCTTATTTCACTCTACACCAGTTCATTGAGATTCTCCCAGTTCATATGGGAAGCTTCCAGATCATCAATCCTTACAGCACAATAGTATTCCATTACTATCATATACCAAAATTTGTCCAGCCATTCCCGAATCAAGGGAAAATCCTTTATTTTCCAGTTTTTTTGCCACCACAAAAATGCAGCTATGACTATTTTTGCACAATTATATTTCCTTATTGTCTTTTTGATGTACAAACCTAATAGTGGTATTGCTGGCTCAAAGGGCACTCTTTTAAAGTCCTTTGCACATAGTTCCAAATTGCCTTCCAGAATGGCTGGATCAATTCACAACTTCATCAGCAGTGTATTAGTGTCCCAATTTTGCCACAACCCCTCCAACATTTATTATTTTCCTTTGGTGTCATATTGGCCAGTCTGCTAGATGTGAGTTGGTACATCATCATTGTTTTGAATTACATTTCTCTAATTATGAGAGATTTAGAAAACTTTTTTATGTGCTTATAGATAGGCTTGACTTCTTTATCTGAAAACTCCCTTTTCATGTCCCTTGACCATTTGTCAACTGGGGAAAGGCTTGACTTTTTTGTATAATTAGCTTAGCTCCTCATAAATTTGAGAAATTAGACCTTTGTCAAAGGTTTTTTGTTATAAATATTTCCCCAATTTGTTGTTTCCCTTCTAAATTTGGTTGCATTTGTTTAGTTTGCACAGAAACTTTTAAATTTATATAATCAAAATCATTCATTTTATATTTTGTAGTTTTCTCTGTCTCCTGCTTGGTCTTAAATTCTTTCCTTTCCCATATATCTGACAGGTATACTATTCTATGTTCAACTAATTTGTTTATGATTTCCCTCTTTATATTTAAATCATTTATCCACTCTAAGTTAACCTTGGTATAGGGCCCTGATGGCAAACCTATGATATGTGTGTCAGCACTGACATGCATAGCCATTTTCGATGACACGCAGCCACATGTGGCCGCATACAGAGAAGTATGTTATTTAAACTATAAATATCATGAAATTATGTTTTTTTTCTTGAAGTGACACATGACCTGAGTCATGCTTGGCTTTTTGATGAATTTTGACACACCGAGCTCAAAAGGTTGCCCGTCACTGGTATAAGGAGTAAGACATTGATGTAAGCCTAATTTCTCCCATACTGGTTTTCCAGTTTTTATCAAATAGAGGGTTTTTGTCCCAGAAGCTGGGATCTTTGGATTTATAGAACACTATCTTGCTGCTGTCATTTACCCCAAGTTTATTCCATTTATCCACCATCTATCCCTAAGCCAGTACCATATATATATATTTTTTTTTGTTTTTACATTTTTAAACCCTTAACTTCTGTGCATTGGCTTCCTACGTGGAAGAGTGGTAAGGGTGGGCAATGGGGGTCAAGTGACTTGCCCAGGGTCATACAGCTGGGAAGTGTCTGAGGCCGGATTTGAACCTAGGACCTCCCGTCTCTAGGCCTGACTCTCAATCCACTGAGCTACCCAGCTGCCCCCAGTACCATGTAGTTTTGATGAGTAATGTTTTATAGTGTAGTTTGAGATCTGGTAATGCTAGACCTTCATCTTTCACATTTGTTTTAATTAGTTCCCTTGATATTCTTGATATTCTTGATTTTTTGTTCTTCCAGATGAACTTTGTATTATTTTTTCTCTATAAAAGAACATTGGTTATGAAATCAGAATTCTCATTCAAATACTATACACTTACTACCTGAGTGATTTTGGACAAGTTTTTTTTAATCTTTCAGGTATTTATAGATGGTTCTCTGGATATAGTCAAGCCTTGAGTTGTTGTGCCCACTTTGGTTTCTAAGTAGCACCTACTCTACATTATAATATGATGGATAAACATGGTTTAAGAAGCCGGTGTCAAAACAAAACTTATGTGCTTTATTCTACTTCCTCCATCCAATCCTAGAATATATATGTATATGTTAAGAAGGTAAAGTTATGTGCCTGAATTAAGAAAAAAGGAATTATGATCTTGTATAAAATTTTGTATAAAATTTATATTAAAAAGTATTTATGAAATAAATATTTTGAGTATATTAGTTTCCTGATTATTTAAGATTAATCACAAGATATCCATTTTAAAAAATCCAATTTAAAATGTTCTCATAAAGTTTTTGACTATTCTCATGCCTCCCTTCCTTAGATTATATAGTCACTTTCTCTTTAAGGTTCCTAACACCTCCGATTCACTAATGACATTTTTTTTCTTTTTGATCAGAAACAAGAATAGGGTAGGGGATCCCTTTGTGCTTCCTTTACCTTCTGAGAGATGAAATTGTCACCAAGGCAAATCAAGAATTTATTGCTGGGGCACCTGGGTGGCTCAGTGGAGTGAGAGCCAGGCCTAGAGACAGGAGGTCCTAGGTTCAAAGCCGGCCTCAGCCACTTCCCAGCTGTGTGACCCTGGACAAGTCACTTGACCCCCATTGCCCACCCTTACCACTCTTCCACCTATGAGACAATACACCAAAGTACAAGGGTTTTTAAAAAAATGAATTTATTGCTTTCTCTGTTTTTTATGAGATGAAACTTCAGGCAGATATCTAGGTAATTGGGAGTCCCCGATCACTATTTTATCTTATTTCTGGGCCCATTTCTTGTTCAAGATTAGGAAAGCATCATCTTTATTTCTATAACTTATTAGAAACGGACTGCATACAAGTAAAAATGTCAGGATGGTTAGTAGACCCTGGAATTGTCCTTTCCTTTAATCATCTTTTTTTAATGAAACAATTACATACATATGTAGGTATATGTATAGTGTTTGTGTATGTATATTTGCTAAAATTCTCTACTTTTGCTATTTTTGTTAATAGAGTCACATATTAAATACCCTTATTCTTTTGATAAATCTATTTCTAAGTTTTAGCTATTATATTTTGTGAATAAGCAAACTAACTACCTGTGAATGACATGCAATGAGAAAAAGCAACCTTTCAGTAGTCTTGAAAACTGTTTAAAATTAATGTAGAAATAGCTGAAGAGTGAAATCTACCAGGAAAGATTAGGTACTAACTTGGCATTAAATTGTCTCCACAAGTGCTGGACTTATTATCACTATGGGTGAAAATGTGCTATAGCAACTGCCTTGGGAAAATGTTTCAGTGTCAAAACACAAATAGCTATATTAAAGGAATTGTACTCTGTCATTGTCCCTAGTATATTGCCTAGTACCCATGCAGGCATACCATCATGAAAATGGTACACTGATGAACTTCCCTGGGATTCCAAATTTTGCCATGATCTTCCACAAGCCCTCACAACTGACAGTATCAAAGAACTTGGCCAGATTGATGAATGTTGAGAACAGATCTTTAGTCTGTGTCTAAAATTTCTTTTGAAACTATTGGGCAGCAAAAACCATGTCTACTGTTCCTCAACCCTTTCTGAAGCCACCCTGGCTCTTGGTTAGATATCCATGTTCCCAGTGGAAGATCAGCTTTTTAAGGAGTATTCTGGCAAGAACCATGATGGCAATAACTAAGAGAGATACTTCCTCATGATTGTCACAGGACAACCTATTTCCTTTTCCTTTCTAGAGATGGACAATGAAGGCATCTTTCATCTTTGATCTCCTGGAGATGATCTCATCTTGCCATATAACTAAGAAGATTTCAGTCAGTTTTTATATGAGTAATTGACCCCCTGTCTTATAAATCTGTGCTGGAATTGAATCAGCATCAAGAACTTTGCTCAAAAAAAAAGTCTAATGGCATTTAAAACCTCTTCTTCAGTTGGAGTTTAGCTAAAGAGATTGACTTCAACTTGATAGTTACAGTCATTGTCTTCAGTCTTTTTTGATGATTGTTGAGAATGTTATGAAAGTGTTCAGCACATCTCTCCAGATTCATGTCCTTACACTAATCAATGTGGATCCATCAGAACTAAATAGTTGAGATAATCATAAGTCTTTGGCCCATCATGGACTCCAGGACATTATAGAAGTACTTTGAATTTATCAGCATAAAACTGATTTTCATCTGCCTTCATTGAACTCAAAATCCTGCATCTCTCTGAACCTGATTTGCACTTTACTTTTGATGGAGTTAAATGCTACCTTCTTAGACAGGAATAAAATAGCCTACTGGTAAAACTTATGGTGTTCTCATTTTTCTTTTATTAGCTTCTGAATTTTTTGATCATTAGTGTTCTAGCCTAGATGAGTAAAGTAATTTTACTACAAAGGTTATAATCAACTCAGAAGGAGCATCAAGAAATGATGGTTAAGGTTTGTCACTGGACCAATCAGGAATTAATATGCCCAGCATCACATCACATTAACATTTCTATCAAATTGTCATAACAGGGAAATTGTTGCTAAGTTTGATCTATATTTCCATAGTTCCAATAAATTTTGTTTCATAGATAAATGGATGAAAGAGCAGATGATTTGGTCATTACTTTCACCATCTATCTATATCCTTAATCCCAAGAAAATACTTCTTTGTAGCATGTAAGAAGAGTCAGGCACAAACATTTCCTGCATATATATGTATATATATATATGTATGTATGTATATTTGTACTTCTAGTCATTTTTACTCAATCACCTTTATGCCAATAGGAAGCATGCAACACTAGTCTTCTGAAGCTGTGATTGTTTTTGGTATGTAGTTCAGAGTTCTTGTCTTTCAAATTTGTTTTCCTTTGTATGATTATATTAATCACATGTATTTTTCTTCTGTTTTAGCTCACTTTACTTTGCATAAGCTCATGTAAGTCTTCCCAGGTCTTCTTAACCTTATTTGTTGCTATTTATACTAAATTCATATGGCAATTTATTCAGTCATTTTTTTTGTGCACATCCACTTTGTTTTCAATCTTTTTACTTTTTAAAAAATAGTAGGTGCTGTTATATTATTTTACATATGCCCTTGCTTTAATCTTTCTACTGAATATGCATAATAAAAGTCTCATGGGGCCAAAGAGTATGTATAGTTTCTTTCTGACATTTTCATTCATGCCTGTCGCTTCATGAATCCATTTGATATTTTCTTGGCAAAGATATTGGAAGGATTTGTCATTTCCTTCACCAATACATAGTTTGGTGGCTTCTTAAAATTATAAATAATTTCTCAAATAGTTGGGCCAATTTGTAACTTGACAAAAAATGTATCAGTGTACCTGCTCCACCACAGCTCTACCAACAATTTTCATTGCGATAAGTGAGAAGTTGATTATCAAATTTGTTCTCAACACTCATCTTTGGCATAATTTTATACAGTGTTTAATAACTTTCACTTCTTTTGAGAACTGTCTATTTCTTTAAGCCATTTCTCCATTGGATCTTATTTATATATTTGTTACAAATTCATATATATTTGTGTGTATATGTGTATGCATACATATACATTCCTATATGTACATATATATATATACATTTATAGTTAAATGACCTTCATCAAAGATATTTGCAGCAAAAATTTGTTGTTTTTTTCTCATAGTTAATCATTTCCTTTCTAATTCTAACTGCATTGATTTGGCTTGTGCAATATATATATATATATACATATATATGTAGTACTTCCTTCCATTTTAAATGTGTGTCAAAATGATCTTTTATACTTGAGTTATTTGTCCATAAAAACATATTATAAAATGTAGTGGTATCTATTGTAGCATGATAGTAGAATGCTGAATGTGGAGTCAGTGGGATCTAGATTCAAATCCTGATTCAGTTGCTTATTAGTGGTGTGCCCCTAGGTAAGTCAATAAAAGTCTCTCAGTTTCTTCACATATAAAACAGTCAATAATAGCATCTATCTCATAGGATTGTTGTGAATATCAAATTAGATAACATATATTGGGAACTTTGCAAATTTTAAAGTGCTATACAAATGTTAGTCTTTATTATTACTATTAATATTATGAAGATTTTACTCTAAATCTATTTTTTGCCCCATTCATTCATCTCTCTGAATTTGTCAGACTTAGTAATATTTTAATCAGCTGCTTCTGGATCTAGTTTAACCAATCTTTTTTTTTTTTTTACTATGCAAATTTTATATTTTTAAAGTGCCAAATAGTTTTTATCATTATTGCTTTGTAGTATACTTTGAGTTCTGGTACTGCTATACCTCTTTCCTTCCAGTTTTCTCATAATTTCCCTTGAGATATTTTACTCTTTGTTATTTGTAGTGAATTTTGTTATTTTTTCTAGTTCTATAAAATTACCCACTGATAGTTTTAATATAATGACATTCTTCTAAATTAATTTTGGCAGTATTGTCCAACATTTTTCCTCTTCAACCTTAAGCCTCTGATCTGAGACACTGTGGTACAATCAAAATAGACATGGCATTAAAATCAGATTGGACCCAAGATCAAATCCCAATAGTGTCACAGTAAATTGAGGGAGTTTGCCGATAACTCCTGAGTTCCCTTCCAGATCCATATCTCTGTTCCTACTAAATATAATTCTATGATTCTTGTGATTTACTAGAAAATCTGCTTTATCTCACTGAGAAGTGACTCATCCAGTCACTCCTAGTTCGCTTGCATTTATAATTAGACTCCATGTAGAAAATGGGATTACTTCTTTGAACTCCCTAGCCAAACAGTTATTGTTTAAAGGACTGATCCTCTATGACAAACTCATGCACTCTTTTTAGCTAGACCCAGGAATATGACTGAATTATTGAAACAAATTGAAATTCTTTCTGGATTAACAAAGATTATATCACATTCAGCACGATAGGACCGGTTAAGATACAGTTTACTTTTTTTTTTTTATGATTGCAAGTTTTATTCTCGACAAAGATCTGCCCACAATACATATTTCCACATATTTGAGGTGATTAGTCATATATTCTTCAAAAATCAACTTTTGTTTTATGCATATTTCAGGATGTTTTTTTAAATGACATTTGGGTTCTGTTCAGTCAGAATTTAATAAATCCATATAACTCTTTACAGATTTTGCTAGACTACTTTGTTTCAGTCTAGTGTTTGTTGTTATTATTTACTGTTATTGAAATTAAATAAATTTTATTTTATTTTAATTCTTTGAAATTTGCTGTCACACATATGACAATTTCTTCATATAAATGATTAACCAATTTTTGCCCTAGGTCATCTCCTAGTGGTCTAAAAAGCAAAATCTAATTATTGTGTTATTTCATATTCTGCAGCAAATGTTATCCATATGTAATTAAAAGTCATATGTATAGCCTTATCCTGACCTGCACATTTGCAGCTTAAGCTCAAACAGTTATAGGGATTAGATCCTGCGCTCTATACTATTACACTGTCCAAAGAATTCAGTCTAAGGATCTTAGGACAATTTTTAACATCCTCCAGACAATGACTCACCTCTGCTTTGCCAACTTTAGCTCGTAATATTTCTTTCATGTATTTTATATTCTGATAAAACTAGACTATTCACTGATGTTATTTGTGCTTTCCTGCTTCCCTGCCTTTCTTCATGCTTTTTGTTCCCCCTAGAATAAGTATATCTCATTAATTCAGGTGTCCCAAAAACTTAGGGCAGTTTTAAGTTTTTATTGCTATTGCATTCTTTATTGTGGCTTGCTCTTTTTCCAGAATAAAATTTGAAAATCAAACTCTTTTTAAAAACTGGGTCCTAACAGACTGCATATCATCCTCAAAATCTCATGCTGAATTTGATTTGATTTTTCTTATGTGGTCCACAAAGAATTAATCTTTTGTGGCTTGAAAAGTGACTTAAGACTTTTCTATCCCATTAAGATTTTCACAATGCTTTAGAAATATCTCATTTTCTCCTCACAATAGCCCTGGGAAGTTGTAGGTGCTATTATTATTATTATTATTATTATTATTATTATTATTATTACAATTTTACAATAAGGAAACTGAGACAAACAGATTAAGTGACTTTTCCATAGTCACCCAGCTAGTAAGGGTGCAAGGTAAGTCTTGAATTCAATTCTTCCTATATCTTTGTCCACTGCTTTACGGGCTATTTTTAGAATGCTTTATCTTATACTTCTGTCTTTTAGTCTTGTTTAATTCAAAGGTCAACTCAAAAGCCATCTCCATGAAGCATTACCTAAGCCTCCCAAATCTAGTCCTCTTCCCATAGTTTGTACTTCTTTTTAACTTCTGTGTTTCTACAGTTATTCTTCATTGTTTTTATTCCCCGCCAAATTACCTAGCATATTGTGTTGAATATCATATGTGTGCCTTGAAATGTCTTATAAATGACTAAATGGAGGTTTTCAGGATCAGAGTCTTTGCAAAAATCTTGGGATTAAAAGAACCACCATGTATTTCTCATAGGAAAACTGGTTAGTCATTTATGTTAAGCAGGTTGAATTTTAAGACTGGGATAGTTCTACAGATGTGGTTCAAAAGAAATTAAAATAATACCACAGGGTTGCAGTTGTTACAAAGAAATTCAGGATCATTGCGAACTTATTATCTCTCCCCACTGAAATTATTAGAATAGTAGAATGAGAATTTTAGAATAAGAAAAGACATGAGAGGTCATCTAATTCTATCCCTATCTGAATTGTGGACCTCTTACTTTAAAGAAGAGGAAAAAAAAATGTCATCCAGAACTTGAATACTCCTTGATTCCCTCTAGTGAGAGGAAGCTTCTTAGTTCCTGAGACAGTCTATTCCACCTTAGGATCAATGTTCCACAACTTTTTTGATATTTAAGGAAAATATATGAAGCAGGATGAGAAGTCAGACATCTAATGGCTCAATCTGCTTTTTCTTTTCTTCCTTCCTTTCTTTTTTTTTTTTTTAACATTTACCTTCCATCTTAAAATCAATACTGGGTATTGGTGCCAAAGCAGAAGAATGTAAGGGGTAGGCAATGGAGGTCAAGTGACTCGCCCAGAGTCACACAACTGGGATGATTTGAACCCAGCACCACCTGTCTTTGAGCCTGGCTCTCAATCCCCTGAACCATCCAGCTGCCCCTTTGTTCAGCTTTTCAGGAACTACCAATATCCCTTCACTGCCTGTGGTGGGGAAAATGTACTTACTTTTACAATTATAGTGCTTCACAATTGTCTCTAAATTATTATTAGAGTCTTATTCCAAATTCCTTCAAGTGGACTCTGTTCTTTCTAAATTTAACCTAGAAATTTTCTATACTGAATACTTAATCTCCTCCTTCCCTCACTTTTCATGCACTTCCTTTAAAGCCTGTAGTATACTCCTTCCAAACATCTATCTCTTAGAACTTGTAGCTTCCTTCAACGGTCAGCTCATAGGTCATACTTCTGAAATATTTTTTGCTGATTTTAGTTAACTGTTATTACTCTCTCTTTCTCTTGAATTAATTGTATATATTGTTCCTGTTTATATTGTATTCCTCTCTACCCCAACAGATTGTAAATTCTTTCAGAATAGAGCTTATTTTAAAAATTTGTCTTCATATCTTTAGTGTCTTTCCTAGTGACTTGCTAATAATAGACACTTAATAAATGCTTGTAGAAACTGATTAGAACTATTTGGGGAACATTTGAAACATATTCAACACCAAATTGAGGTGTACTTTAAAAATAATTGATACAGGTGCAACTGGGTAGCTCAGTGGATTGAGAGCCAGGCCTAGAGATGGGAGGTCCTAGGTTCAAATCCGGCCTCGGACACTTCCCAGTTGTGTGACCCTGGGCAAGTCACTTGACCCCCATTGCCCATCCTTACCACTCTTCCACCTAGGAGCCAATACACAGAAGTTAAGGGTTTAAAAATAAAAACAAAAAAATAATTGATACAGTCAATATTGTCAAATATGTTTGTAACAATGGATTTCTAAAGGTGTTGTTATTATAAATCTAAGTTCTATTGGATTTGTTTCCAGAGTTGGTGCTCAGCATTGTATTTGAGGTAACTATTTTTGTGGATGGCTTTTAGCTTTATTTTTTAATTCTAATTTAATTGTACCTTCTATTTAGTTCTCTGATAATGGTTTAATAAGATTTAATAAATATTTACTTTATTTTGAGCATATCAGGAGAAACTTTTTAAAAGTATAAATTATAGTTATGATATTAATGAAGTATTTCAGGACCACATAAACTGCTATTTGGAGAAAACAATATATGCTTTCTACATTCCTAAAATCTTGATGATATGATTTTAAATCTTGCTATTATCTGGTTGGCAGCTAATGTAAATAAGGTTAAAGTACTTAGCACAGTTAGTTATGTATGTGTTAATATCAACATTAAGGGAAGAGAATAGAATACAGAAGTAATGAAATTCCTAGAGTAAAAGATTTGAAATGTAGAGAAGCTTTAAAGAACATTTTAGTGTTCTGTTTTAGAGATGAGGAAATGGAGTCCAAAAGAATCCAAGTATTTGCTCCTGCTCCATCTAATTCTTTTAATTCCAAATCCAAAATGCTTCACTATAAGAAATTATCTTCATAAATAGTAACTTATGTGATATAAATAGTGCTTAAAGGGGTAAAATGGTCATATATAAGATCAAAGAAAAAGAGATGGACAGCTTGTGCATTAAAGTAATTCCCACATAATGCCAATCAATCAAGAGGAACCACTTTAACCCCAGGATGTTGGATAGAGGTCTGAGGAGAATAACTGGGGGGATGTGGGAAATATTATGGAGTGTATACTTCTATTAATAACACCATGATTTCAATGAAGACTACTGTGTTAACATTTTGTAGTTGTTATTTCATACTGTTAATGTATATCAAGCTTTCAGCTTACTAAAACTCTTGGGCTTCCTTCTAACCCATGTCTATATTCTAGCTGTGCTGCCCTTATTGTGTGCTTTTAGGGGATATAGCAAGGGAACTAGGGAAATTTCTGAATCCATGAGACATTTTTTTAAACACTTGGTTCCAAGGCAGAGGAGTGGTAAAGGCTAGGCAATGGGATCAAGTGAGTTGCCCAGGGTCACACAGCTACGAGGTGTCTGAGGCCAGATCCACGAAATTTTCTTAAAACAGATATATACTCAAAATATGATTCAAATGAAGACCATAATATAATAAACCTTTCTTGGACTGATATTAAGAACACAATAACATATCTGACAATAGAAGCATAGTTGCCAAGCAACCTTTTAGAAAAATGTCCCTATTAAAGGAGGACCAAAATGAAGGAACGTAAGCATCAACATTCATCAACTTTAGGTGAATTAAGAGTGAGTCTTTCTGTTCATGCTAGCTTGCTCTGGTTATTTAATAATGAATTTAGTTTGACTGAAATAGTGACAGCTCTGGAATTATGGTTTAGGCAGGTACAGGATAAATTAAGTGTTCCATTGTAAAGGTTATGATGATAAGAGAGGGCATAGAAGCTTTTTGCACTCTCATGTCTTTTGATATTTAGAATTACTAAACTACTTTGGAAAATGCGATTTGAATTATGGTTTCATTATAAAAAAGTCATAATTTTCCACTCACATGAGAGCCATAAGAAGATAATGAATTAGTGTTAAGGCTACTACTTTGAAAGAAGGGGTACTGAATGTCAAGAATTCCTGAAAAAATTCTGGAACTTATTATTAAGGAAATGATTAGTTTCATGTATTTCATGGATATTCTTAAATGTCAAGATAGTAGTAAAAAAGGTCTCCATTGTGCTAAGCAGACCTCTTGTGATGAATTTATGGGGGCACATGGACAAGAGTAATACAAAATAGGCAGTCATGGACAGTTATTTACTCCATGTTTGTAGTCCATGCCCATTTCAATGAAACCATAATCCACTGCATTTTCAAGAAATAATTAATGAATATATTAATAAATATATGGATGAGACAGTGCTGATCATAAAGACAGCAATACCAAGACCAAATTACATCAAACTAAGTTAAATTTTTAACAGTTAATATACTAGTATGTCAAAGAAATGTTACATATATAGTTTTAGAGTTTAGTCAATCACTTTCCTTATGCTAATACAGTTTAACATCATCCTTGTGGATAAGATAGAGACAATTGAGCTAGATGATAAGATTAATAGGAGATTTAGAATTAGTTGGATGACCACACCTAGAAAGTACTTGTGAATGGGCTAATTAATTTTTTTCAGGGGGGGGGATTAATTAATTAATTAAGAATATTTTCCATGGTTACAAGATTCATGTTCTTTCCTTGTCCTCCCATAGCCAACATGCAATTCCACTGGGTTTTACATGTGTTATTGACCAAGACATATTTCCATATTATTTATATTTGCATTAAAGTGATCATTTAGATTCTCTATCCCTAAACATATCCCCATCAACTCATGTGATCAAGCAATTCTTTTTCTCCTATGTTTTTATTCCCACTGTTCTTCCTCTGAATGTAGATAGTGTTCTTTCTCATAAATGTGAATGGGTTAATTAAAACTGAAAGAAGGTTATTTACTGAAATGATCTAGATATCTGAATTTGACCACACTATGTACATAAGTTTAATTAATGACTTTATTATCAGAATAGCTTGGCAAGTTTACAGGTGGTATGAAGCTGAGAGGGATAGTTAACTATCAGTGATAGAGTTGAAATCTAAAAAAAAATTCATATATAGAATACTTGATTGAATATAAATAGATGAAATTAAATAGGCACAAAGAGAGAGTAGTAAAATTGGATTCAAAAACCAATTCTATAACTATAACATGTGGGAGTTCTGATTAAATGAGATCATGCAAAAATGATCTTGGGCCTCTTAAGGATGCTATAGAGACGATAGTTATTCAGATACAGAATACAATCACTTTCAACTCTGATATTCTCTGACCCTAAGGTGAATTTTCATACTTTATTCTTATTATTTACATTGTACAGATAAATTAAAATTTAAAAACTGTACCATTTTTTAAATATATGACCTATTTCCCCCAAAATTTCAGATTTTAGTCTGATTTCATTTCCAAAAAGAAATTAAACCAATAACAATATAATCACAAAAAAAACCTGGAAAGACTTATACGAAGTGCTGCAAAGTAAAATGAACAGAACCAGGAGAATATTCTATACAATAATAATAAAGTATGATGATAAATTATAAATTACTTAACTATCATAAACAAGGCAAAGGAATGGCTACCCACTACCATAGAAGGAACTGATAGAGCCTAAATGTAGATTCAAGCATATCATTCTTCACTTTATTTCTTCCATGATTTTTTCTCTAGTGTAATCAATATATGTCTTGTTTTACAACAAGATGAACATGGAAAAACATATTACATGATAACATATATACAAGCTATATCATATTATTCATCCTCTTGGTGAGGAGAATCCATGGATCTCAAAATGCCAAAAAAGGATTATTGAAAACCATAACATGTAATTTCAAAAAAAGTAAAAAATTAAAAATTAACACAGTAGATTTTTTCCTTCCCATTATCATTGCTCAATAGTGTTTATTTACTTATTATTAATATCTAATAGGTTTAATCAAAGTCTATAGAACTCTTATATAACCCGGAAAAGTAGAAGGGAGGGGACTCTTTCTAGCTTCAAAATTCTAGAGTAGGTTGTTGGAGTAGAGATTCTCTTTATTTTCATGTCAGTCCTGTCATTTAATTGTGCTTCCCAGACAAAGTAAAAAAAAACCAGTATCTAACAGTGTATGCAATGTAAAAGCATATTATGATTTATAATGGTGGTTCTCAAAGAATGTACTGTGACACAGTGACAGAAATTCCCAAGCCCTTTTTCCTCAAGAACGAAATTCACTGCCTTCTCTTCTTGACCAGATATAGATAGGTACGTGTAACTACATCTGTATCAATCTACATACATGGGTGTATATAAACACACATACCTTAGATTGCTAGCTTCATCCATGGCATCACAAAACTGCCTCATCTGTTGTAAATGCTGAAAAAGTAAAGAAAGAAAAATTGAAGTATGTGAGAAAGGGGAAGGAGAAATAGAGGACTCTGTTGACTCTTATTATGTATTTGTTGCAGTTATTGCCCAGAATCTTCCCTGCACCCATTATTTTTTACTTCTAACTTAAAAATGTATGTGCCATAATTTTTACATAAAGAATGCTGTGCTGTGAGAAGAGAGGCTTAGAAATTTTCTTATAAATATACTTCTTTTGATGTCCCATTTGCCAGTCAAGTTTGTAAAATCCTCATATATATTTGACTTGAATTCCAAACTCATACTTTTAGCTTTTCACTTTTTCCTCATTGTTTTATAAAATAATAGACATATTTTTTATAGTCTCCTAAGAATGGTTCAACTATAGACTGAATACTAATCATCACAACAATTCAAGCTAATAAATAATTTTTCAATTCTTACTTCATGCTATTTCATTTTTATACATTCAGAACTATGATATAATAAACTATGATAATTTCCACTACTTAATAATAGTGAAAATAATTCACAGCATTATAAGAAGAAAGAATTTTGTATAGTTATCATCAAACAATAATTACCTATTGATTATATGTAATGAAAAATCGGCTAACTCCTCCTATTAAAGTGAAAAAATTTTGAGTATTGACCTAGTGATAGACTTTATAAAATATCTGTTGAGAATCAGCATTGCTAAATTCAGAGACTCATCACCAAACGTCAGCCACCAGTTGGATTAATTATTATAATTGTTAATTACTTTTTGCCATCGTAAGCATGAGGAATTTATGATCTGCTTTGAGGAATACAGTAAAACACTCATGAAATTATGGATATTTTGAACAACTAAAACATATCTTCATTTTATTTTTCACAGTGAAGTTGGTGTAGGGAATTACATTAAGATATAATAGAATTTGTTTCTCTTGGATAAGCATAGTGATTATTAATATTACATTATTGTATTACATATTTATAATAAATCATATGTATTATGTTATTATGTTACATATTATGCTATATGTAATACTAGACTGAAAAATTTGAATGTAATTGGAAGACATTTAGCATAATAAGCAAAAATACAATCTTCTCCAAATATATGTGATAGAATGAATTAATAACAATGAAAAAGCACTTATATCATTTATGTGCCAGGCATTTTGTAGAGTACTTAAAATACAAATACAAATCAAGACACTTTGTGCTTTCAGGTTACTTACTTTGGGAGGGGAAGGTGGTTAAAAGGGCTGTTTTAACCTGAGAAGTCCTAGGGATGGTTAGTGGAATTATTGGGCATTTGATTGATAAAGCCCTTTTCCAGGAATGGCAATGTTGCCAAAATAAGAGGAGGCAGAAATCATGAGGAGTTGGGTATGTTCATGTAGGTATTACATTAAGGTGGCCTGAGTATAATTATGATGGGTCTAGGAGTGCTTAGACAATGATGTAGGATACAGAGAACAGAACCTGCCTTCAAGTAGCTGGATATGGTCTTCCAAGTCCCTTATAGCTCCCAATCTAGCATCGTGATTTATACCATTATAGTTGCTTCTGCCAGCCTCCTTCCTGATTTACCTGTTTAGTATCTATGAATATGGCCCTAAGTTGTAATATATATTTTTACATATAAATTAAATACATAAAATTTTTAAATGTAAATGACAAGGGAAAGCAGATGGCAAAATGAAAACAATGTTAAATTTTGAGTCAAGAAGCTCTGAATTTATCTTTTGCTTCAAACACTCAGTAGCTGTGTGACCTTTTGTAGTCACTGAACCTCTTTGAACCTCAGTTTCCTCCTTTGAAAAATAGGGATAATTATAATACTTTGCCTTATAGGATTTTTGAGTGGATCAAATAAAATAACATACGGAACGCCTTATAAATGCTAGCTATCAATGACTATACTTTGTAGGCTATAATCTGAGGTCAGCAAATGCTCACAGAAAAAAGAAAAAAACAATTATTACTAATAATAAGGGGAAACCCTTGAGTAGTAAGAGAAAAATAATTTCAAAAGAAGGAAGATCGTTATATCATAGTATATATATGTATATATATGTATATATATGTATATATATATATTGCATGTATTTTTGCCAAGCTCAAATACTTCTTTACAAGGTTTCCCACCTTGTAAAAAATGCCAGTATTTTAGGCATGTATTCCTTTTCTTCCCCTTCAAATTCTGCTTATCCTCCACTTTGATAGATATGATGACTTTTGACTTTCACGGAAAGCAAAATGAAAGTAAGAAGAGTGATTTTTTCTCTTCTGTAGCAGGCAGGGTTAGAAAATTTCTTACTTTAAAAACACCTTTGTTAAAATTAAAGTGATCATCAGTCCCAGAACAAGACGTGGATAAAGGATTTGGTAAATGTATGCCTTTTCCAATGTCTCAGTAATCATTCACATTCTTTTTCCTTAAATGGTAGATATTCTGGAAAATTGTAAGATATATCATTAACCATTTCCTTATGTATTTAAAATTCAGGAAGAGATTTGAGGTCATTACTGAGGTCAGAGTGCAATAAGAAAACATCTTAGTTTTAACTCAAACTATTAAGATTTAAATACTGACCTTTCACTTATATGTTCCTTGTGTGACAGTGAGCAAGGGACTTCACATCTCTGTCTCTCAGTTTGTTTATCTGTAAAAGGAAGTGGTTGGATTAGATAACTTGCAAGGTTCCTTCAAGTTCTAAATTGACAATCCTAAGAAACTTTAGTGTCCTTCACAGATTTCAATTTTAACTTGTGTTACTACAGTAAAAACTGGACAAGGAGAACTTTGTTTGAAATGTCCATAAAACTGAGGCAAAAGGAACCCATTTGAATAAAATTATCAAGACAACTTGATATTTTAAGATTTTAAGGTAATCATAATGATATCTTTATTTATTGTGTGTAGTTGTTCAGTTGTTTCAGTCATGTGCTATCCTTTGTGACCCCATTTGGGGTTTTTATTGGCAAAGATACTTCTCCATTTCCTTCTCCAGCTCATTTTTGCAGATGATGAAATGAAGCAAACAGGGTTAAGTGACTTGCACAGGATCTAGCAGCTAGTAAGTGTCTGAGGCCAGGTATGAACTCATGAAAATAAATCTTCCTGATTCCAAGTTAACTGCTCTATCCACTGAGCCCCCTCCCTGCCTAGGTATTTGTCCATTATAACTATGCAATTGAAGGATTACAGGAGACGAGAGAAGGAATATTTCTCAAATAATTCTTCACCCTGATTAGAAAAAAAAATTTAAATAGAATAAATGGAATTAGGATAATGAAGATATTCTGATACACTAATTATGAAACGAATACCATTTGCCATCCTTCTGAAATACAGCCAGTAAAATAAATGCCCTGATACTGGCATTATCTCCATAACTTAAGTCGTATCATAAATTTATCATTGCTCCTTATAGCTAATATTGATCCTATATACCTCCATTTCTACATGAAATTCAGCACTGGGAAAGAGAACGAAATTTAGAAGAGGAATTATGATTTCATACAAGTGAATGATAGTTTGAAGGCAGAAAAGGCAACAATGACAACTTTTCAGTAAAAACATCAATTGTATTATGTTGGCATATATATGGATGACAGGATACGATAATGCAGAAATGGAAGGATATAAAGAAATAAGTTTAATGAGTACATGCTATATATTTGGGTTCAATTCATCAAATATTTATTAAGCATCAACTATATGCAACTGTGCTAGTGCTGGTAATGCAAATACAAATGAAATAGCTTCTGGCCTCAGTCTGCAGTCTATTGGTACAATGAGAACCAAATCAAAATCAGAAGGGAGAAAATACCAACAGAACTGGAGAATGGAGACTAACAAAGGCTTACCTTTCTGTGGTGAAACTGAAGAGGAGTTTTAAAGGAAGCTAGGGATTCCAAGAAACAGAGATAAGGAAGGAATACACTACAGACATTGCAGTTTGGAAAGCATCTAGTAAAGCCAGGTTGACCAGAACATAAAGGATGGAAGGATCGATATGAAATGAATATGGAAAAATAGGACAGAATCAGATGTGTCAGCTAATATGCTAAGTGATGTGGGGAATATAAAAGATGTAGAAGATATGTTTTCTCTCATCAAGGGATTTTCATCTGTAGTAAAGCCTAAAGACCCCCAGATATAAAATAATTAGAGAATGATTAAAGATCAAGTCTGTGACATTCACCTGGAACATCACTTCAAGGCACAGTTTTTTTATGGGAACATAGTTGTTAATGTAAACTAAACAAGCACTGCCATAAAGTACTTAAAATATAATAATTTTGCAGAAGTTTCTTACAAAACTTTTTGTGAAGAACACACATGAGATTTAAATTATTATTTGATGTTGCCATTAGAAGAAATGTTATTTTTTTCCATTCAGAAGGGAAAAATAAAGTTAGCAAACTCCACTAAAATAATTTAAGTTGGACAGTGAAAGGCAGTAAAAAGTAGCATGCAAATTATCATTTTTTAAAACCTTTAATTTGGGGTTAATTAACTTGCCCAAGGTCACAGAGCTAGGAAGTGCCTGAGGTAGGATTTGAAACCAGGACTTCCCATCTCTAGGCTTGGCTCTCAATCAACTGAGCCATCTCCCTGTCCCCAAGCACATTCTTTTTTATTTATTTATTTATTTTAAACCCTTACCTTCCCTCTTGGAGTCAATACTGTGTATTGGCTCCTTGGTGGAAGAGTGGTAAAGGTGGGCAATGGGGTTAAAGTGACTTGCCCAGGGTCACACAGCTGGGAGGTGTCTGAGGTCAGATTTGAACCTAGGACCTCCTGTCTCTAGGCCTGGCTCTCAATCCACTGAGCTACCCAGCTGTCCCCCATATTCTTTTTAAAAGCAAACTTTAAATTAACTTCCAGTATGTTGAATCCCTGTTCAACAAAGACATAGGAAAATTAAGATGTCCTCAGCTTTTGGAAAGCAAATCGGCTTAACTTCTTATTTGGGCTCTAATTAGCATCTGTCCTAGTATTAGAATTCTCTTGATTGTTTTTGTCCCCCATTCTCTTACTTTCCTTTCCCAAACCCCTTCATTTTGTATTGCTATTTGGCTTGTTTGAAGAAAGGCTCTGAGACTGGAGTTGCCATGTGTAACATGGCAATACAGTTTAGATATATAGGGAAAATGTTTTCAGATAGACTCAAGTGCAACTTCGGGCCAGAAGAGAGAAAGCAAGATAGAGGGGAGCCAATCTGAATAGCAGGAGTGTTTTGTTTTTTTAATAATTTTTTATTTTTAGAAAAATTTTTCATGGTTACATAAGTCATGTTTTTACTTTCCCTTTCACCCCCTCAATCCCCCGGCCCCCTCCTCTGTAGCCAATTCACATTTCCACTGGTTTTATGTGTGGTCAGTAAAGACTTATTCACACATTATTGATAGTTACATTGGTGTTGTCTTTTCAGGTCTACATTCCCAATCATGTCCTCATCAAACCAAGTGTCCAAGCAGTTGTTTTTCTTATATGTTTCCTCTCCTGCAGTCCTTCCTCTGAATGTGGGTAGTGTTCTTTTCCATAAATCCCTCAGAATTGTCCTGGGTAATTCCATTGCTGCTAGTACATACGTCCATTACATTCGATTTTACCACAGTATATCAGTCTCTGTGTACAATGTTCTTCTGACTCTGCTCCTTTCACTCTTCATCAATTCCTGGAGGTCTTTCCAGTTCACATGGAATTCCTCCAGTTTATTATTCCTTTTAGCACAATAGTATTACATCACCTGCATATACCACAGTTTGTTCAGCCATTCCCCAATTAAAGGGCATACCCTTGCTTTCCAGTTTTTTGCCACCACAAAAAGCGCAGCTATAAATATTTTCATACAGTTCTGTTTATCTATGATCTCTTTGGGGTACAATCCCAGCAATGGTATGGCTGGATCAAAGGGCAGGCATTCTTTTATAGCCCTTTGAGCATAGTTCCAAATTGCCATCCAGAATGGTTGGATCAGTTCACAACTCCACCAGCAGTGCATTAATGTCCCAATTTTGCCACATCCCCTACAACATTCATTACTCTCTTCTGCTATCATTTTAGCCATTCTGCTAGGTGTGAGGTGGTACCTCAGAATTGTTTTGATTTGCATTTCTTTAATTATTAGAGATTTAGAACACTTTCTCATGTGGTTATTGATACTTTTTATTTCTTTATCTGAAAATTACCTATTGATGTCCCTTGCACATTTATTAATCGGGGAATGGCTTGATTTTTCATATAGTTGATTTAACTCCTTGTATATTTGGGTAATTAGACCTCTGTCAGAATTTTTTGTTATAAAGATTTTCCCAGTTTGTTGTTTCCCTTCTGATTTTGGTTGCATTGTTTTTCTTTGTACAAAAACTTTCTAATTTAACATAATCAAAATTATTTATTTTACATTTTTAATTTTCTCTAACTCTTGTTTGGTTTTAAAATCTTTCCTTTCCCAGAGATCTGACAAGTATACTATTCTGTGTTCACCTAATTTACTTACAGACTCCTTCTTTATATTTAAGTCTTTTACCCATTCTGAATTTATCTTGGTGTATGGTGTGAGAGGTTGATCTAAACCTAATCTCTCCCATATTGTTTTCCAATTTTCCCAGTAGTTTTTGTCAAATAGTGGATTTTTGTCCCAAAAGTTGGGCTCTTTGGGTTTATCATACACTGTCTTGCTGACATCACTTACCCCAAGTCTATTCCACTGATCCTCCCTTCTATCTCTTAGCCAGTACCATATTGTTTTGATGACTGCTGCTTTATAGTATAGCTTAATATCTGGTACTGCTAAGCCACCTTCCTTCACTTTTTTTCATTATTTCCCTTGATATTCTTGATCTTTTGTTCTTCCAAATAAACTTTTTATAGTTTTTTCTAATGTAGTAAAAAAGGTTTTTGGTAGTTTGATAGGTATGGTGCTAAATAGGTAACTTAATTTGGGTAGAATGGTCATTTTTATTATGTTAGCTCGTCCTACCCATGAGCACTCAATGTTTTTCCAATTGTTTAGATCTAGTTTTACTTTTTTGGAAAGTGTTTTGTAGTTATGTTTGTATAATTCCTCTATTTGTATTTATAGATAGATTCCTAAGTATTTTATATTGTCTAGGGTAATTTTAAATGGTGTTTCTCTTTCTATCTCTTGCTGTTGTGATGTGTTGGAAATATATAGAAATGCTGATGATTTATGTGCATTTATTTTGTATCCTGCAACTTTGCTAAAGTTCTTGATTATTTCTACTAGCTTTTTAATTGATTCTCTAGGATTTTTTAAGTAGAGCATCATATCATCTGCAAAGAGTGATAGCTTAGTCTCCTCCTTGCCTATTTTAATACCTTCAATTTCTTTTTCTTCTCTAATTGCTTTTGCTAGTGTTTCCAGTACAATGTTAAATAAAGGAGGTGATAATGGGCATCCTTGTTTCACACCTGACCTAATTGGAAAGGCTTCTAATTTATCCCCATTGCACATGATGCTTGTTGATGGTTTAAGATATATACTGTTTATTATTTTTAGGAAAGAATCTTCTATTCCTATACTTTCTAGTGTTTTCAGTAGGAATGGGTGTTGTATTTTGTCAAAGACTTTTTCAACATCAGTTGAGATAATCATGTGGTTTTTGTTGGTTTGCTTGTTGATATCGTCAATTATGTGGATGGTTTTCCTAATGTTGAACCATCCTTGCATTCCTGGTATAAATCTCATCTGACCATGATGAAAAACCCTCTTGATCATTTGCTGGAGTCTCTTTGTTAGTATTCTATTTAAGATTTTTGCATTTATATTCAATAAGGAGATTGGTCTGTAATTTTCTTTCTCTGTTTTTTATCTGCCTAGCTTTGGAATCAGTACCATATTTGTGTCATAAAAGGAGTTTGGTAAGACTCCTTCTTTGCTTATTATATGAAATAATTTGTATAGTATTGGGATTAATTGTTCTTTGAATATTTGATAGAATTCACTTGTGAATCCATCAGGCCCTGGAGATTTTTTTTAGGGAGCTCTTTAATGGCCTATTCAATTTCTTTTTCTGATATTTGATTATTTAAGTATTCTATTTCTTCTGCTGTTAATCTAGGCAACTTATATTTTTGCAAATATTCATCCATATCACCTAGATTACTAAATTTATTGCTATATAATTGGGCAAAATAGTTTTTAATGATTGCCTTAACTTCCTCTTCATTAGAGGTGAGGTCTCCTTTTTCATCTTTGATACTATTAATTTGGTTTTCTTCTTTCCTTTTTTTAATTAGATTAACCGGTACTTTGTCTATTTTATCTGTTTTTTCAAAATACCAGCTTCTACTCTCATTTATTAATCCAATAGTTCTTTTACTTTCAATTTTATTAATTTCTCCCTTGATTTTTAGTATTTCTAATTTAGTTTTAATCTGAGGATTTTTAATTTGTTCATCTTCTAGTTTTTTAAGTTGCATGCCCAATTCATTAACCTCTGCCCTCCCTAATTTGTTAATATATGCACTCAGTGATACCAATTTTCCCCTTAGAACTGTTTTGGCTGCATCCCATAAGTTTGGGTAAGATGTCTCATCATTGTCATTGTCTTCAATGAAATTATTAATTGTTTCTGTGATTTGTTCTTTCGCTAAATTATTTTGGAGAATCATATTATTTAATTTCCAATTAGTTTTTGGTTTGCCTCTCCATGTATTCTTACTAATAACTATTTTTATTGCATTATGATCTGAGAAGGTTACATTTATTATTTCTGCTTTTTTGCATTTGCTTGCCATGTTTCTGTGCCCTATTACATGGTCTATCTTTGTGAATGTTCCATGTGCTGCTGAAAAGAAGGTGTATTCCTTTTTGTCTCTATTTATTTTTCTCCAATATCTATTAACTCAAATTTTTCTAGGGTTTCATTCACCTCTCTTATCTCTTTCTTATTTATTTTTTGGTTTGACTTATCTAGATCTGATAGGGGAATGTTCAGGTCCCCCACTAGTATGGTTTTGCTATCTATTTCATCCTTGAGCTCCACTAGCTTCTCCTTTAGAAATTTGGAAGCTATTCCATTTGGTGCATACATATTGAGTACTGATATTTCTTCATTCTTTATACTGCCTTTTATTAGGATGTAGTAACCTTCCCTATCTCTTTTAACCTCATCTATTTTTACTTTGGCTCTGTCAGAGATCATGATAGCCACCCCTGCCTTCTTTTTCTCATTTGAAGCCCAAAAGATTTTGCTCCATCCTCTCATTTTCATTCTATGTCTGTCTGTCTGATGTGTGTTTCTTGTAAACAACATATTGTTGGGTTTTGGTTTCTAATCCACTCTGCTATTTGCTTCCGTTTTATGGGTGAGTTCATCCCATTCACATTCAGAGTTATAATTATCAACTCTGCATTCCCAGACATTTTGATTCTCTCTCCTAGTCCTGTCCTTTCTTCTTTCACTGTTTCCTTCTATACCAGTGTTTTGATTTTAATCAGTTCCTATAATCCCCTCCTTTGTTGTACTTCCCTTTCTGCTCCCTCCCTTCTTATTCCCCTCTTATTGTTCTTTAAAGCCAAGGGTGCTCCCAGCCCCACAAGCCCTCTCCCTCCCTAGTATTGCTTCCCTCAGTCCCTTTGTTACCCTTCTACTTCTTTATAGGGCGTGAATCAATTTTCTGCCCCTATGGATCTGAGTGTTCTTCTCTTAGTTGATTTCAAAACACTTAAGTATTGAGTATTCCCTCTCTCTAACCTCTTTATCCTTACAGTGTATTGTTATTTTTCCCTGTTGATCCCATGTGCTTCTTTATGGAATATGAATTTATTCCTTTTTGTTTGCTGTCATTTTTTTCTTATTATTATCTTCTTCCCCCCCCCAGTTTTGTATATATTTATACATACATACATACATACATATTTATATATCTCTTGACATTTCATCCTATACAGTTTGTCCCTGTTCCCTCTATGTAAACTTCTTCTAGTTACCCTGCTGGTAATAATAATTTTTAATATTTGCCAATACCTTCTTTTCTTCTTGGGATATAAATTGATTGAACTTGTTGTGTCCCTTAAAGAAAAGAATTTTTTTTCTCCTCCCCCCATTCTCTTAATTACCTTATGTTGATTCTCTTGAGTTCTGGGTTTAGGCAGCAAAGTCTCTGTTTAAGTCCGGATTTTTCTTGATGAATGTTTGGAAGTTCTCAATTTTATTGAATGACCATACTTTCCCCTGCAATAATATAGTTAGTCTTACTGGATAGTTGATTCTTGGTTGTAGACCCAGTTCTCTTGCTTTCCTGAATATTGTGTTCCATGCCTTCCGGTCCTTCAATGTAGATGCAGACAGATCCTGTGTTATCCTAACTGTGGTTCCCTGATATCTGAATGACTTCTTTTTGGCAGCTTGTAATATATTTTCCTTGGTCTGGTAGTTTTTGAATTTGGCTATAATATTCCTGGAAGTTGTCAGGTGTGGATTAAATGTAGGAGATGATCTGTGGAATCTGTCAATTTCCACTTTTCCCTCTTGTTCAAGAATTTCTGGGCAATTTTCTCTGATAATTCCTTGTAAAATGCTATCAAAACTTTTTCTTTTATCATGATGTTCTGGTAAACCAATAATTCTTAAGTTGTCTCTTCTAGCTCTGTTCTCCAGATCTTTGGTTTAATCAATGAGGTTTTTCATATTCTCCTCAAATTTTTCATTTTTTTAAACTTTGCTTAATATATTCTTGCTGCCTTGTGAAGTCATTTTCTTCTAGTTGTTGAGTTCTGTTTTTTAAAGACTGAATTTCATCCTTGCTTTTTGGTCATTCTCTTTCTGGTCTGATTTTCTTTGTAGATCATCTTTTGCCTTCTTTGCTTCATTTTCAAGCCGGCCAATTCTGGCTTTTAAGACTTTATTTTCTTGTTTTAGCTCATGTATTTCCCTTTTCAAATTGTCTTAAGCCTCTCTTGATTGTTTTTTGAGTTCCTGAAGTTCTGACTTAATTGAGTTTTAAATTCTTGAGTTAATTGAATTTTGAGATCTTCCAAAGCCTGTGTCCAGTTCACTGGAACTACTTCTTCTTCTATTTCTGTTTCATTTGCTCCCTTTTCACTTCCTTGAAAGAAGCTGTCAATTGTCATTTCTTTTCTCTTTTTCTATTGCTTACTCATGTTTTTTCCCTTCCTTGTTCTGCTAGTTTGAGCAGATGTATTTAATGATCTTTGATGAAATATCTTCCCTCCAGGGGCAAAGGTTTGTAGTTACTTTCTCTGCCCTTCTGTCCAATTGTTGGGATTAATCCTGTATTGATTGGATTAATCTGCCCTGAGGCTAAAACTTCAAAACCTCAAGGGGAAGGAAAAACAAACAAACAAACAAAAACCAAAAAAGGTGGGGTGACAAGAAGGAGGCTTTTCTCTGAACTCAGCTCTCCAACAGTGGGGTCCCCCCGCACTATCCACTGTGTTTGATCTGGTTTTCTTTCCTCTTGAAGCCCTGCATTCTTTACCTAGGTATGAGGAAGCCAAGCCAAGCTGTATGCACTCAGGGGTTTGGCTCTCTTTAAGCCACCATCTTCTGGGCTTTTTTGCTGTGTTTCTCTGGTTTTCTCCTCCAGTCACTTCTACAGTGCCTGTGTTTGACTCCCTGAGTCCTATGCAAGCAAGGCTTTCTCTCCTGACCAGTGCACCCACTGGCCTTGAGATTTCCCCAGCCGCAGGAGTGGTTTTGCCTAACATTCCACTTTGAAATGCAGTTCCAACAAATTATTTCTATCCTCCCCTTCCATTTCGTAATTTGCCTCAGTCAAAGATTAATCTTTCAATTAGACTTTCACCATTTCTATAAGGTGAGGATCAGATAAAATGAGATTATATTTATAAAACATTGAGTGCAGTGCCTGGTAACTATTTATTATTGTTATTATTTCTGCTAAACTGAAGGATTTCACAAAAGGATGATGAAGTATTTTTTATGAGTTAAATGGGTCATAGCTTTTGAGCTGGAAGGAGCTTTAAAAATATCTATTTTAATCCCCCCATTTTATAGATTAAGTAGCTGAGGCCCAAAGGGGTGAAATTACTTTCCTACAGTCGAGTTTGAAGGGAGATTTGACCCCAGGTTCTCTGACTACAAATCGTATGTTTTCTTGTTTCCATGTTTTGTTTTCTTTTGTTTTTCCCCTCTGCACCAGGGTACCTCCACATCTTTCTATTTTTTCCATATAAGTAAAATAAAACTACATTCTTTGCATAAAGGTCATCAGTACCATCAGCAATTTATTTATAAGTATACAAATAACCAAATTTAGGACCTTATTAGTAATATGCCATAATGCAGGTGAACTTCTCTCCTTACAAATCTGTCTTACCCTAGGAATTCCTACTTCCAGTTGTCCTCCCTAATAATGGCCAGCCATGTCCTCTTTTTCTTTTCACAACCATTAGCAAATCCAAAGAATGTTCTATGTGGTAGCCTTGGCTGCAAAGTTGCTTGTTACAACTTTGAGGGACAAGGGATGGAGCTGTTTTCATTTTATTTTGACAAGTAACCAGATATGGAAGAGAAAGACTTGGAAGGCAACTTAGAGGTAATTAGGTTCAAAACCATATTTCATTTCATAGTTCAGAGCACTTTGGATTCAAAACACTCCTATTTGAATCTTTGATTTGATACTGTGTGACCACAATTGAGTTGCTTGACTATTCTGAACTTTCAATTTCCTCCAGCATAAGATGTATGTAATAATATTTATACTAAAACTTTCATAAGATTTAGAGCAGAAAAGGAAGCAATTTATTCATCTAGTTAGTACACTTCAATTATGTCTCTTGTATTTCTCTTTCCATTCAAACATTTTTCTGTGGTCTCAGTAAATATGCACTGTACTCATGAAGTGACCTGCTGTCACACATTCAGTAAACCAATAATAGTTACTTTAAAATATTCTAATAGAACAAGTCTGTATGCATTCTTTCTAAGGTTTTTAATAACTGGAATAGATTCAATAGAATTCAAGACTTTAGATTTGAATGAGCTCTTTAGAATATTGTCTGTTTACTCACTGAATTCAATTCTTTTTTAAATTTTATTTCTTTATCTTACATATAATGAAAACCTACTGGACAAGGACAAAAATTAATTCTATATTTTAAACATCACTTTACATTATTGAAGAAAAGAATGTATTGAAGTCTATATTTTTTGAGTCTTCTTTGTTTAGTTAAAAGAATTATTTAAGTAAAAATGTGCTTTACATTTGAGATGCAACTATGGGTAACGATACAAAAGAAATATACAATTATTTTCAAAGTGTATATCCATTACTTAGTTATCAGCATATAGGAAAGTAGCTACAGTTGAGATGATATAACCAAAGAATTTTCAAGGTCTTATACTTAATGTGTTTCTGTTTGATACAGAATTCAAAACAGTAATTGTCATCCTTTGCTAAAATCTTGAACAAACAGATTATGTTTTGTAGCCAGTCTTGGCTCTATTCCAGCTTCTGTAATACCATGAAATTTGATGTGGCACTGGTATTATAAAGGCAAAGAACTTTTTTTTAAAGCTAAATACATATTTTGATTGATATATTGAGCAAATTTTACGTAGAGAAAAGAGCACCAAAGCAAAAAACAAAAGAAAATATGGCAGAATGAATATAAAAGATTCGTTATTTAAATAGCCTGTCATATTTAGCTGTTTTTTTCCTGTTTGTGTTTTGTTTTGTTTTTTGCTAAGAAGTCTACTGCTATTGAATCAAGCTATCTATCTGTCTATCTATCTATCTGTCTGTCTATCTCCTATAATTAACAATTTAATGTTTTGTTTTTATAGCAAAGAAAACCGAAATAAAATCAGAATTAAATAACTGCCTTCTTCTGTTGTCAATTTTGATTGCCTGATCTACTCTAAGGAGAATTTTGTCTTTTTTTTATCTGCCTTTTTCTACCAATATTACTGTAAAACTCTTTTTGGGAAGCTTAGCTTCTCTCATTAGCCTCAGTTCACTTTGAGCTTTGACATTCCTGACACTATTTTTATATGACCATTACATTCTTAAAATACTCTGTTAATAACCTTTCTTCCATCGTGTGTGTGTGTGTGTGTGTGTGTGTGTGTGTGTGTGTGTGTATGTGTGTGAGTGTGTGTGTGTGTTTATTTTTCAGGTCTGAATTGTGTGGAGAGTATCCCATGCATACCCTCAGAGACATCTTCAGAAATCTTACATTTTTCTTTACTTGAATATTTTCCTTTCGTGTCTTTAGGAATTTATACTTGAGTATCTCCCTTTCCTCCTGCCATGAATTTCTCTTCAAAATTTCTCTGAACCCTGTGAAATCCCCTTTGCCTTAATTCAGGGTGCATTTCAGAAACTCAATTTTCTATCATTTTATATATAAAATTCTAAGAGGGATTTCATTTCCTCCCACAGGGCCCATCATTTCCATCCCTCTAACCATGCCTCTCTGTTAGTGAGAAGCTGATCCAAAAGAGAATTTCTCCATGTCACTCTCACACCTTTTAAAAGATAAAATTAACATTAAAACAAAAATGTTTTGAACTGTGGTACTTTTGTCAGAAAGTTTTGTCAGATGTTTGAACCCATCATTCCACTGAAACTGCTTTTTTCAAAGTTACCAATGATCCTCCAATTGCCAAATATGATTCCTTAATCCCAGTCTACATCCTTTTTGATCTTTCAGCCTCACTTAACTATACTGATAACCTTTCCTTCTGTATTTTCTCTTTCTTTCTCATTAGTTTTTAATGTCTCTCTTTAGTTGCTTTTGTTGGATTATTGCTTTAGCATCTAGCAATGAGTGAATTTCAAGTCTCTGCTATCCTCTTCCCTTCTCCCCTCTGTATAAGTGACCTCTTTAGCTGGTGTTATATTCAAAGTCTGAGTCTCACCTTGATTGACAAGGGAGACAGTTGGAAGATATCAGAATGTTGCAGGAAGCCCTGAGGACAGGAGCAAAGGCAGTTGGCCTAAGGATATAAATACCCTAACAGTCATCTGGGAGGGGTCTTTTGGTCTTTGAGCTTTGACCATTGATCTTTGATCTTGGATCTTGAGGCAGTGATCTGTGGGTCTCTGATCATGGGTCATAGATCCTCTCTGAATCTCCTTCCCTAGATCTTTAGGCATTTGAATCATCATTAGCTTTTAGGTATCTGGGC
Source organism: Gracilinanus agilis (assembly GCF_016433145.1). NCBI lineage: Eukaryota > Metazoa > Chordata > Mammalia > Didelphimorphia > Didelphidae > Gracilinanus > Gracilinanus agilis. Next base: position 566,019,871 of record NC_058130.1, on the reverse strand, counting down.
CAGGGAGTTGAAGGGAGGAAGGGAGGTAGAAGAAGAAGAGGGTGGATTTCCTAAAGGGTGGTTACTTCCTAAAGGCTGTTCAGGTTGATATCACAAACTGTTAACAAGGAAGCTGAGAGAAATCACAATATCTGTACCAACCTAACAGTTTGTCCTTTCCAGTTTGGCAGTGACCAAGCTGAACCAGAAGAGGGAAACCACTAACTCCAGCTTACGAAACAACAGCCTACAGTCCTGAGGGATTATTGATCATAGTTATTAGTGACAAGGTTTCCTATCCCCAATCTGTTCCTGATTGTTCCTTTTCCTATTTAACATCAATAGATAAAGTTTATTAAGTACCTTCCTGAGTGGTCATTATATCATATTATATTATATATTATATATATTATATTATATCATGACCACTTGGGGAACAACCCAGTCAGATGAAATGGGATCCAAGGCTAATTAGAGCCCAATATTAATGAACAATCAACCACTCCATCAAGGGTCCTGCCTGGGCACTGTTATATAGAAATAGGGCATTATAATGTCCAACTGGGTGACAGGGTTCTGTGGTCCCCCTGCACCAGCTTCCTAGGGGAATACAAGGCACAGCTTCCCAAACCAATATCCCCTAGGAGCATAGCAGTATTTAGAAGAGTCCTATTTATTTTTATAACACTGGCAAAGATTTTTAATGATTATCTCTGTGGTAATGAATCTCTGGTCTATATAACCATTCATAGTCTTGTCTTGGAACTTCCATTCCAAAATAATCAATTGCCTACTAGAGAATTTGAACTGGATATCCTTTAGGTATCTAAAATTCAATGTGTTTAAAAGAAAATTTATTTTACCCCTCCCTCAAATCCACTCATCTGACCAGCACCAGTTAACATCAGCATCCTTCTAATCATAATCCAATTAAAACTTCATGCTCAATTACCTTCTCTCTTTAATCCCTCTTTATTGCCAGCTTTGTTATTTTTATACTCTTATCTTCACTTATAGACCTAGTACACTAGGTCAGCTCATCATTACCTTTCACATGGACAATTATAAAAATTACCTAATTGATCTCCCACACCAATTCTTTCCTACTCTAAATCATCCTTCAGATAGATGCCTAAGTACAAGCTGATGATTTCACTCATCTACTCCATAAATTTCCATTGTCCCGTGTTTAAGGTCAAATATAAACTCCTCTCTGATACTTAGAATCATTGACAATCAGAATTTAGCTCATATTTATATTCATATTACATATTACTCTTATCCATGAACTGTATAGTCTTCCTACTATTCATCATACATTACATTTGGTTTACTACTATAATATCAATTTCTGATAAGCAAAATAGAAAACAGGATGAGTGACAACCAACAGTTTTAGAATTTGGAATTACCCAGATGCCATGAGCCAGGGGGCAAAAAACAGTTACTACCAGAACTATAAAAGGCAGAAGCTGGATCAAGATTTGCTCTCACTCATGAGAAGGGGACTCTGGTGGCTGGATGGGTAGGCCAACCAACCTGCTTAGTTTGCCTGTATCCTGTTTCAAAAATTATCACATTCTCAATTTCTGAATAGAGCTATGCTGTACATTGATATTTATCATCAAGGAAGAATACCATCAATCCTCAACTCACCTGGTCAGGGCCAAAGGTGCCTGTCCTGTCCTGAGTGCCACACAGAGAAGAACCTCTTTAGCCGACAATCTCAACCTGATCAATCTCTTATTGCCAAACCTGATCATCCTTAGTCTAGTGTAGTTTCCCAACACCTCCTTCCTTCAATCCCTGATCCTTCCCCTGAGTTTGTTACTATTAAATCCTAAAGCTTATCTAGCTGAATGCTATTATTATTCTAAAGTTCAGTACCATATTCTTTGGATCTAAGGGGAAGGGATAACTCAAACAAGATCAAATGCAGTCATAAGCATTATCCATCAAGTTAAACCCAGGATAATGGTTCAGGGAGCTATGTGATCCAATTCATGGCTTCTCACTTGATCACTTAGTCCTGGGAACTGTTAAGGGAGGTGTGTATGTATTCAGCTGAGCTTCATATAATTTGTGGGAATGGTGTTCACTACCACAACTCAGTGTCCTCCCAAGTTTCCCACCTCACTCATCTTAGGTCCTTAGACCATCAGAGGACATTGGGCCATTTCTTTATCATGCCCTATCCAGTAGCCCCATACCACCCATAACATTACCTGGACCTTTCCATTGGCAGGATCCTATTTCTGGAAGTCCTCAAGTCACCAAGTATTTTAAATTGTACCTACTATATGCCAACCACTGTGCTAAGGTTCCATAAATAATCCTCTTCCTTACATCCTATTCTTTATTGAATTAGTTTCTGTAAAGTTCCAGCTCAATCAATACTTTCTGTATGAAACTTTTCTTTATACAAGTATTTTCTAGTGCCTCTTCCCAAATAATTTACATACTCATAAATCAATTTTGTAGCTATGAAATATAAGTACATATTGTTCTTCAACTGTAGGATTAGCTTCTTGCAGGCAGGTACGAAGCACACTCATAGTTTACTGAATCCTTATTGAGAGATTTATATCTGGATAATTCAATTCTCATATCATTATTCTATAATGTCTCAATGCCAGGATTGTTATTTTTTTTCCCAAGTGACTAATCTAGTTTCACTTTCTGTCTCAGTTGTTTGTAGCATTTAGAAGGAAAATTACCAAACCACTCATTTTTCTTTCTCCGTTAACTCATCCAAATAAATGTACTCCATTTTCCCCACATCCACCTTGATTACTAAATTTCATAAATTCATCTTAATCATATATAATGTTATACCACTGAATCCTCCTTTAGCCTAAATTGTTCATTTTTAAAATTTAAGAAAAAAACATCTAGAGCCACACAATAACGATGGGTCTCATTTTACCTACTTTCATTTATAAAGTTGAGGTCAAATTTGTCTCTTTTCATTAGGACTTCTAGGTCCTCATTTGATTGAGTTTTTTAGGTGCTGTCATTTGAAGTCATGTGCTTTATTCCTGGCTCACTTCTTGTATTTTAAGCTACTGAGAAATTATAAGTATCTTAATTGCTATTCTTCCTTCATTTTAGTTAGTATTTACAGAATTTGGGTTGTCAATTATAGAAAGACAGACCTACCTTTTTCTCTTTTTTTAAAATTTAAAGTGGGGCAGCTGGGTAGCTCAGTGGATTGAGAGTCAGGCCTAGAGACTGGAGGTCCTAGGTTCAAATCTGGCCTCAGACACTTCCCAGCTGTGTGACCCTGGACAAGTCACTTGACCCCCATTGCCCACCCTTACCACTCTTCCACCCATGAGCCAATACACAGAAGTTAAAGGTTTAAAAATTTTTAAAGTCCTTTTGATTGGACTTATAAGACATCTGTCAAATAATTCTAATCAGTTTTTGTTATGTGTACTCTATTTCTGGTCAATAAATTATCATATATATACTTTACTAGATTTTCAGATATCCTTGTTAGACACCACATTTTTAGACAGTTCTTCATTCCATAGATATTTTTGTCTTGTCAACCCCACCCCTTGTCTTCAGTGGACACAGGCAAGAAATTACTTTTTATATGATCCTTTCTTGACCCATGTTTTCTTCCTTTGTGTTTCTTTGGTTCTTTCTAGAAGTAAGTATCTTTTATACTTATTTTAATCCTGAGAAGAGCTGGAACTGTGATTTCTCTTTGAGCCTGTTGTCTGTGTCACAGTGCTACAACTTGCTTCTGAAAGATGTCCCTAAGTAACGGTTTGAGACCAGTTTTGTCCTTAGGCATTTCTGCTTTGTGTTGGCATGCTTCTTGGCCTGGCCAGACCCTAGTCAGTCCCATCTCCAGTGTCTATAGACCTCTTTCTCATCCTATGTAAAACTTTTCTAGAAAATTGATCCTGTGATTTTTTTATTGGGGAGCAAGGTGGAAGGGATTGGATTTTCCTACTAGGAGTCTTATGTGTTTTCAAGATATGTTTCAAGATGTTCTGGAAAAGATAAACTTGGTTGTATTTTCTCCTGCTACTCTACCATCTTTGATACCAAACAGGCCAAAAGAAAGTGCAAGGTACCTTATAATTGCCATTAGTGGAGAAATCATTTTCTCTCTTCCTGTAATTGCAATTAGGTTTTTCTCACTGCTGAGCAGGAATCAGAGCTAGACATTAGTAGTCTCTGCCTTTCTTTAGTTCATAAGCAATGCTTTTTGAGAGGTCATGAGTATCATGAGGGAGGTTGTTTTCTTTTGATGACAATCACTCCTCATCTATAGGAGGAACTAAGTGGCACAGTAGATAGATTGATGGGCCAGAAGTCAGGAAACTCATCTTCCTGAGTTCATAGCTGGCCTCAGATACTGTGTGACACTGGACAAGTCACTTAACCCTCTTTTCCTCAGTTTCCTCATTTGCAAAGTGATCTGGAGAAGGAAATGGCAAACCACTCTAAAATCTTTGCTAAGAAAACTACAAATGGAGTCACAAAGAATTAGACATTTCTGAGACATAAAAATATTTATGGAACAAAACGCCTTCTCATCAAAATGCCTTCATTGTATCTTTTCAACTAATACAGATGTAGTGAGTCATTGCCACTCTCACCTACCTTTCTACTCTGATTATCAATAGGATCTCTGATATTACCACATGGTCTCCCAAACCTACACAGTTTCTTATTCACTCCCACATCATATTAATCAGCTTAAAGACCAGGATAGAACAAACACAAAATGGAGACTTTCCCAGTTCAGACATTGACTTGCCTAGACCGTATATGTGCTCACAGCTGTCCATTTATACAGCAACTCTATCCACCACCTTCATCTTAGGGGATAATTTACCCTAACTCTGAAAGAGTTATGAGATGGGCAGTTTTATTTTTTTCATGTACATTGGATTCTAACTAAAAAAAACCATTAATTTGAAAGTCTTCCAGTTGTACAGCCAATTAGAAGTTTCTTCAATACAATATTGCCCCAAGCTTCCACAAGGTTGTTTGGCAAGCAATTACTACATGATGCAAATATAGTCCTCATTCCATCAGTTGACAAGTTTACCCTCCATTACACATACATGAGCATCCAGATAGCACAGATAATATAGCACTGAGCTTGGAATCAGGAAAACTCATCTTCATGAGTTTAAATCCAAGCTCAGACACTTAGAAACTGTGTGATGCTGGGTAAGTCACTTAACCCTCTTTGCCTTAGTTCTTCATCCGTAAAATTAGCTGGAGAAGGAAATGGCAAACCATTTCATTATCTTCATTAAAACCTCAAATGATACCACAAAGAGTCAAACATGACTGAAATGACTGGGCAAAACACATGTGACATATTGAATACTAAATTTGTCTTCATTCAAATCTTATGTCTGACACTTATTAGCAGCGTGAAAATGGTTAAGACCCTTTGAAAAGGGCCTCATTTTCTTTAAATGCCTGTTTGTTTTTTATTGCCATAAGATTCTTTATATATAATACTTGATGATATTGTATGTGATAATCCCAGAACTGAGCCAGTAACTGTATTTTATTGTTTTGTTTTGCTTTGTAGTACATGGGGGAAAAACCTTTTGGTGACTTGTTTTTTATTCTTGCTTTTTATTCTTTTCCTTTGCTTGCCATTTGTGGTTGATTTCTTGTTTCATAGAGTTGGTAGTGGGGAACTGAGATTAGAAGAAACATTTCATTCTGCCATCTTGTAAGAAGTTCCCTCTTTTTTCTGTTCAAATGTCTAGAAAACACTCATCTAACTAAATGCTAGGATATTCCCAGGGATTGTTTTTGTTGCTGTAGGTCACAAAATGCCATTTTCTGTCATTTTGAAATTCAAAACATTTGTGCTATTTTCTGGGAAATCAGCTTTTTCCATAATTTATTCTTTTCTACACATTTCTCTGTTTTCTCAATGATACCTTATGTAACAGCTTTCTGGGTATTAAAGTATTAAATAGTATCCATACCAATGGAAAACTACAATTTTCCTGGACATTATTTATAGTTAATCAGGGAAATTTTAAAATAGTTTCTGGAATCAGTTGTTAATGCTACCAGTAACAACTGATGAGATGAGATAACACACTCAGTAGAGGGCTGAGCTTAGAATCAGAAAGACCTGAATTCAAATTCAAATTCCCCCTCAGATGCTTACTGTTTGACCATAGGCAAGACACTTCTCTTCTGTTTCTCTCATTTCCTTAACTTTAAAATGGGGATACTATTAGCACATTCTTTCACAAGGTTTTTTGTTTTGTTTTGTTTTATGAGCCTAATATGTGATAGTATTTATAAAAAGCATAGTGCCTAACACTTCATAGGCACTCTATGCCTAGATCCCCTTTTCCTTTCTTAAAAAAAGTTCTTAGTACAGTGGCTGGCACATAGTAGGAGATATATACATTCTTATTTCATTATCCTACTTGGTATATAATAGAAGTTTTGTAATTATATTGTATTGACTTAATGATTGCAATATATCAACTGACAAAAGCTGTATAGAATAACAATTTTTAAGTAATGCCTTATAGATGTAATTGAACAATAAATAAACTCCATCAATTTTCTGTACTAATGTTGGATGTTTCTGTGACCTCCATTAGATTAATTGCTTTTACTCAGAAATGACTTATGAAAGAAGAAACAAAATTTGTTGTCTCTTATAAAGTAACAACAGATTTGACTCCAAATCGTGTGTGTGTGTGTATGTGTGTATAATAGGAAATCAGTCTTAAATATATATGTATATATTAAGACTGACTTCCAATTTTTAAAAAAGATGATGGTCTTTTTCCTTTCTTGTGTTCCCAAATGCTCAGCACAGTTCCTGGCACATATTAGTCACTTAATAATTTTTTATTTATTGACTTACTAACTAACTGGCAGCACAGCAAAACAGCAATAGAGCAGCCACTAGTGGTACCACTGTCACTGCTTGGATTGGAACAAAAGCTTTGGTGTGGTCCTTATGAATCCAGATCAGTTCATCTCATAAAGCAGCTTGGTACCCTCTCCATTTTTTTGGCTCAGCATATAGGTGCTGGACATAGTGTAGACTCACACTTGATTATACCCCTTCTGCAGCTATAACCCATCTCAGGATGTACAAAGGTGACAAAAGATGCTCTAACTTGGAACATAGATGTCAAGGCAGGAAGTGTAAATCCATTTAACTATAGTCAAAGGGGATAAAAAAGGAATTCATTCTAAAGAGCAGTTATATCAAATGCCAATCAAATAAAATATTCATTAGTTTTTTATTCATACTCTATATAATAACAACTACAAATATATAATATTTCAGGTTACAAAATGTTTTGTGTAATATGTATGTAAATAAAACCTGTCATAAAAGGAAAGAGTCAATATCCTATACAGAAGTTTTACATTCAAGAGGAATATTTTACATTACCAATTAAATTGATTGTTTAAACCCTGAGGCTTTTAGGAAAAATTGTCCTTTTTTCTGTTAATTATAAAACATAATGTGTCACAAGTGGCAGAATCATATGAGATAGCTCATCTTTTTTGACTAGAAATTGGAGTTGCTAATGCTTCCTTTAGCTTGCTCCTGCTTTTAACGAGCTAGTTTGAGGTTTTCTAGGATAGAAGGGAGAAAGTAAGCAGGTTTAAAAAAAAAATAGAAGCTTCAGTGTCAGCTGCCAATCAAAGTACTCTGCTAGTGCTACTTTTCAACCTTCAGGCATTTCTATGACCATCACTAAAAATGAATACTGTCTAAGCAGAAATGCATAATTATTTCAATCAAATTATGACTAGGCTGCACAATACAATTACCTAGTTTAATTTGGAGGATGAGTTAATTGAACAAATTTTCCCGTCTGCCACGTGTTATTTAAAGGATTACAAAAGGAAATTGAGTGATAGAATTATATTTCAAGAGTAAGTGTCTATGTGTGTGTGTTTTGTGTTCATACACGTGCATACATGTGGAGAGGTATATTACTTTTTATAAATGTCATTCCAATATAATTGTTTTCTACTTTCTTTCCTTTAGGAGTATAAAACATACTTAATGGTGAAAAGTATATTTTAGAAGCATATTCTTAGAAGAAAACAGGTATTTTCAGAAGGACAGAAAGTACCACTTTGCTTGTGCCCACTGATTTCTCAGAGGAGTACCTCGACTGAAAAGACACTTCAGTATGAATTGCTACGTGTCACTACAATTTCTCTTGGGACTGGCTCAACTATGTCCCTGTCACACAGATATGACCAACTCTGAAATGCATGAGATGAACCAGCCACTAGGATCTCATTTGAGAGCAAAGCGGAGCTGGGTGTGGAATCATTTTTTTGTGCAAGAGGAACTGACAGGAATTGATCATCATGTTGGCCGGGTATGTTTCTTGTGCTTCAAAAGTGCTAGAAAGAGTGAACTTTTCACCAAAAACAGTTGCATAAGTCAGGAAGTTGTGCTAAGGATATATTATGTTAGTGTGACTGAACATGCAGAGTGAATTGCTGGAAAGAATCAGAAGCCACCAGAGTTCATAATTTCAGCAGCTTAAACAGCACAATTATAAATTTTAAAAAAGTAGCCTTGAAAATGCTGCCCTCATTTATCAACATCTGGCGATTTGCTGGTGCTAGTTTTGGCAGTGGATCAAAGCAACCACACTGAGCACAATACAGTTTACAAGCAGAATTTAGCATGCTTTTCCTATTACACTAAGTAGCACTTGATTTATCCATCATTAATTTTTAATGAAGCAGATTAATACTGAAATCCTTTTACAGTTAAGACTCTACAGAAACCTGTAAGGTTCATTAGATTAATATAGTTATAGGATTTTCATCCCTTTTCATTTTAGCATCTATTTTGAGAAAAATTTCATTACTACAACAAAATATCTGTCTATACAATTATTTTGTTATTTTTTAGCTTTTTTTTTTAAACAGAGGTAATTGCAGCCTATAGATCTCTTGACCTTTTCTGTAAGACATTTTCTAGATGAATGAATTGAAATAAGTTTAACTGCTAATTAACTAACACTAAAATTTAATTGGGCCCAAAGGGTGAAGTATTCAAAATTCATTAACTCCCTTTTCACAGTCTCTTCAGAAGAAATCCTGTATTCAAATAGTGTCTCATTCCAATGTGAATGTACATATATGTACAGCTTAACCATGTATAAATTTAAACATAAATAAGGGCAACTGCTTATGCTAAGGCCTTAGTTTCTCCAGAAATAAAGTCTGAAATACATTTTACCTCTTGCTAATGCTTGTTTCTGCCTTACAACTTTAAAAAAAGTAGTAGACACTATTTAACCCTCTTGAAAACACTGTAATTATCATAAACCAACATCTCTCCAGGAATAGTAGATGTAATTGAGGCTTAGAGTTAATTCTTGATAGTTAACTATTTTTTTTAGCCATGTTCTCTCTCAATCAATTTTTTTACAGAACAGCATATGTTCTGTTGTCACTAAACAAAATGTGGGGTTAAGATAAGCTGGTGACTTTCAATAACAAAGCTGCTCTGGGAAAATATATCAACAGGAGCCCAAAGTCAGTTTGTCTTACTCGTTAACTTTCCCCTGTTGTAGGACGCATATACAGTACATAAACCACATTTTGCTTTACTTCAGATAGTAAATGACTTTTACTTATTCTCCAGACTGCAGCCAATATTTAAGAAAATGGTCTATCTTACAGAAGATTTTCCATTAACATCCAATTCAGACTTTAATAACATGCACTAGAGTCTCAACTAACTGATTTAAAGCAGAGCAAGAGCACCAGTAATACCTGAAAACTTAATAAAAGGTAGAATATCACTGCTTCATGCAATACAGGAAACATCCTTTTTTTGATCTATTTGGTAAAAAATTGGGGCTAGATGTGGTAATTATATATAAAAATCCACTTTATAGTACTGTTTCCTTAAAAATTTAGTTACTATGCAGAATATATATATATATATTTATGTATATATATTTACATATATGTATATTCTATATTTTCTGTAACACCGAAGTGAAACTTAATTTACTTATACTTTTTATTTAATACCTGAGTCATAGCATCAAAGATGTTTGGTAAAGTATTTATTATCTCTAGATCATCATTCTATAAAAATCACCTAATTAACATGCCTAGGTCATAGCATAAATGTCTCATAACAGCTATTTCTCTACTAATTGCACATTTTTAATTATCTTGTTTCCCCTTGGAATATTAAACCAAGCTTTAAAAATCTATCTTTAGAATGAATATACTGAAGATCCATGTGGTGTGTACATTTCTCATCTTGATAGAATGTGTCCATTTCATTTTTCCTCATCACTCTGACCACATTCCAGGTAGATTCAGGCTTTGGTATAAAAGTGCAAAGAATCTATGTAATAAATGGCAGGTTTGAATCCTTCTCTGAATTGTCACATTTTTACTAGTTGATAGATATTCCTCATGGTTTAGATCAGCCCTGGTTCAAAATGAGGTAGATTATTGAAGCCGATTATATAAATACTTTCCCCTACATGACATGAGTTCTTTTAGTAACTTTTCCACAATAATAGGTGGTAAATTGGGAGCTTTCTAAGGTGATGGTTTCTTAGGTACTGTTATTATCCTGTTCACCTTATAATTCTTCAGAGCCTCTCAGATAAAAGAAAGGGCACTTTAACATAAGGTGATTAAATAAAATCATTCATGTGAAGTCAAATGGTAGGAATCATTTTCTTATCAGGTATATATTTACAAATTCATATTGTAATTGAAAAAGATTAAACTCTTCACACCTTTTCCATATTTTGAAATTAACATAAATGTCAAAATCTGAGTAATCTCATTATTAAATACCTTGATTAATATAAATGATATAGATTGGTCTTTCAGATGATAACAATTGAGTGTATATGGGGGAAGAAAAATTGCAGGGGGGCAAAATTGGAATAGCAGAGCAAAACCAATATTGGGGATAAATGGTTTACCTCTCACAGTCTGCAAAAATAAATAAAAACATTTTGATCTCTTTATGGATGCTTCTCCCTGTTTCAATTCCATGCAATTTGACACAAGTTAATAATAAAAGATCATAAGTGCATGCATTTATTACTTTAAACTTTTCAGTGTTTTGTGTATATTAACTAAATTGATTATTCCAAACACCTAGGATGTAGGTGCTATTACTATTCCTATTTTACTGGTGAACTGAGTCTGTGACAGGTTGTCATTTCCTCACAAACAATCTACTCATGTGAAGCAGGATTTGAATCCTAAATTCAAGTTATTCCCAACCCTTTTAATATGCTGTAACCCATATCTGCCTACTACGTGTCAGACACTGCTTTTCCAGATTTTCTACTGAGTCTCTTTGACCTCTAGTGTTTTCCCAGACACAAAGTAATTTTGCAGAATATGTGAGAATGCTGCTTTCTTACCTGCATCCTATTACTGACCTTGAAAGGAAAGTTGAACTAAACTTTGAAATTATATTGGTTGGTTGGTGGTCAGACTAGTAATCAAAGTAAGAAAAAAATTAACAGAAATAGTCAGACTTCTGGAAAATAAGTCTTCCAAAGAGGTGAAGGATAATATTTAATATTTATAATTATTAGGTAAATGTTTTTTCCTTTGTTATTTAAAACTTACAAATGATAGATATCTCTATTTCTGTAAGCATTTTTTCTAAACAAGTCATTCCTACTTAAAATACAAAAGAGCCATTTGTTATATAGCACTATATAGTTTATAATTTTATGTATCACAAAAGTATTTAAATACTTTACCTTATTTCATCCATATGACAGACTTTATTATGCATGTATAGCAAGTATCATTATCCAAATTTTTCATGTATAGAAACTGAGGAAAAGAAAATAAAGTGAATTGTTCAAAACAATATTTAAGTTAAGTGATGACACTCAATTTCAATATGGAACTCTCACTGTATATAGCATGTAATCTTTGGACTTTGTGTTACTGCTTTCATTGTGTATAAACATATGCATTTTGGGTCAAATATTTTTAAAATAGTTTATCTTGTGACAAATTCTTATCCAAGGACCAGCCTGGATGAATTCTATGAGAATTATCATGAAAAAAATAGGTCACTAAGTGATCAGCCTTTCTTTTAATAGCAATTATTGACTAAGATATAGTCAGCTAAGAGATAGCTATATTCACTAGTGAACAGAGTATCCACTCTGATGAAAACATAGATCCTTAAAAAAAGAATTCAAATTCAATAAAATCATTATTTTTTGTCCCCTATTTAGGGTTAAGTACAAACTAAAATATTATATTTTATCCCTTACAGGTGAGACTTAATTTTGACAATAGGGATGGATCTTTGATATATGTATTGTCTGGGGAAGGAGCTGGGAGTATTTTTACCATTAACAACAGAACGGGTGACATAACTGCCATAAAGAAGCTTGATAGAGAGGAAAAATCCTACTACAAACTAAACGCCCACGCAATAAATGTTGTAACTGGGGAGACTCTGGAACCTAAATCTGAATTTGTCATCAAAGTTCTGGATATCAATGACAATCAACCAGAGTTCCTAGATGGACCTTATGAGACCAGCATACCAGAGATGTCTCCAGAAGGTACTGTACATTAGACACTTAACATTAATGAGCATTTCTAAAACATTTTCCAGGTTGTGTTTCTTTAAAAGAGTATATTTAACAAGCATCCTGATTCTTTTATAAAAATTTTTGTAAATTTATTGTATAAATAAATTTCTTTAAATTTTCCACTAAAGTAAAATATTCATGAATTGTTAAGACTCTAAAAGTATGGTTTCTATCCATTCAACAAATATTTATTGTCTATTATGTACAATGATCTGTTCTAGTCATTAGGAGCCATATAAATAGAAGTAAAACATATATTTGTTCTCAAAAAGTTTATAATGTAGTATGAGAATAAGAGGTGTGCACAAACATGACAAATTAGAATGTTTAGTACATAATAAAATATAAGTAAAATGTGATCAGTTAAGATCAGAAAAAACAACAATTATCTAATTGCCTGGGCAATTAGATGATCATGAGGATTAGAAGAAAGCTTAAGAGAGAACATGGTATTTGACTTAGTCATTGGAAATTCAGGATTATTTTAACATGTAAGAAGATGGACAAAGTATCACAGGAACAGGGAATACATTAGCAAAGGTGAGGAGGAGTTGCAAAAGCTTATAACATGATCAGTATAAAAATAAGTTTGATTTCAATCTGGAGTATAGAATAAATGTTAGAGAATGTATAAGTTTGGAAAGATAGGTTGAAACCATGTTGTTAAATGCTTTGAATGATAAATTAATGAGTATGAGTTTTGTCTCCTTGCCAATAAGAGGGTGTTAATGATTTTTGAACAATGAAGTGATAATCTTACCTGTACATTAGTTATTTTGGAAGCTATATTCAAATTAGAGTGAGGAGAATTTGAAAGCAAGAGATGGTTAAGAGGTTTCAATATAATGTTGAAATAATGGGAAACTGACTTTGGGAAGTGTGATAGTGGATTGTGAATTAAATGGAGAGACAGGAGCAAGGAATATTGTGGTAATTAAAGAGAATGATAAAAATGAGACCATATACCAAAACCTAAGGGATATAGCAACAGAAGCAGAGGAAATTTTATATCTATAAAATCTCATATTAATAAAATAGAGAAAGAACAGAACAATGAATTGGAATTGCACTTAAATATACTAGAAAAAAGAACAAATTTAAAATCCTCAACTAAACACCTAATTAAGAATACTAAAAATTAGAGGTAAGATGAAAAATTAAATGTAAAAATTCATTGAATTAATAAGTAAATCCAGAAGTTGTTTCTCTGAAAAAAATCAACAAAATTAATAGTTCGCTGGTTTATCTGATAAAAAAAAAGAGAGAGAGAGAGAAGAAAACCAAATCACTAGCATTAAGGATGAAAAGGGTGAATATAGCACCAATGAAGATTATTGGGAGTTATTTTGTTTAATTATATAAAATCAAAGTTAATGAAAGAGAAATAGAAGAATATTTACAGAAAATAAATGGCCTAGAGTATCAGAGAAAGAAATAGAACATCTAAATAAACCTATTCAAGAAAAATAAATTGGCCAAACCATAAATGAACTTCCTAAGAAAAAAAGCATCAAAACCAGATTGATTTAAAAGTGAATTCCACCAAACATTTAAGGATCAACCCTATTCCAATATTTAAAAAATTGAAATAAGAGGTAAAGAAGGAGTCACAAGGAGCAAAAACAAAGAAAATTATAGACCAATTTCTTTAATGTATATGGATGCAAAATCTTCTTTTTTTCTTTTTTCTTTTTTTTTTTAAATCCTTAACTTCTGTGTATTGGCTCATAGGTGGAAGAGTGGTAAGGGTGGGCAATGGGGGTCAAGTGACTTGCCCAGGGTCACACAGCTGGGAAGTGTCTAAGGTCCGATTTGAACCTAGGACCTCTAGGCCTGACTCTCAATCCACTGAGCTACCCAGCTGCCCTGGATGCAAAAATCTTAAGAAAACACTAAGTAAGAAACTATAAAAAAAGTCATAAAGATGATACATTGTAACCAAACTGGATTTATGTCAGGAATGCAAGTATTATTTAATATAAGAACATTTTAACTTACTTGGTAATATCAATAAAAGTAATAAAACATATGATAATATAAATAAAACAAAAAGTCTTTTGATAAAATGTAACACTCATTTCTATTAAAAGCACTAGAAGTTACAGGTAGAAATGGATTTTCTTCTTAAAAAGATGCAAAACATCTACCTAAAGACACCAGCAATATTATTTGTAGTGAAGAGAAAACAGAAGTCTTTCCAAAAAGATCAGGAGTGAAACAAGGATATCCATTATCACCAATATTATTTAGCATAGTATTATAAATGCTAGCAATAGCAAAAAGAGAAGAAAAAGAAATTGAAGGAATAAAAATGGGCAAAGAGGCAATAAAACTATCTGTTTGCATATGACATGATAATATATGTGGAAAATCCTAGAGATTAAAGTAAAAAGTTAGTTGAAACTTATCAATAACAGTAACAAAGTATCAGGATAAAAATAAACCCCCAAAATTATCCTCATTCTTATAATATACTGACAAAATTCTGCAAGAAGAGATAGAAAGAGGTATACTCCATTTAAAATAACTGCAGGTAGAATAAAATACCTGGGAATTTATCTGCTGAAACAAACCCAGGAACTAAATGAACATAAATGTGTTATAATGAATTCCTGGGACAAGATGGACACTATTTTGAGTGACAAGACTGGCAGTTGAAGATCTTGGAATGTACCCAGATGCCACAAGCCAGGGCAAAACTCAGTTGGAGCCAACCCTATAAATACCCACCAGGCACAGCACAAGGCGGCTCAGTCTGGAGCAGAACTTGGGAGGTGGGAGGTTGAGAGGGAGGGTAGGCCTGTACCTTCAACTCAACTGCTTTACTGAGAGAGCTAGAGAGCATTTACAACCATCATCATTAGAGCTGAGAGAGAACAGTATTATTGTCGTTGCAAATATATTTTTTTAATTTAACGTAGTCAAAGTATTTATTTTACATCTTGTAAACTTCTCTATCTTGGTTGACCATATGTTCTTCCTTTGTCTATAGATCCAACAGGAAAACTCTTTTGCACTCCCTTAAATAATTCATAGTATCACCCTTCATTTCTAAATGATTTATCTATTTTGACTTTATCTTTCTGTATGGCAGAAGATGTTGATCACAGCCTAATTTCTGTCATCCTATTTTCTAATTGTTTCTATTAGGTTTTGTTAAAAAAAATGAATTCTTCCAAAATTTAGATCTTTGGATTTCTTATATATTAGGTTACTTTGGTCATTTACTACTACAGGTTGAGTGCATAATCTATTCTATTGATCCACTACTCTTTCTTAGCCAGTATCGGATTATTTTGTTGGTTGCCACTTTATAATACAGTTTGAGATCTGATACAGCTAGGCCATCTTCCTTCATATATTTTCTCCATTATTTTCTTGATATTCTTAGCCATTTGTTCTTATAGATGAATTTTATTATTATTTTTCTAGGTCTGTGAAATAATTTTTGATTAGATTAATTGGTATGGCACTGGGTAGGTATTTTAATTATGTATAATTTTCTTTTTTATTACATTGGCATAGTTTGCCAACGAGCATCAATATGTTCCAATTTTTGGGATATGACTCTATTTGAAAAGTGTTTTGTTTTAGTGTTCAAATAGTTGCTGAGTTTGCCTTGGCAGGTATTTTATATTGGCTATAGCTACCTTAAATGGGATTTCTCTTTTTATTTCTTGCTGTTGGACTTTATTGATAGTACAAAAAAAATGCTGAAAATGTATGTGGATTCATTTTATATCCTACAAATTTGCTAAAGATTTTAATTGTTTTGATTAGTTTTTTGGTTGATTGACTTGAATTCTCTAAGAATGCCTTCATATCATCTTTGAAAATTGATAGCTTTATTTCCATATTGCAAATTCCAATCCTTCAATTTATTCTTCTCTTCTTTCTATGGCTAGCATTTCCAGTACAACATTAAATAGTAGTAGAGACAATAGACATGCTTGTTTCACTCTTATTCTTACTGAGAAGGCTTCTACTTCATCCAAATTGCAGATAATGCTTGCTGATCCTTTCATAGATATACTATTTATCATTTTAAGAAAAGTGTCATTTATTCCCATTACATTTTTAATAGGAATGAATGTTGTATTTTGTCAAAAGCCTTTTCTGCATCTACTAAGATAATCATATGGTGTCCTGTCTTGGTTATTGATATAATCAATTATGCTGATTATTTCCCTAATATTGAACCAGCCCTAAATTCTTGATATAAACACCACCCTGGTAATAGTGTATGATCCTTGTGATATATTGCTCTTTGCTATTATTTTGTTTAACTTTTACAACAATTTTTCATAAAAAAGATTTGTCTATATTTTTCTTTCTCTTTTTTTCTCTTCCTGATTTAGTTATTCGCAATATATTTGTGTCAAAAATTTGATAGAATTCCTTCTTCAGCTATTTATCCCAGTAGTTTTATATAGTGTTTGGAATTAATTGTTCTTTAAACATTTGGTAGAATTCACTTGTAAATTTGTCTGGAACTTTGGTTTTTTTTTTTCTTATGAAATTTCTTGATGACTAGTTCTCTTTCTCAAGTTTGCATAATTATTTTATTTCCTCTTTTATTAATCTGAGCAATTTGCATATATATATGTACATATATGTTTCATATGTATATTTCACTTATCATCAGATTTATTAGCGTGTAAATGGCCTAAATGACTCCAGTTAATTGCTTTATTTTCCTCTTCATTGGTTGTGTTTACCATTTTAATTTTTGATTCTGGTATTTAGTTTTCTCCTTTTTTTTAAATCAAATTAGCCAATAGTTTTTTTCCTTCATGAAATCAGTTCATTTTCTTATTTATTTGTTCAATGGTTTACTTCTTTTCAATTTTATTAATTTCTCCTTTGGTCTTCAGGATTTCTAATTTGGTGTTTATTCGGGGAATTTTAATTTGTTCTTTTTCTTTTTTTTTTTTTTTTTAGTTGCATGCCCAGTTCAGTGATCTGTTCTTTCATTATTTTAGTGATGTTAACATTTAGAGGTATGGATTTCCCCCCCAACTACTGCTTTGGCTGATTCCTAAAAATTTTGGTATGTTGTCTCCTTGTTGTCCTTCTCTTTAATTAAATTGTTGATTATTTTTATGATTTGTTCTTTGACCAGGACAGCCTTTCAGATAAAGTTACTTAGTTTCCAATTAATTTTTGAACTTTTTTTGCATACATTTAGTATTTCTATTTTCTATATTTGGTTGTGTGGTATATCTAGTTATATGGTCAATATTTTTGAAGGTACTATTCATTGTGGAGAAAAAGCATACTCCTTTCTATTCCCATTCAGTTATCTTCAGAGATTTATCTAATTTAACTCTTCTACAACTCTATTCAATTCCTTAATTTCTTTTTGTTTATTTTTTGTTTGATTTATCTATTTATGAATATGACTATTAAAGTTCCCTACTAATATAATTTTGTCTATTTCCTACTATAATTTCTCCTTCAGGAATTTTCTCTTATAGGAATATAGGATTCTATGCCATTTGGAAGATATATGTGTAGTACTGACATTACTTTATTGTCTATGGTTCTTTGTATCAAGATGCAATTTCCATCCTTATCCAATTTAATTAGACCAGTGATGTGCAAACTACAGCCTGCAGGCCAGTTGTGGAGGGTGGGGGCTGAGGAGGGGGTCTGAAATGTTCTATCAGGGCCAGGGAACATTATTGCTAATCTGAAGAATACGATGAGTAAGATACAATACAATGAAACTTCAAAAGAGTTGCCTTAGAAACAGACTGACAGATGAGCATTTCCTTTTCTTTGGCTCCCTCTTTAAAAAGTTTGCCCATCACTGAATTAGATTAATTTTCTTTTTTGCTTTGTCTGAGATCATTGATCTTCTTTTTTAACACTATTTAACCCCTATTTTCTGTTGCTTCTGCTGCTCCAGTACTTGTTTTGAGGCAGGGATCTGTGTGTGTAGGAGTTGGTGTTTGGAGGTTGGTTTGGTGAGCTAGGAACATTCCTCACTACTATCTGAGCTCTCTGAAGTGGAAGTTCATCAACCCCTTCTTTATGATCTTTCTTGTACTTGTTTAATATTAAAGTTACTGAATTTCAAGAAATGTATTCTCTTAATTTATAGTGTATTGTCAGATTCTTTATAGAATCACTCTACTTCTTTCTTCCTTCTAGCATGCATGTAGGTTTTGAAAAGAGACTTTATCATTCAATTATATTATAAAGATCTGATTTTTAGGATGCTAATTCATATATTATAGCAGATTCTACTCTAATATGTTGAATAATTTTTTTGTTTTAAGTAATTCATATTGATTTTTTCAGTCAAGATTTCCTAGACCAATGTCCTTACAAGTATGTAGGAGGGAAAGGATAATTTATAAGATTATAAATTCTTTAATAATTATTCATGCATGTTGATTAATAATAACTATAGTTACTAAAATGACTATCATAAACGAACTAGGAAGGCTTGTTAGACATTCAAATCCTTTTTAGTAGGCATTGCAGCATTCTCATTTGCTATAAAGGGTGAACATGTGTGACTAGGAAGATATTATCCACATAGGCAAGCTTGGGCAACTCTGTATCAGACAGCCTTGCCTCTTAAGACATCAAATATAGGTCATACATATAGATTCTCTGTTTTCTTATTGAATAATTTTCTGGTTAAGAGCTGAAATTTAATTTTTTCTAGATATATTACAGGATATAAAACAGTATGATATCCAGTAGCTGATCTGATAACAGATATATAGAACCAGAATGGTCCTTCATTTTATAGGTGAAGAAACCAAGCCTTTAAGAGGGTAAATGACTTGCCCTAGTTGATGCAGATAATAAATAGAAGGTCCAAGATATGTACAATATTGATCAAGACAATAACCAAAAACAACTTAAAGCTTCTGTTTTAATTATAAAAATTGACATCAATTTTATTGATGTAGATAATTTCCTAAGCAGATAACTTCATATGACCTCTGTGGAGCAGAACATAGAGAACTTTTTAAAATTTTAAATCAATTAGAAAAAAACATACATGATGAAGTGATCAGTCACCTTTGAATAATGTTATATTTAGAAAGAAGCATTTATAAAATGCTGGAATGTATACTTTGGATGAATGTTTATCACAATTGCTATATTCTGTAGTGTTGTTCAATTTTAATATCACTTAAAAGATCATTTAACATTTGATTTCCTTTAATATGATATTAAATAGCTTTTTACTTTTTTAAATAGAGAGTCTTCTAGTATCTGTTATAAAAACTGTTATGACTGATAAATGGGTGAATGCTGCAGGGATACAGCAGGGATATGTACCCTCTCTCCCTGATGGTATTGGAAGGAGAAGCTGAGTGGCAAAAGAAATCCTTACGTGTTACCCTTGAGTTGTGATGGGGAACACTCAGGACTCTCAAGTGAATCAAGATGAAGGAGCTGCACCCAACTCCAATATAACAGTGTACCAGGAATAAGTGATCAAACAAGATACTGTGGATTAGATCACACAGCTCCTTGACTTCTTATCCTGGCTCTAAATTAATGGAAATACTAGTGACTGTGGCTCAATTTAAGATTGAATAATCCCTCTTCCTTCAGATATCTAAGGATAAGAATCACATCCACCTAAGTTAGTTTCAGGGTTTAATGATAACAACTTAGGGAAAAGCAAACAGGGAATTGAAGGTAAGAGGCACAAAGGAAAACTTGGCTAAAGCTATAGATGAATGATTGTTATTAGCTTGAAGGTAACAGGAATAGAGGATAGCAGTTTAGATGTTTATCCTCTCCTCTTGCAGCCTGGCCAAGCCAGGCTATAACCTGAACCAGGCTGTTGGATGGTATTAGATGGTGCTTCTTCTTAGGTGATAAATGATCAGGGTACATAATATTGTTTCACACAGGACTGGAATTAAGATATTGATCAGTAATGGCTGCTGGTAACCTGATTTGATTTGGCCTACTCAACCACAACCTCCCACTGAAATTCCTTCTCCAGAATGAGACCCTGTCTTCCAGTCTCCTACTCCTTAAATACCCTGTCCAGTAAATGCTTTTTCATTCCTGTCTTATGCCATGCTTTGGTTCATTCCGAATTCCAAACCGCTATATGTCAATCATTCTGCCCTCCATTTTTGCATAGCAAAAATGATATTACATATAGAACTATTAGAATAATAAAATAAAAGCATTTTTTTCCTCTGAAGAAAAGTTGCATCTTAAAAATATCCTTTATTGTTTATTTGCATGCATTCTTCAGTGAAGAAAACATTTCAGGAAATGCATGTTACCTCACACATTGATACTTTTAAACAATTTTTAATATGGAATGCACAGTTCCAGACTCTACTATTTAAAAGTGAACATAAAATGTACTTTTTTCTTGCAAATGACACAAATTAATTTTTAAAAAAATCTTAATATGAACAAGTCCTAATTTTAAGATTGCATATTTCTCTTGTTGAAAATAAAAAAACACTAATTAAATTTAATATATTTTTAAAGGAAACAAAAAATTCAGATTCTTGTCATTATTTCCTGATTTTGTGGTCATTATCAAAATGTAGCAGTTAGATTAAATTTTATGTACTTTGGTGCAATAATATTTATAAAGGTTTTAACAGTACTAGATTTAAAGTTAAATATAAAATATAAATTCGTTTGAGGGAGCACAACTGTTCTCTTTGAAAAATGAAACTCTACTTTTAGCCATTTTTAAAAGTGGTGGAAGCTGTGGCAGACCTCTACAATTAGATATTGTTTTCATATTGGATGATGCATTTATTTGTAACAGACATAGGAACATATAGCATTTCCATTTTAATGTTTTGTTTAATTTTTGTTGAATCAGAAGATCAGAGTTGGGCCAAAACACTGTTCTATTGTTAACTCTAGACTATCTCTAAGTGGCTTCTTATTCACAGTAAGTGTTTCCTGAATGAAGCTCATTCAGGCTGAGTGGGTGTAGAGAACTAATTAAAGTGTAGTGGAACTAAAACTCTTCATAAATAGTGTCTTTCCTCATAATTTATTCATAAACTCATTCTATGAAAAGACATCTTTTCTCCTCACCACTAATAGTAAAATAAAAATAACCATGCCAACAAAATAAATGATGCATTTTTAAATCCAAGGTTTATACTTCTGCTCTAGACATTCATATGGCTTGTTTAGTGTGCAATAATGGAGGAATTTTATTTATTTAGTGTGTGATAATAAAGAAATTCAGATATCAGGATTTATCATTTTTTGATTGCTGAGTTCCCCTAATTCTTACATGATATATAAATGAATTTATATGCTGAAGCTCAGCATTCCCTTATTGCTTAATAATATATCCAAATGACTCATATAATCACTGCATGAATAAATATTCTATGACAACATCAGAGAAAGGCTATATACCTGGCTAACTTATTAGTAATGCACAATTTTGTATTTGAATGAAACTAAATTGGAGGTATCAAACAGATCTTTACAGGGTCTTGGGAAATGTTATTAAATCTAGAATGATGTTTCATGATATGAAAGTTAATTTGGTTCCACAAAAGGTATAATTTACTGGAAGCCAATAGAACACAACTCTAAAAGGAATGACTAGACACTCAGGGAGAACTTGGTTTTGATATTCTAGATTAATGGTATTTTAATTGATTTTTATCACAATAAACTAAAAGATTATATCAACAAATAAAGACTTCAGTGACTGTTGAACTATAATAGTTTTTCCTCAAGTATATCAGATGCTTTTACATGTGATGCCACTAACATGACTGGTAAATTTCTACAAATGTACAATGCCCAGCATTGGCAGGAGGCAAATGAAGTTTCATTATCTTTAGTTATATAAAGAGATCCTATATTTGACATTTATTGTAACAAAGAAAGTTAGACAGAAAGATTTATTAGGCATTTTACATTTACTTTAAAAAGCTCCCAAGAGATACACCCTTTATTCACTTTTATTTACTTAAGTAATCTAAGCACCTGGAGTTATTAGAGTAAACATCATGTGTGTCTTACATTTTTTAAAACATGAACAAAATCCTGTGAGAATAATTTAATGTATATGCTTCATTAATCAAAACTTCCTTAGTTACCAATCATGTTTAATAAGTCTGTCTAGTTTTTTTCATCTTGACCGTCCTTACTTTGGTCTCTCCAACTGACCACTGAGCCCCTAGTATGGCTTGGCAATACTTTTTGGAAGACAGTTTGGAAAAGACGTGATGGCCAATATAATTGAAGAGGTAGGAAGACAAATGTGTCATCATTTAAGAAGCAATGTGATAGGATGGAAGGAAAGACTATTATCTGGGTAATCAGTACATCAAGGAAGGTTGTATAGTGTGTGTGTGGTGGAAGTGGTGGTATGTTTCAGAGTTTTACTTTAGACTCCAAAAAAATAGTGAGGAATGAGGGGCCCATGTCCACTGATTCAGGAGAAAAGCAAGAATAAATGCACTTTTTGCAAATATTCATACCTGAATGTTTTGTAAAAGAAAGAATATAAAATACATTCAGGTATGAATATTTGCAAAAAGTGCATTTGCTCGCAATAGAATAGCCTGATACTAGGTTTTTCTTGCTATATTACAATTTCCAAAAGTTAGAAGAGGAAGACGTCAGGAGTTTATGCTTGAATTTTTTTCAAGCCAGTACACTTTAAGTGATACTACATTTAGAGGTTTCTATCACAAATTATTTTGTATATCTGACATATCCGTCTACTAGACTACAAACTGCATGAAGTAAAGGAATAAACTTTGTACCTCTGTCATCATCAGCCATAGGTATCTATATGCTACTGCATTACATAAAATGTAGTCCTTAAAAACATTTGTGGAATTGATATGAAATATCAAACATATCTATATACAAATAAAATTTAAAATATTTCCCAATGAAAAATATAAATGCCTTTTGAGTTATATGTGTTAGTACCTATAAACATAGGTGATCAAGCCGAATCTTTAAACAACTATAATACCTAAAATGTGCAAGGATCTGGTTTGTATAAGAAAAATTCCTGCATATTTACTTTCTTCAATAATGACATATTAATTGTCCTATGTCCCTTATGCATTTAGATTTATAAAGTAAATATTTAGATAACCCTAGAAATTTTATTTGCATATGAAGACTATTTAGTATGAAAAAGATTGTGTCAATGCTCATTAATTACGCCCAAATTAGTAAATTATTTTTTTATAAAGGAAGCCGTCATCATTTCATGGAATATTTCAGAATAATCAAAGTAATTGTTAACTGAAGAAAGAAATTACCTTATTCTGATGGAGTAAGACAAAAAAAGAAGAAATCCACACAACTTAGATACTAAAATGAAGCATATTTCCTTTACAAACTACCCTTGTTGACAACCTCATGAGATTGCTTCCAGTTTTGTATGTCAGATATAACTAACTTGGCACTGTAGATGAAATCATGTTTTGCAGATTGATTCTGCTATCTCTCTGGCTCTGTGTAGCAAGTGTTAATAGATGTTTTAGGATATAAAATCCTGTTCAAGTCCTCTTGAATATTTTGCTTTATTTGTTTACAATTTATTTCTTTTAGTTCTTCTTGGGTCTTAAATTACTGATTGTTATATATAATAGAAGGAGTTTGCTTCTAACTATGGTGTTCTCAATAAAACCTATTAAAGCAGACATAACAGAGAGAGTAAGAAAAGTTTGCCTACAGATCTTACATTATGATTTATGTGAAAACTAGAATTTGAGATGAAGATAAGTGGAAACAATTAAAACCAAATAAAGATAAAATGATAATTGAATTCCTGTAATGTCTTCTAGCTCTAATATGGCTCAATTTTTCCCTCCAAGTCCTGAGTTAAATAGATGGTAACAATTCTAATTTATATGACATTAACAAACCCACAAAGTACTTTATTCATAATAGCTATGTGTCATAATTTGCACATATATTATTATCCCTCATCATATAGTTGTAGAAACTTGGGCACAAAAGAGTTAAGTGATTTTCCCAAGGGACAAAGTTAGTAAGTATTGCAGTCAAGATGTGAACTGAGATTCCTGAGTATATCTTAATTTGATAACTTATAGGACTTCATGCTCACTTTTATTTTTTTTCCAACTGGATCTCCCTATTTCATCCAAGCTGGAAGTGCAAAATTCAGTCATTAAACTAATCCCACTATTGGTCAACATGTAAACTTTGGGCTACTCCTTTTCTGACCTGGAATGATTCAACTCTCTGCAGGCAGCCCAGTGGCCTCCTGTTCCAAGGGCACATCATAATGTTGGCAGATTACCCATTTGTTGTTAGCTCTACTGAAACTCAAAAATCTTGAGTTCAAATAGGGCTCAGCCTCCTCCTTGTAAGGATTATAGGTTGCCAATCTCAGACATGTTTATATTTTTTTGAGGGTGAAATCTGTTCTTCCTGGGTATTTACAAGCTTTACTCAGCACTAAAAATCAGTGGAAAATAATAATACCCAAAGCTTAGACAGGATGCCCAGCTACCAGCATTCTGTGATTTTTATAGAATCATATTTTAGAAAAAGAAGAAAATATAATCTTTTTTTTCCACTTGAAGACTTAAAACCATTAAATGTAACTTACCTATTTTCAGATAGCTTTTAAGTGGCAGCATCAGAATTAACTCAGGACTCCTGATTTGGTGCCCACACACTTCTGATTTGGAAACATAAGATTGCAATTCTTGAGGTTATAATAACCCTCTATATTTAATGCTTTATTTTTAACATTTTGATACAATTTTTAATAATTGTTTTCTGACATTCTGTGATCCAGGCTTTCTTTTTTTCTCTTGTCTCTCCCTCCTCCCTAAAACAGCAGACAGTATGACATAGAATGTATATGTATATGTATTTAATACATATTTCCATATTCATCTGTTTTGAAAGACATATTTTACTTATGCTTGACAAAAATTCATGTAGGAAATAAACTGAAAAATGGTTTGTTTCAATCTGTATTCACTTTGTCAGTTCTTTCTATAGCAGTGGATGCAAACATCATGAATCCTTTAGAACTGAGAGATGTTTGCATTGCTGATAGTAGTTAATTTATTCACAATTGATCATTGCACATGATTGCTGTTACAGTGTTCTCATGGCTCTGCTCACTTCACTTTACATCACTTCAGCAGAGTCTTTTCCAGGATTTTTTGTGGGGGTTGTCTTTTCATCATTTCTTAGGGGAAAAGAGTGTCCCATTACAACCATATACCACAAGTTGGTCAGCCATTCCCCAATTGATGGACATCTCTTTAGTTTTCAGTTCTTTGCTACCACGAAAAGAGCTGCTACACACACACACACACACACACACACATATATATATATATATATCTTTGTACAAGTAGATCCTTTTCCCCTATCTTTGACCTCTTTGGGATACAGACCTAGTAGCGATATCAATGGTCCAAAGAGTATGTATAGTTTAGTTTTATGGCCCTTTGTACCCTTAATGTTTTATATAGTTAAAATGACTAATTCATGTATTTATCTCCTGCTTATCACTGACAGGAATTAGAATGAGACAGACTGAGAATTAATCTGAAAAGAAAATTTTGATTGAAGAAAATATAAGAAGCTGTGGAACAAATGTGAGCCTTTAGAGCCATCAAGAGACTTTGACAAAATAAAGAAAAAAGGGTATGAGACCCATAGATATCAGTGAGTAGAAATAAAATGAGGCAGAGTAGGGATAGAATAGGATGAGAATTGCTTATTATACAATTTTGACATAATATTTTCAAAATTCAAAATAAAGGAAAGAGTATTTTTTTAAAAATGGTATTTATTTAAAGACATACATGAACATATAAACTTTATGTCTTCTATCCATTTTTGCTTAGTTCTAAGGAACATTTCATTTTTTAAAAGAAGTTTTTGTCATAGAAGGCTCCTTGAAAGGAAGGGATATTTTGTTCATCTTAATCATTTTTTCTTTAATAAATACTATCTATATGTGTCAAGCACTGTGCTAAACTCTGAAGATTCATAGAAGGTCTAAAACAGTCTCTTCTCTCAAGTAGCTCACAAAGCCCAAACACAGAGACAACTCACAAATGACTATGTATAAACAAGATATACCTGGATAAACTAGGGGTCTTCTTAGAGAGAAGACAGTAAGACTTAGGAGGATGGAGAAAGATGCTTGCAGAAGATAATGTTTTATCTGACACTTGAAAGATGTCAGGGAATCCAGGACACAGAGATAAGGGAACGTGTTCCAGATAGTGGTACTAGCCAGATCAAATACTTAGGAAGCTATCTTTTGTGAGTAATGGCAAGTATGCCAATGTTCGTAGATCTCAGAAAATGTAGAGCAGAATAAGATATAAGAAAATTGGAAAGTAAGGAAAGAGATACATTATGAAGGGATTTAAAAAATGGACTCTTTTTGTATTTCTGTTCTTAGGGCCAAATTCTATATAGGGTAGTTGAATAACTAGTTATTCTTTTGAATTGAATTAAGTAAATGATGATTCTTTTAGCCTAAGAAATTTGGAAGCCTATTTGGTTGATTCTTATTCTTCTTAGCAAGAAATTAAGTAATAAAGCCAAAAATACATTATAAGATCACAAATTGAGAGTTAAAAGTGTTTTGATTTGCATTTAGAGTTCCAGTATTTTAAATATTTTCATAATTGATAATTAACATCTATGTGTTAACATATAAATGTATCTACATTATTATCTATATTAGCAATAGAAATATATAAGGTAGACTTTCTGTTTTGTACTTGAAGTTCTGGCTGCCAGATTGTTGTTAGACAAGAGTGTTTATAAGTTCCCTATAATACCTCCAATATATCTACTTGCATATATATTAGATCAATTATTCTCCCTTGATGAAAGTTTCCAACTCTTGTAATAGGTCTTGTTATACTCATGTTTCAGAATATATCCTGTAAAAACTGTATTGTTTAGTTTATACTATTTTATTAGACTAATTTCTATCCTTTCTTGTGCAAAAGAGAATTAGTTATATACCTTCACACATACAGATTACTACATGGTTTTCTATCACTAGGGGAGAATGCTGTATGGCTTTAAATTCATGGCTAAATGTGGTAACATCTATAATTACAGACTGCCATTTATTGTCTCCACAGGAACTTCGGTTATCCAGGTGACAGCTACAGATAATGATGATCCTTCACATGGGAAAAATGCTAGACTCATTTACAGTATACTACGGGGACGACCCTATTTTTCTGTAGAACCAACGACAGGTATCACTGACTAACTTAAAGTATAATTCATTGTGATTCTAAAATAGACATACAGGAGACTGGAACAGTAAGCTGGTAATGAAAATATATATATGTTTTCAGGAATTACATTCTTAACTGAATTATATTCTTTTCCCCCTTTATTACATACAAAGGCATTTGATTTATATGAAAGTAAACTAATTTCTACATAGAATTACATTTTAAATTTAAGAATAAAATTAATGATGCAATGGATACAATGAAACATTAATAAATTATATGTGATGAGCAATGAGAAGCAACTGTCTTAATGAATAGGAAGTCTACCTGGACTCAGAAAGAACTGGGCTCAGATTTGACTGCTGATATACACTATATTACTTTGGGCAAGTCACTTAAAGGAGTTGTACTTGGAAATCACTCTCTAAAACTAGAAATTATATAACAGTTGCATACCTGCATGGACAGAGAGAGCTTCCTAACTTAAGTTCCTTCCCCCAGTGAAATTATAATTCCTTCCCCAGGCATGGGGCGGCATTGAGTGGGGTGTGGAACAAGTCATGGGCCTTAAAATAAGAAGTCTTGAATGTGAGTACTGGCTCTGCCATTTACTAGGTAGTAGACCATAATCAAATCACTTAATATTTCTGTCTCTCAGATTCCTCATCTGTAAAATGGAGGACTTGATGGCAACAGTAATTAGACAAACTCAAGTTTCTATAAAACATAAATAAAAATTATTTACATCCCATTACTCTGTTTATTGGCTTCTTCTCCTTGATACTTCTAAGTTTTTCTGGCACTACTCTAAGGCATCTTTCCCTACTTATCAGATCATATTTGTCTCATTTGCTGACTCTTCATTCAGTTCTTGCCATGGGTGTCTGATAGACCTCTGTCCTTGGTCCTATTTTCTTCTCTCTAGATATTATTTCACATGGTGTTTTAATCAGTTTTCATGATTTCAATTATTTTTTCTTTGCCTATGATTCTGAAATTTACATATCTATCACTTATTCCTCTGTTAAATTCAATCTGTTTATGAGACATCTTAAATTAGATATCTTATAGAAGTTTTAAAGTCCATGTGTCTAAAGTAAAATTCATTTCTTTCCCCAAACCCACCCCTCTTTTTAACTTCCCTTTCATTGACAATGACACCACCCTCCTCCCAGTGGTACTTCCATCCTCCTAGGATATATCCTAAATGTTATCTTCACTTTTTCAATTTTTCTCACCCTTGCATATCCAATCTGTTGCCAAACTAATTTATTTTACATGCAAAACATTCTTCACTTATGCCCCCTTTTTTCCACTGACAGTGATACCATTCTAGTGTAGCCCTCATTATCTCATTCTTAGACTATTGAAATAGGCTGCTGAATTTCTCCCTGCTACAGATCTTTTCCCTTTCCTCCACTCTGCTGTCAAAGTGATTTTCTTAAAGCAAAGGTATAAATATGTCAGTCCCTTACTCAATAAACTACAGTGGCTCCCTATCATTTCCAGGTATAAAATGTTATTTGGTTTTGAAAGTTTTTCACTACCTGTCACACGTCACCCACTCCTTTTCAGCCATTTTACCCCTTATATTCCACCCCAAGGTCTGAACTCTATGAATCAATGACATTGGCTATGTTGCTAAAGATACTCCATTTCTCAAATCTGAGTCTTTGCTACAGCCTCACCCATTGCTAGAAATATTATTCCTTCTCCTCTCTGCCTCTTGACTTCCCTGACTTTCTGAAAGTTCCAGTCTACCTTCTACCCCCTTCCACAGAAAGCCTTTTTTATTTCTAGTGTTTTCCCTCCATTGATTATTTTCAGTTTATCTGTATTTCTCTTGTTAATCCATAGTTGTTTTCATTCATGTTTTAACCATTACACTGTGAGGTCCTTGAGAGCCAGGACTGTCTTTTGCCTTTTCTTCTATCCCCAGGCACAATGTATGACACATAGTAGGTAGTTAATAAATGTTTATTAACTGACTAAATGATGTTTAGATCACCTGATTTCACAAAATTGGTTTTGGTAGCACATTATTATGGAAAGTCAATTTCTAGGTCTTTACTAGAAAGCATTACTTACTTTAGGAGATTCATGTTGAATGAGACATAATGAACATCTCATTTTCATTTTACTTTTCTCATATAAAGAGAAATATATTAAATATCACATATTTATCACAAATTGGTCTTTCTATTTCTCAGGTAAAATAATAATAAATTATATTTTATTAAATATTTTATATTAATCTTATAATTAGTACAGCATTATTTACCATATTGTTATTTAAATTTAATTGTTTAAAATTATAAGAAATTCTTATAAGTATGAGAATAGGAGATATTAAGACTTTATTATATGTAATAATTTTATTTGTGCTATTACATTTATATTAAATTATTTTATAACTTTTTAATTTTATCTTTTGATTAAACCAAAAGCACCTCTCCACCAAATTTTATTTTTATACATGAATAAACTAATCATGATTCCAGTTTCAGTAGAAAGACCCATCTTATAGGAATATAGATTAATTGCCCCAAATAGAAATTTAATGTCTGCTACAATTGAAAAACATAGTTGTTTTTTTCATGAAGACCCTGTGTTAACAGTAATTCACATTTATATAATGAGTGCACTTAACAAATATCATCTCATTTTATCTTATTTTTGACTCTGAAAGGTAGATACTATTTTTACTTCCATTTACAGATGAGGTAGCTGAGAATCACAAAGGTTAAATTTTTCATGATAATCAGCCCTAACACATTATTTGAGTACCTCAAGATGGTAAAACCTGCCAACAAATTAGCTCAGATGGCACTGACTACTAATATAGGTAAAGCACAAGTACAGAGACATAAATAGTTTTTATATGTCAATATTGTATAAAATAGGAATAGATATTACTATTAACCTTCTGATTTAGCTTTTCTAATTTATATTTACACTAGATTAGGTCTTCATGGATGCAACTAAACAATCTAGGGTAAACTTAACCCCTAACATAATAACTCACAAGCCCCCATAGATGCATTTCCCATGAACAACCATTCACTGGATTTAGTTAGGAAGGAAATTTAATCAGATGACATTGTGAAAACAATAGCTATTCCCTATAAACCTGGAGCATACTAAACACAAATATGTACAATACATATATGGAAAATGTAAGCTCAAACTTAGAGTAAGGTATCCCTTCCATATGGGAGGGGTTAGGAGTGCTGTACCCATACAATATAGAAAAAAACCAAGAGGGTGGCAGTGTTTATTACAAGTATAACTAGATGGAGACATTTTTAAACAATATTTTATTTTTTAGCAGTTACATATAAAACATTTTAAGACTCATTTTTAAGATGTCAAATTTCATATTTTATCCCTCTCCATATCCCTCCCTCAGATAGTTAGCAATTTGGTATAGGTTAAACATGTGTGATAACATAAGATATTTTTCCATATTGGTTATATAGTGAAAGAAGACTCAAGTTAAATAAATAAAAAAAAGTGAAAAATAACATGCTACAATCTGCAGCCAGATTCTAATAATTCTTTCTCTGGAGGTGAATAGCATTTTTCATCATTAGTCATTGGGATCATTGTATTGCTGAAAATAGTTAAGTTACTCCCATTAGATTTGTTTTGCCAAGCTTTGATATATCAAAACAACAATGGGGAAAGTTGTTATATTGAAGGGCTACCTGTGCAATTGTAGCAAAATACATATATAATATACATGTGTAACAATTGCAAATTATCACTCTTGGCATTCAGGAACCTGGAAATCCTTTCTCATTTACGAATTAAACAGAACTGACACAAGTCCAAGAGCCCAAGCACATTCAACATTTAGGCCATAAGTACATGGTCACTGAATACATTATGTTTATGGCACATTTTCTTTTCTTTTTTGGTCCAACCAGTTTTGGAGGTGGCACTTCAATAATCAGTTTTCTAAAAAAGTATTTGAATCAGATTATTCAATCCACTTCAGTTACCAAGATGGCAAAAATTATTAGGCTATTTTATAATTTAGTAATTTAATTACAAGTTTAATTTATAATAAATGTGATTCTCCTGATTTGGGGGAACCTATTAAATTACTTTAAGATTTGATCTGTTTTGAAGGGAATCTAATATACTGAAGGAAAATTGTGATGTTTCTTATATAGTTCATGGTTCATATGAGAAACAAGTAAGATAACATATTCAGAATGCTCTTATAATCATTAAAACTATATTTGGCTAATCTATTATAGTAATGTGACACAACTCACCTAGAACTCAAGTCACCTGTCTCTCTCTTATGGGTAGGAGAAAATCCATTCACCTGCTTGAATTTCAATATTTGGATAAGATTGTGGAGATTTAGAAATCATTTAATACAACATCCTCATTTAATTTAAAGAGGCTGTGACTTGTTTATGAATGCATAGGCAGCATCTGAGGTAATATTTGAACCAAATCTTCCTAATTTACAATAGAGTCTTCTATGATGCTAAAATGAATCTCCTATGATGTTCTAGAATGATCTAATTTTTGTCAGAGTATGAGAATGTTTAAATAATTACTGTATTTACCTATTATATTTACTTAACAATGTATCTATCATTTTAGATAGAATACTTTAAAAATATAAATCACCTAGACTCTAGAGGAAGAAATAGAATTATTTAAATAAACCTATTTTAGAAAAAAAGGAATTGAACACATCACAAATGAACTACCTAAAAACAAACAAAGAACAGAAAAAAACATCAGGACCAGATGGATTTAAAAGTGAATTGTAACAAACAGTTAAAGATAAATTAATTGCAATTGTAGGTAACTTATTTAAAATAATAGGTAAAGGATTTTTATCAAACTCCTTTTATTATACAACATGGTACTAAAAAAAATACAAATCATGATCTGTCCTTACCTGGCCATTATTACTATGCAGATCCATCCATAGATTCACTGCAATAAACCCACTCAATGAGACTGAAAAAGAAAAAAAAATTAAAAAAAAATAACATGGTACTGGTGCCTAACCTAGGAAGAACAAAACCAGAAAAAGAAATTTCATTAGTGAATATGGATATAAAGATCCTAAACAAAATACTAGCTAGGAGACTACAACCATACATTGCAGAAAATATACATTTTGACCAAACGGGAGTTATACCAGGAATGCAGGGATGATTCAATATAAGGAAAACTAACAACATCATCAAATATAACAATAAAAAGTAATAAATATCATGATTATATCAATGAATAGAGAAAGAGCCTTTGATAAAATAGAACACCCATTCCTATTAAAAACACTAGAAAGCGTGAGTATGGAGTTTTTCTTCTCTTATTGCTATCGCCACCATTTCTAATACTATGTTAATATTGATGATGATGAGCATCCTTGTTTCACTCCTGACCTTATTGGGAAGGCTTTAAAAATAATAATTAGGTATTTCAAATAATATTTGCCAGTAATTTTAGGTAGATACTTTGCATATTTTAAGAAAAAAATGCTATGCCTATGCTTTCTGATGTTTTTAATAGGAATGGGCTACAGATTTAATATTTTAGAATAATTTGTGAATGTTCACATCTAGAGAATGAACTGAAAATTGAAACATGAAAATCATAATCTATATATAAATATCTGTTTGTCAGATGATGTCTTGCATGATGTGGGAAAGGTAGGGTTGCTGATATTCCTGGAAATAAATTCTAGTAATAAGAAAATTTAAAAATACAATATAAATAAGACTATGAGGTATCTAAAGGATGACAAAACAATTTCTTTATACTTTTTAACCAAGTATAAAAACCAGTTGCATAAAGTTCAGGGGAATCCCATGGAATAAGAATTGAATTAGAATGATGGTCTTGGGGTCACATCTCACTGAGAACATTTTATTAGCTGTGTGATCAAGGGAAAGATATTGTGAAAAATCTCTGACTTTGGTTCCCTCATCTGTAAAAAATGGGACTAATTATACTTGTTTCACAGGACTGTTGAATTAAAAATGAGAAAATGTTATTAAAAGTGATTTGCAAACTTAAAAGGGCAACAGACACATACATGAAAGGAATTATTTTGAGATGACTAAATAGTTAATAATAGAATGGTTATTATTTCAAGGAGTCCTTCGGATTTCTTCACAAATGGACCGAGAGGCTAAAGATCAATATTTAGTTGTTGTTCAAGCCACAGACATGCTTGGTCTTCCAGGAGGACTTTCTGGAACAACAACTGTCACAATTAATCTATCAGATGTCAATGATAACAGACCTATATTTCAATTTGGTAAGTACTAGAATGGCTTAAATTTTAATCATACAAAATTTACCAGCAACTTAAGTTACTTTTATATTACTTTAAGTTTAACAGAAAACATCCATTACATTACATATTGGTCTCATAATATTAACAGCTAAAAATAAAATTATTTTCCACTTGTATTTGCATAAATATTCATGAAATTATTTTCCTCAAAGCAACTCTGTGAGATAAGTGGTAGAAATAGTTATATTTTATTTTCATTTTACAAATTCGGAAACTAAAACTCAAGGATAAACCTGGCTAGCTAAAGATGTTTTTAAACTCTAAAAATATAGTATTACAAAAATTTGTTTCTGTTTTTAAAAGCAGAATGATACTGAGTCCAAGCTGCAGGATTCTTCTGATCAAACAGCCAAACAACAAGAGATTTTAAGGAATTTAAACATTTTAATGATGAAATCTCTATACGAAAGGAAAGGGCAAAGAGTTTGTTGTTTCATAGCTTTTGTTATTGTTGTTCAGTTGTTTTGGACCTGTCTGACTTTTCCTGACCGTTTTGGGTTTTCTTATTAAAGATACTGGAATCCTTTCTCCAGCTCACTTTACATATAAAGAATCAAGTCATATAAGTTAAAGTGGTTTGTCCTGTGTCACACAGCTAAGTGACTGAGGCCATATTTAAATGCAGAAAAAAGATTCATCCCGACTTCAGGATTGTTACTCTCTCTACTGCACCTTAGTTGATCATATAACTTTAGGATAAATCAATTCAATTAACATATCTGTATGAAGAAAAAACATCGTTTCTGTGTCTACAAGACATAGGATAAGAATTATTTATGTAGTAGTCCCAATTAATTCCTTAGAAACAAAATTCCAGAGATGTTCAGCATAAAGAATCTCTATAATGTTAGTTCTGGAAAAGAACAAGTTTTTTCTCTGATACAAGTAACAGAAGAATTGTGATGGAGGAAACGTGACCTGAGGAGCTAAATGTTCAAGCTTCTAAGAATATCGAATTATTAAATTAATACATGACAATTGTATAAATAATCAAGAAGTCACCTTTGGCTTTGTTATTTGATCCTGAATACAGGGGGAGATATGTTTTATACATTAACAACTATTAAGCAAATGATATTGGATAATCTTATTCTAATCAGAGGAAAGATCAGGGATTTCTCAATTTGTGAGAGGGAGAAGAAACAAGTGAAATTCCCTGAAATCATAAAAAAGTGGTGTCCTACTTTTCCTCCACTTGCAGGTGACTGTAAACAATCAAAAGGACATAGAAATGATCAATGATTGATCAGTAGGAGGCCAGGTTTTAGATAAAACATATGAGTTCCTTCAGATGTATAATTGGGAGAAAATTCCTTTTATCAGCCTTTGGAACTGACTTGGTTTCTGGTCAGCATGACCTAGGTCCTTAGTTAAGGAT
Organism: Gracilinanus agilis; assembly: GCF_016433145.1. Lineage (NCBI taxonomy): Eukaryota > Metazoa > Chordata > Mammalia > Didelphimorphia > Didelphidae > Gracilinanus > Gracilinanus agilis. The sequence goes on along the minus strand of NC_058130.1, from coordinate 565,984,336 downwards.
CTCTAATTAGTAGGTAAAGGCAATCCAGCTTCCTAGCTATGTAGGGATCTGTTCAAACAATGTTTCTTCAAATAACCATAATTGAATATTGAATTGAATATTCTTCACACAAGACAAAATTGGACTAGACCTATAATTGAATAGAAAGGTAACTGAGCTAGATCCAGAACAGAGTCACAAGAGTCAATGTGGTTTACCCAATTTCTACTACCAGTTTGTGTTCTAATTCCCTTAATTTCCTCACAACAGAATTTAAGGAGAGTATACTCAGATCTAAATTTTTTCACAGTTTTTGACATATTACTATACATACTCTTTTTTAAATTGTTTTTTCAATTATACATAGGAAAAACTGACAATTTTTTTTGACATTTTACTATCCAGATTCTATCCACGTCCCCACCATGGTAGATTCTTAATAAATATTGGCTAATTAAATGACACATTCTTTTAAAAATGTTATACATTGTCATTGGAATAAATAATTAATGACTACTCAATCATAGAGTTTCTAGTTATCGAGAGTTGATAATTTATATAGAGTGACACAACTCTTGTAATTCTCTAACAAACAGACTCAAGAAGAAATAGCTTATATATGGTTTTGTATATATTGCTTACTGTGTAGAAACAATATTTTTCAAAAAACTATTTCCATATCTCTCAGTTGCTCAGCTTCAAAGACAAAAACTCATGGATTTTATAATGGAAGAGACTTTGGAAAGCAATGAATCCAATTCTATTATTTTGTAGATGAGAAAACTGAAGCCCAGGTAGAGTAAATGACTTGCCACCAATCAAATAGGCAATGAGTTTTTGAAGGAAGATTTGAACTCAGGACCTCAAACTCTATAATGAGTACTCTTTCCCCTACACTAAATTTTTTCTTCTTAAAATTATGTTCAACTTTCCCTTTTCTACTTTGGTATGCAGCCTAATATTCCTCATAGCCATGGAGAATCTAAGAATAATGTTAATACTAAGAAGGTGAAGGGAGTAGGTAAAGGCAAAAAAAGAGATTCTGATCTTTCAAGACTTTCAAATCACTGTCTATAAAATAGTTTGGGAAGTTAGTCATATATTCCCTCTTAAAAGCAGAATTTTGATAATGTTCTATCTTTTCTTCAAGGTCTCTACCACATGAATGTCTCAGAATCTTCACCGATTGGAACTTCCATAGGAGTAATTATGGCAGAAGACAGTGACATAGGTGACAATGCAAAAATGAATTACAGTATTGAAGATGGTTCATATGTCTTTGAAATTATCACCAATAATGAGACTCAGGAAGGAATAGTTATATTAAAACAGGTATAAATGCTTAAATAGGTAAATAGTATACAGTCACTTAGTCAGCAGTTAAAATGAGTAAAACATAAAACTATTTTGTATAACAGTTAAATTGTCCTCCCGTAATATTCACCTTTGTTTAATTAAAAACTAGCTTGACAATGAGGATTGTTGAAAGATAATAGCATTTACTTATTACAAAATTAGAAAACTATCACTAATCATAATACACGGCCAGTGAATATTTGAAAAGCTTTTTATTGAAGGCACAGTTTATGTATTCAGTTTGAACATTAGGAAATTAATTCTAATAATTCTATATGAAAATTTGAACGCTGTATAATATGTTTAAGAATAAGTAAAAGTATAGTTATCATTCCAAAACAACTTTCATTAACTCCAGATGAGAAAATGTACTGCCTTAAATTGTAATGAATATATACTCTTTAAAATGTCATTTAATGAAAATGTCAGACTAAGTCTAGAAGTTAAAAAAGTATTCATTCCTAACAGATACCATGTACTCAGCTAAGAGAGCTTAATAATTCAAACACTTTTACAGTTTAAAGCACTTGAAAGTAACTATACCAGTCATTAATCTAATATTAACTTTGTAATACTAAAGAAGAAAACTGAATTTTCAAAACTGTCATCTATTTCTTTGCAGAAATTGGATTATGAGCTCCAACGACAATACAGTGTTCGAGCAAAGGTTACCAATAGCTATATTGATGAACATTTCCCTAAAGATGAAAATTCTGGACAAACTACTATTATTAAAATCAGAGTGGAAGATGCCGATGAACCACCAGTTTTCTCACTTGTGGAGTATGTAATGGAAATTGCTGAAGAGACTCCATATGGTTCATATGTGGGCACTGTACTTGCCAGAGATCCAGATGTTACCAACTCTCCAATCAGGTACAGCCAACCAAATTCTTAATTCAATAAGTTAGGGAAACAAACACATTGGTGAAAAGCATATCATATTCCATATTCCCTTGCAATTGTAGTTTCAGATGCCTTATAAAATAAAAATTGTTAAATAACATTTATTTTTATGTAAACAAATTGTCTGTTTTCCCTTATATAGTGCTACAGTCACATAAGCATGACAGAAAAAAAGCTTTTCTTGTAGTTTGTTCAGTTTTTGTAGGTGAGCATTGAATTTTCATCTTTGATAAATTGCAAATAATACCAGATGTTAAAGGTGGTTGAGTGTAGATGCTATATAGAGGGCTACAATACGTACTGTGACCACTCACTCCTCTGACTCTTTTATGTTTAAGGAAACTGGCAATGTAATTTGTTAATTAGGCATATAAGTGGGGAAGATATACTTTTTTTTTGTCAACAGATGGTATGCTACCTGCTACCTGTGAATAGCTTTCTTTCTTCCTTACTCATTCTTAAGATTCCATGGAGGTCTAGCTAAAATTGTAGAACAGCGATGACAAAACTTTTAGAGACCATGTTCTATGTCTTGTCCCCAAAGACTGGTTGCTCTGCTCCCCACCGTGCTGAGCAGTGTGGACTGCCCAGACCCCATGCCTCACCTTACTTACCTCAGGCCCAGAAAGAAAGAGTTCTCATTGGGATGCCTGCCAGAGAGGTGGGTGAAGTGAAAAAATGGCCTCATTGAAGTGGAGAGGGAGAAGGGAATGGCTCCCCTAGTCCTTCTGCCTTTCTAGTAACTAACTCTGGCAGGTAACAGGCTCATGCCCACAGAGAGGGCTCTGTGTGCCCTTTATGGCATGTGTGCCATAGGTTCACCATGCCAATTCTATAATATATTCAGTAATTTTTTCTTAAAATAAAAAAAATATATTCTGATAGGCTTTCTACATCCCTTCAGTCACAGCTTCATCCCAATATGTTTTACTTTTTATTTTATGTAAATTATTTTCATTTATTTTTGATTTGTTGTTTAATTTTCTTATATATGGACAAATAAGAATATTTGAGAAAGACAGACTCTTTGTTCAGCATTGTGCTAAAGGTTAAGGGGCTACAGAAGATATATGACATAAGTGCTTAATCCTGAGAAATTTGTAGTTGAAAATAAGTACATGTATGTGAAGACAACATGCAGTTAAATTCTAAATTATAAGGTTCTTATTAATGTTCTTTAGGAAGGTAGAGAAAAGACAGATTAATTACGAGTTATTAGAGGTAGGACATGACTGTGTCTTTTAGGGTGAATCACATATGAGCAAGAAGAGGTAAGACACAGGCATTCCAGGAGAAGAGAACAACAAAATCAAATTTTAGATACATGGCTGTGGACTGGTTTGACAGGAACAAATATTTTATGTATCACATGCATTAAAAAGTATGAAAAAAATCCAGAAAACAAGAATAAAACATACTAAATCAAAATAAATAGATTGTAGAGAGATAGATGGATTTGTAATTATTCAATCATGCCCAAGTCTTCAAGACCTTATTTGGGGCTTTCTTGGCAAATTCTCTAACTCATTTTAGAGGTGAGGAAATGAGGCAAAGAGTGTTAAGTGACTTGCCCAGGGTCACATTGCTAGTAAGTGACTGAAGCAAGATTTGAATTCACAAAGATGAATCTTCTTGACTCCTGCCCTGTCAATTTATCCATCTAGTTGCCTGATAGATACATACAAACCTGATAGATATATACTTGCATATGTGAATATGAATTATATTTGTATTATTGGCTACAGCAAAGATACATATAATGATTTCAATAAAATTATTTGTTCGCTCTGAGAAGAAGCACAGTAGACTATAGAGGGAGCAAGCTTTGAGACAGGATGACATGGATTTATGTCCAGACTCTGAAACATGATGGAATAGTCACTTAGTCTCTTAAAATTATAGCTTTCTGACAATATACATTATGTAGCATACCTATAGTCCTCTACCCCAACAATGAAGGGAGAAAATTTTAATATATCAGTTCTTCTCCAAGGCCAATTTGTTTATTATAATTAAATAATATTTTATTTTATTTACACAATTTTATTCATATGTATTAACAATATTAATTTTATTTATTTACATTTTATTTTATTTACACAATATTCATTTATACACATTTATATGTATATATTTATACACACATTTAAGTATATACATATATGTATATGAGTGTGTTATATATATGTTTATATATTATATATGCTTATATTTTTGTGTGTTTATCTTTCTACTGTCTTTTTAACATTTACTTGTTCAATTATTTTTCTAATTATTGGGGGGTTTATATTTGTGAGATGAAACCTTAGAGTTGTTTTAATTCGTAACACTCTCCCTGGAGTAATCTCCCAGATCACTGATAAAAAATTACCAGTGCTTCTTTATATACATATATATGTATATGTTTAGGCATATACATATATATGTCTAATACAGAAATATATATATTTCAATTTGTTTCCCTTTTGTTGATTCTGTTGCTCCAGAATTTATTTTGAGGTTATTACAAAGTAGTTGATTAGTAATGGATTTGGGAGAGTTCAGTGAATTTCTGCTTTACTCCATCATCTTGGTTCCACTCTCCTGTAGAGGGAGAATTCTTAACTAGGTAAGGGATTAAGGTGATCAAGACAATGTAAAATAGATAATGTGAATTACATGAATTTAGAAGTTATTTCTGTGAGTAACAACAAAAAATCCACGCATGTAAAATTAAAAGGGAAACAAAAGGACAAGTTGAAACAATTTCCAACTTATGGCAACTTATAAGTTTTGCAAGAAAAGCCTGTCTTACGAGGACAAGTGGGGAGCATAGTCCAGCAAAGGTGGCATCCACATAAACCATTGTCAGGCTGCACCTTAGCAAAACAGCAGTGAGGTACTATATTTTAAGATTCTGCTTTACTCCATCATATTGGTTCCACTCTCCTGTAGAGAATATTGTTCACAATTGAAATATAAAGTATAATCATGGCAAGTGTCTCAGCCAACTGCAAGGTACTCATGAAAAAAAGGATATCCACCATCCTAGAAAGAACAGGAGTCCAAATGCAAATTGAAATATACCATTCCTCACTTTATTTTCTCCTTGAATTTTTCTCTAGTGTAAGTAAAATATATCATTTAGTAACATGACAAACAGGTAAATATGTATTATATGATAATATATACAATATATATCATACTACTTACACACTGAATTCATCCAACCTTTTTGTAGAGCAATTTAGAACTATGTCTAAATGGCTATAAAACTGTGCATACAATTTAATACAACAAAATTGCTACTAAATCTTTATCCTAAAAAGATAAAAATGGAGGATGGAAGAGAACAGATTTTTATAAAAATATTATACTAGTTCTTTTGTGGTGGCAAAGAATTTGAAATTGAGGAGATATTCATCAATGTAATGATTTTAAAAGTTGCAGTTTATTACTGTAATGCAATACTATTGTGAGATAAGAAATGATAAGCAGGATAAATTCAGACAAACCAGGAAAGAATTATATGAACTGATGCAAAATGACATGAGCAGAAATGTGACTATTGTACATGATAACAGCTATACTGTATGATTTTCAATTGGGAGTAACAACTATTTTTAGCAATACAATGATCCCAATGACTAATGATGAAAAATGCTATTCACCTCCAGAGAAAGAATTATTAGAATCTGGCTGCAGATTGTAGCATGTTATTTTTCACTTTTTTATTTATTTAACTTGAGTCTTCTTTCACTATATAACCAATATGGAAAAATATCTTATGTTATCACACATGTTTAACCTATACCAAATTGCTAACTATCTGAGGGAGGGATATGGAGAGGGATAAAATATGAAATTTGACATCTTAAAAATGAGTCTTAAAATGTTTTATATGTAACTGCTAAAAAATAAAATATTGTTTAAAAATGTCTCCATCTAGTTATACTTGTAATAAACACTGCCACCCTCTTGGTTTTTTTTTCAAAATGTGATTTTTTAACATTTAAAGTATTGGGTTGTAAATTCTTATGTTATATGGAATAAGATATTAGTCTACACCTGTATTTGTACATATTGTCTCAAAATTTCCTAACAATTCTTGTTAAATATGTTCCCATTTACTTTTTATTCTATTTTTCTCAATTACATATGAAAATTATAATATTCCTTTTAAAGAAAAATTTGAGTTTCTCACCCTTCCCTCCCTTCCTTCCTTTTTGAGAAGGCTTGCAATTTCATATAAATTATTCAAGAGCACCCATGCAAAACATTTCTGTATTAACAATGTTGCAAGGTAAAACAGATCCCAAAACCCCCAATAAAAATAATAAAAGTTAAAAAGCACATTTCAATCTGCATTCACACTCTATAAGTTCTTTCTTCAAAAATGGGTAGCATTTTTTATCATCAATCCTTAGGAATTGTGCTTTGTCATTGAATTGCTAAAAATAGCAAAAACATTCACTGTTCTTCATCATAATATTACTGTTATTGCATAAAGAGTTCTCTTGATTCACTTTGATTCACTTCACTCACTTTGCATCAGGTCCTGGAAGTCTTCCCAGGTTTTTCTGAAATCATTTTGCTCATCATTTCTCATTGCACAATAGTATTCCATTATAGTCATATACCACAACTTATTCAGCTGTTCTCCAATTGATGGTCATCCCCTCAATTTTCAGTTTTTTGCCACCAGAAAAGTATGTGTATAGATAGATATAGATTTCATTTATATATACACATACATATATAATTTTACATGTAAATATAATATATAAAATAATAATATATATGGTTCATTATAAATATGTAATAAATAATATTAAATATGCTAAACCAAGAGAAACAAATTCTCATATTAACAATGTACAAAATTCTATATCTCATTCTATTTTTCCCTTCCTCCCATCCCATTCTCTTTTTCCAAGAAAGCAAGTAATTGTATATAGAGGGTTTACATATGTTATCATATAATACACATTTCCCCATTTGTCATGTTGTGAAATGAGACATACTGCTTCAACTAGAAAAAAGATTCAATACAATTATTGTACATATAAGTCATTTTCCTATTTTCTTTGGGTTATGGGCTTTGTAGAGGTCAGGGAGATAGTAGTCAGTAGCAAAACAGACTATAAGAAGGGGATGAGCTCTGTTCACTTACCCTCACCTAACAGGAACATGTGGGCCAAAGCTGCTTACTTCCCTCCTTACTGGGAAGACTTTAAAGGGTGCAGTTCAAGAGGGGACTCCCCAAGATGGAAGGGTTGTTATGGAGATGGTAAGGGAAGGTGTTAGGAATAGTTAGAGACCTAAATGGACGTTGCCCAGTGTTCATAGCTGCTAATGTCCAGACAAACCTCCTCTGTCCCCTTCTCAAGCCGTTTTTCCCTCAAGATGGAGTAGAGTGTCCTGGTCCACCCTTTAGCCACCTGGCGATATCATTCCCCTTCAAGATCACTATTCCAAAATTCTATTCAATATAATTAATGTTACTGAACAGGATTTTATTTGAGGATAAAGTAAACTTGGGGTTCAAGGTAAAAGAGATATGGAGAATCAAGACAGAGGGTAAGGTTTGGCTACACTATCAAAATATGAATCACTTTCTGGGGTGAGAAGGACTGGATCTCTTCTGAAGTTTTTTAACTCAGTAACTGTTTCAAATGCTCTTAATAACTCATATCCATTAATCTAAATACTAAATAGGGGGGATAACAAGGTAAAAGGATCAAGCTGGATCAAAAAATGTCCCAAGAACCCACTTGCCCTGGACTCTGGGCTCTTTGGCCCAATTAGAGTACTGCTATATCAAATCTCTTCATAGTTGGTGAATGAAGTTGGCTGAGCAAGATTAGCAATTGTTTCTCCAGAAAATCTCTAAATTTGGGGGTTTAGAAGTCCCAGTTTCCCACAGGATCAATCAAGACCCACCACCTTCACCCAACCAAGGTTCAGAATGATGTGTAGAGAGTGGCAGTCAGAAGCCTTCACAGAAATCTCCATCTTTTCTGGCCCCTGTAAAATGGTTCTTCAAGATTCTTTCCTGAGCTTCTTCCAAAAATCTACTTTAGGGATATATGCTCTCTTGCTTCCTTAGCTTAAAACCAACCCATTTGTTATAAGACTTTTTAGGAAAGGCAAGGGAAAAACATAGCAAGAAAAGGATAAACAAGGAATAAATAGGATGGAGGGGAAAAAAAGAGTTCATAATCATAACTGTGAATGTGCCAATAAAATAGAAGCACACAGCAGAATGTATTAAAAACCAGAATCCAAAATATATTGTTGACCAAAAATGCAATTGAAATATAGAAATGCAGAGAAAAATACATGACTAGAGCAGAATTGATTTTGCTTCAACTGAAGTAAAAAAAAAGGCAGGGGCAGCAGTCATCTCATACCACACACAAGAAAAAACAGACACCATTAAAAGATATAAAAAAGGAAATTACTTTTTATTAGAAGGTATCCTGTTTTTGTTTAGTTTTTTTCCTAATTCTTCATGGCTCCATTTGGTATTTTCTTGGCAAAGTCATTGTAATGTTTTGTCATTTCCTTCTCCAGCTCATTTTTATAGATAAAGAACTGAGGCAAATAGGGTTAAGTGACTTGACCAGGGTCACATAACTAGTATGCTTTATCTCTCACTTTATTTTCTACTTATCCTATATATAGTTTGCTCTGTAAATATGCATACATATATATGTATATGCATACATATATATTATATTGTTTTCCTGATTACACTGTAAGTTATTTCAGGGTACAGATTTTCCTTTCCCTTTGTTTTTAAATCTCCAGAATTTAGTAGAATGCCTGACACATAGTAGGGTATTATTAAATACTTATTTAATTAAAATAAATTGAGTACTACTACATTCCAGGCACTCTTCTAAGCTCTGGGGATTCAAAAAAAAGAAAAATATAATCCCTGCTTTAAAAGAGAAATAATCTCATGGGGAAACAGCATGTAAAGAAATATTTTCAAATAGGCAATATAATACTGTTCATCTTTTGTTTCAAAGAGGGCTAATGATATCATAAAGGTAATCTCTTAACTTGCACATGAACTGAATGTAAGTGAGATAAAGTTGCATAAAGTAGTCAGCCATAAAATCATCAGCCTCACTCTCTTTTCAAGAGTCATCAAAAGTCCAGTGACTAGACAAATATCAGGATGACTAGTAATGTCCAGAATGCAGTGGGTGACCCTACCATCTTCAGTTGCTCTCCTTTTAGAGCTGAGCAAGTCTAATCACTCCATATCTTTTGCTTAAGCTGCCTTCATGACTGTTGGAACAAACTTTTCTCATTCTCTCATTCTGTCAAGGCAAGTCTTTATTTTTTTCTTGTAGTCCTCCCTTCAAATAACTGCCTTGTTTGGCCTGATAGTTATCCTCACCCTGGTACAGATAGTCTGCCAAAAGAGTTTCACTGTTGCTGCTCTGGATGCTTCAGCTTCTTGGAGCCAAATGTAAGAGTTGGGTGAGAGGTAGACACTAAAGATGGATGAGCAACCATGAAAAGGGCTCTGAAAGCCCTCACATCCAGCTATGCAAATAGTCCATACACACCTCATTCACCTGATAAAAAAGCTATATAAAAATAAAATTTAAGTTATTGATCCAGGGAAAACAGAATTGAAGGATATTATGAAAGATTTCCTGTAAAATATGGGATTTGAAGAAAACTTTAAGAAAACCAGGAGGCAGAGATGAGGAAGAACAGTCAATCTGTGCATGAGGGATAACCAATGAAAATTCCTAATTGGGAACTTGAATATCTTGTTTGAAACCCAAGGAGACCACTTTCATAATATCAAATTAAATATATATATATATATATACATACATACATATATAATGCCACTAAAGTTTTTACATAATTTTTCATTTCTTTCAAGAATATCATAATTTTAATACATCCAGAACAGTATTATTGATTAAAATTTCCCAATCTCTTTTCCTTTCTTATTTTGTAATTGATTCAATATTAATTATTATGTTGATTTGTTTTGTATCCTAATAGTTTGCTAAATTACTAAATGATTCAGTTACTAAGTTTGTTGATTCTCTGGGATTTTCTAAGTAACTATCATGTCATATAAAACAGGGAAATCTTGTCATTTCTTTGCTAGTGTTTATGCTTCTAAGTTTTATCTTATTGCTCTAAGAATTTTATAACTATCTTAAATAAAGCTTGTAACATCAATACTTTTTCTTTATATTCTTTCAAAAGCTTCTAGTGTTTCTCCATCATATTCAAAAGAATTTCCTTGATTTGGATATCTATCTATCTATCATCTATCTATCTATCTATCTTTTTATCTCTAATTTTTCTATGTCTCTTATTTTAGTTGCATTGACTTGGTGGGCTTTGAAAATACTTCTTTTATTTGGGTATCATTATGTTGAATTATTGTTTGAAAAGCATATTTTAGTTCTTTCTTTATTAAGATCAGATTTTCCTTAATTTTAGGTACTCTACATTTTTCATGATGAATCTTAGCATTCAACACATATTATTTCTCACTTCATAGCAAAGTATTATTGATGTTATTTAATTATTTCTTCCTTCAAGATAACATCTATATAGAATTTCTTTAATTTATAAATTTTATTCATATATTTAGAGATTTTGTTATTTGTGTAGAATCCTAACCTATAGAAAATTTTAATGTGAAGTTAATTTTCAAATTTGCTTTATATAAGTAGATACTTGGTTTTCTATTTTGTTTTGTTAGACAATTATTGATGAAATGGATTTTCTTTTAACTTTTTATTCTGCCAGGTTTCCACTAAAGATTTGTCATCAAGAAAGTGATCTAATACAATATCATACAATCTATGCTTTATCTTGCATTTCAGGACCTGTACCGCAATATTTGTGTGAATTTTGAAAACTGCTTCTCCTCATGAGTCTCTTGTAAAAGTGAAAGTTGATTTAGATGATCTCTAAAATCCTTTCTCTCTCCAAATCCAATAATACTATGGACTAGATGAGAAAAGGAGACTATTCAGGATACTATTGCACTGAACTATGAATTGCACTGAGCTAGAATGATGACAACCTAACCAAAGGAATGAATGAATAGAAGAAATATTTTGGGAGAAAAATTAAGAGACAAATATTAAATTAATATTTGGATTAAGGTGAAAGGGAACTATGAGTCAAAGATAATTATAAGATTTTTATTCTTAAAGGGAAATCATTTACTCTTAAGAAGTAAGATTCTATAACAGATATTAATAGTACCTAGAGATGTGGTATTATATATAAATATATATGTATATAATATATATAAAACCCTTACCTTCCACCTTAGAATCAATACTATGCTGCATTGATTCCAAGGCAGAAGAATGGTAAGGGTTAGGCAATGGGGGTTAAGTGAGTAACCCAGGGTCACACAGATGGGAAGTGTCTGAAGCCAGATTTGAGATGTGAGATAATATTGGAATGTATTATCATCATATAAAATATAAAACAAAAGCATGATGTATGACATTAGGAGACATAGTGTGAGAGAGAGAGAGAACTGCACTCTTGGGCAATACATAGGAGATAGAATAATTTTAAATCTAATTTTCCAATATCTTATATTACATTTTTACATACTTTTCCTTTTTGTTAAACTTTGGTTACTACTAAAAGAAAAGATTATACTGTTTATGAAACTATTCATACTGAATTATATGCTTGGAACTAAGACATTTTCTCTAATAATGTTTTTAAAAGAAATTATCTCTTTATAATGTTATACAAATGATATCACCTTTAGTAGGTTTATTTAAAAATTAATTATAAGTTGGACCATTGAGACAAAAACATATACAGGATTATAAATTGAACTGTTTAAACAAAACATGCATATCAAAATAATGCCACACATTTTATCCTTCTTTTCCAGGATATCAAGAAAATTAGGGCTAAGGGTAAAAATATTGAATATCTTAATGATAATTGTTAAATTCTATGATTGAATTAAAATGTTAATTTCTGAATTACATGATACCTAAATAAGTTTAGATTAGTGATGGCAAACCTATAGAATACGTGCCAAAGATAGCATACAGAGCTCTGTCTGTGAGCATTCAGCCCCTTTCCCTCCCTATCTCTCACTCCCCAGAGTTCATTATTAGAGGAGCAGAGGGACTCTGGAGAGCTATTCCCTTTTCCCCTCTACACCGTGCCTGATGACATTTTTCCACATCTACTGCCCCTCTGCCCAGCAGCCCAATGGGAGCACTTCCTCCCTTCCCAGTATGGGGTAAGGGTGGGGCAGGGCATACCCACTAATTATGTGGGGGCAGGCACAGTAATCAATCTTGGGGGGGGTGGTTAAAAGGTTCACCATCACTGGTTTAGATGAAATATTAGAGTATACCATAAGTTCATTTTGAGTAAGAAATGCTTAGTAGGCAAACAAAAAAATATTAATACTATCAATCTATATAATGAAAAATAGAGTGTCCCAATCTGAAGACTATTAGTTATAATGTATCATTCTCAAGTCATTTTGTTGTATTGTATGTAGATCTGGGCACTGCATTTTAGAAGTGACATCAATGATATACAAAGCATGTCCAGAAAAGCAGAACCCAATGAGTGGCAAGACACAAAAATGCAGAATTACAGAGCCAAAGAATTTGGAGGGATATAAGAAACCATCTTCTTTAAAACATATATAATCAAAAGTCATTTCTGTAACATCAAATATAAATGCTCATTCTGTCTGTTTTAAGATTTCCAGAGATGGAGGTCATTGCTCCTAATTTTACTTTTAAATATTCCTAAAAATGAGCTAAAATCTGTTTCACCTAAATTATCTATTGTAATTTTGACCTTTGCATTCACAAATTTGAAAACAGTTATCATAATTCTCCTTATTCTTCTCTATGAGCCAATTATCCCCAGATCTTTCAATTGATCATTCAATTGTGTTTCATCCCTTGTTACAAAATGAACAGTTGCAATTGACTGGTGATATTTAGTGTCAAGAAGAGAAAACTTGGCGTGTGTGTGTGTGTGTGTGTGTGTGTGTGTGTGTGTGTGTGTTGGGAGGTTTGTAACCATCTTCAGATAATAGAAACATTGTCATTTATTTAATCTTGACCAGTTTTGTTTCCTATGGCGGGGGAACAACATTTCCTTTTTACTATATGTTCTGAGACCAAAAGTGATAGCTGCTTTCAGTCCTTGGGGAGCCTGGCTGTTGTTAAAAAGAGGGGTTAAGCTCCTTGTAGCCATACTGTTCACCTCATTAAATGATGACATTAATGCATCAGGTACAAATTATTCTGTATTTAGATTTAGGCTCATATTTTTGTTTCTATAAAAGATAGATGTTAAAAATATCTCATGCACACAATCAATCAAATATGGGATGGATAATTATTTCCTCAACACAGAAGAAAGGCTAAACCCAGAATACTCAAAAGAGTAAAACTGAAAGAAAATAAACTTAAGATTTAATAATTTAATATATAACTTCTGTTGATATCTGCTGGTAGTGTCTTCAGAACAATTTTCTAGACCTCTAATTAGACATTTTATATTTCACCTTGATTCTTTAATGTCCAAATAAGATCATATGCTTTAGAAGCAATGTGTTTAAACAGTTTTATGGAATGTTATAGGACAAAAACTTTCCACACTTTTCTTTTGGGAAGTCGCTCTAGACAATGCAGAAATTGCAACCAAAAAGGGAAGCCTGAGGGTGAGGTCACTCTCCTTTGAACATTTGCTGAGAAATCACTTTTGATGGTTTTTATATCCAGTAAGGGAGTTAATTTGTCTTTAAGTGAAAATTTTTTAGCCTTGAATCAAACATGGCTATTATCAGGGCAAAAATTTGCCTCAGTAAGGGCAACCCTTAGTGTACCTTTGTAGTTTGTAGACATTAATTAGATATTTCATTTGGTCATAGAAATATTACTAAGGGGCAAAAATTTCAGAGACAGATTTTGGTTCAGTTGAATAGTAACTTCTCTAGTGAGTTATTTGAAAATAAAATTGACTGCCTTGAAGGACTAAGATTTTCTTGACTTTTAATTTCTTCTAGTTGAGGCTAGCTAATTACTTGTTGAGAGACAAGGTAGATAGACTTCATAAAATATTTTCATACTCTACTAAATAACCTCTGAAATCTCTTTCAATTCAATTCATTTCAACAAATACTTTCTTACTTTGCTAAAATAGTGATATGCAAATCCTAGATGTTCCTGAATTCCTTACTTTAACACTGCAGAAGAGAATAAGTACCATATGACTAAATTACTTTCATCCTCAACAATACATAGTAAGTACATTAAAACAAGGTTCTTTGAAGTTTTAGGAGGAAGGATCATTACCAATTAAGAGTTGGGAATGAGAAGTAAGAGAAATCAAGGAAAGCTCTCTGAATGAGGTACTGCTGTATAGTTCTAAAATTCACCTTAATTCCCCAAATCAATTAGAAATAAAAACTGGAATATAGCATGTTATATGAAAGGGGGGGGGGAGAATACTAGATTTGATTACAAAGTACCTGGTTATGCATTCCAGCTCTGTTATTATATATATATATATATATGGCTTTGGCAAATAGCAACTTTTTCATGTATCAATTTGGATTAAATGATCTCTAATGCTTTTTCTGGCATTAAATAGAAGATTTATTTAAATAATATGTCTAGAGACAACTGGATAGAATCAAGAATAGTATTTCTATAAAGCAGTACCTCACTACACCTACACCTATATTTTTCAAATCATTTATTCTAAATTAAAATAATATACTCATTCAATGCATAATAATGGTGAAAGTTATTGATCTTTTATTAGTCTTCAAAAGTATTCATACCTTGACCTGGGAATCTTACTGTGTCCAAATCGTTATTCTTTATTTTTGTTGTTAATCACTTTCAGGCTTATGTGTCATGTTAAGCACTTTCAAAGTTTTGATCACTGTACATTTTACATTTATTCTATATTCATCCCACTGGAGAATTCTTCAACTAGTGTTTTAGTTAGCAATATCATAATAGATTTTTGAAGAAGTGCCTCTTTCTTTTGGTACAAGAAGGAACCAGTTAATTCACCTCACAGCTGGAAGAAAGAAGAGAAGGGCTTTGCTTTTATTCATCTCATTTTTCTAGAACCATTAAAGCTCTATCTGTCCTACTTGTAGGATGATTTTTATTAAAGACTGTGGTATATTTCACTTTAAAAAGTTCTTCTTGGTTTGACACTATAGCACAGCAGTACCTATATAATTAGCGTAATTATGCCCCAAGCTGCTTTTCTTATCCACAGTACCAGAATGAGATGCACATATGTTTTTGGATTAGAGAATAAACTAAGCCCAGTTAGAATAAGGACAGGGAAGGTGGTTTGTACTTTCTCTTCTCCAGAAAAATAGATATAATACCAATTAAATCTCCATTAATTTGCTACTCTTTTTCATGTTTTAAGTAAAATTTTTACCATTTCTTTTCAACCAAGTAAAACAGCTATTTTGATCCTTCTTAAGCAATGAGAATAAATAATGCATTTTTCCTTTAGTTCATATTAGGGTTAGATGTGACATATTTTTAAACTTAATTAAGATCATGTTGGCTGTAGTGAATTTCAGAGACAATTGAAATGAATATTGTTGATGAGTTTTCTTTTATAGCAATTCCTACTCACAGTCATGTTATTCATGTTATTATATTTGGGGGGATGACAATACCTTTATACATCACCATTTTAGAGGTTATAGCTCAGCATTAAGAAACTCTTTCTTTTTTGGCTCAGGTATTCTATTGTTGGCTGCAGTTTATTCAGCATTGATGACAATGGTACCATCATTATAACTGAACCGCTAGACCGGGAGATAGATGCGTGGCACAATCTAACTGTTACAGCCACTGAAAAAAGTGAGTAAAATTTAGGAACACCATGTACTTTTTATACTGCATGGAGGTATTTTTATTATCAACACAGTGTCCCTTCCTGGAAAGAGAGAATGCATATTTCCCAAGCATTGTATTTTTGTAGTTACTTGTTATTACAAGGCTTTCTTTGAACCATTAGCTTACTGAAAAAAGAATGTAGATGAACTCCAAGTCTTGACATTCTTTCATAAAAGATATTCAAACTGGAAAGGTAAAAGATGAGGAATTATAATGGAAGAGAAGTTGTAACACTAAAGAAATCTGAATTATTTTCCTGATATAAGATCTTAAATTAAATGAGACCCCTGTTAGTTTCACAGCAGCTTTCTTGACTAGTGAAGAATAAGACAATCTATTTTTAATACCAATCAGAAGTGTGCTATGCCAATTAATTGGTGATGTTACATATAGATCAACAAGTCTAGTCTCCTAATAAAGTTAAATCAAGAAGCCTTTACTGTATGAATTTCACCAATTGGTTTCTTCTGAAAGTCAAATGCTAATTGCTTTTGTTCATATATCCTATTCCTGTGAAAATTTGGTATAGGAGATTTTCTTGCATATTTAGATCAATTATTCAGTAAATTTTTAACTTAAATTAAGTTAAATTTAGACAATTAAAAATAATTTTTATCAGAGAAAAGGAAACAGAAATAATTTAAATAATACCCTGGTGCTAAATAACCTTACAAAGTCCACCCGTGTTGAAGTAGTATTACTTATGTAAGTTATTATAATTAATAAATACAGAGTAATCAACATGATTTCAAAAATATATTAATGAATACTTGATTCCACTTGTTAAATGTTTGCAGTGAAGCCCTAGTTCAATTTCCAGTTAAAAACACACACACACAAATAAGCTATAAGTGGTTAATCTTATTCTTCTTTGAGATTCAGCTTCAAATACTTTTCATAGGCCAAACTTTACCTATTATAAAAATTCTAATATAATCTAGTTAATTGACTAGCTGATTTGATGATATCTAGAATGATCAAATAATAAACGTTTGAAGGACCAACATTTCTTCAAACTAATTTTACATATAACACCCAATAATCTTTCTTTCTGGAATTTTATAAAAGCTTTTAAATTTAAAAATGCTTTATTTCTCAACTTATTGAAAAGTTGGTAAGTATTATGGTAAAAATCTTTGGCATATTTTTATCTTGCATTGAATACTGTTATGGGAACACTGCAGGATGATTTTGGTCTGTCTTCTGATTTTTGTGTTTAACTAAACAATAAAGGATGTGAGAACAAATGTTACAATGGAATAAATGTCTCCTGCAGCAACTGAAATGCCAAGGCTTTCAATGTCAAGAAATACAAAGATATTTATTATAAAAGCAGAGAGCCTTTTTTCTTTTGGTATATCTGTGACCAAATTCATTATTTATAAAGTCATTTTTATACCAATTGGGAAAGAATTAGAGAGAGTTCAAGAAAAGTTTGGGCATCTCTGAAAATGAAATTCTAAAAAAATGACAATATTTGACATATCTTGAAGTAATAATACTAAAAATATTTTTCCACATTTTTAATAATGTTATTTGTCTTTTACTCCAGGAAAAAGAATAAATGCCATATGCCCATTTTATGAGCACATCATCCTTATTTCTCAAGTATTGATTTAAGGATACAACAAATAATTGTCAAGTTTATTGCTTTAAAAGCCATTTTTTTGGTGTGTTGGATTAAAATTATTTCACCTTCCGTATAAAAGCTCACATTTCTGACATTACATAATTAATTAGTGAATATTTTTTATATTTTTCATGTTAACTAGAAAACTGATTTGTATATAGGGGAAAATCCATTATGTGAAATGGAGAAAGATATCTAGGGAAAATTTTTGTAGACTGTAGCAAGGATAAACTCAAAACAAATGTTCATTTCTATAGGGTGTCTGCTACTCTTAACTAGAAAAGTGATAAATGAAATTAGCCAGATGGATATGAACTATTTCATTAAAAATATTATATCAAGGACTATTTATGTTCCATCATACATCATAGGTTATGTAACATCACTAATAACTGATATTAAAAATAAGGTGTTTCCTATAGACTTACATTGAAATGACTGAATTAAAAGAGCAGAACATGTGCTTTTTACTTCTGCTTAATATTGCCTATGCTTAACACATGACAGAATCAAATAAAATTCTTAGAAACTCAAAACTACAAAAACTATGGCATTTTAATTACTTAATCAATTTCTCTATGAAAAAACTTAACAGTTACACGACTAGCTGAAGCTCTCAAAGCCTATAATATCAGAAAGTGATATCAAATATATTTTGATTTAATAAAAGGTTGAGTGTCTTTGCATGAAAAACATTGCCTCTGCTAATGTGATTCATAGTCATGGAGTAGTAGACCATCTGGCCCATAGCAATATAGATGCAAAGGTCTCCATTATCGTATAAGCACTTTGAGAAGGCTGACATTCTAAATGTATTTTTATATCCTCAAAGATTATCTATAACATAGAAACAAGCATAAGGCATATTCTAAGTAGCTAAGGGCCACAACAGATAATGTACTGGGCTTGGAGTCAAAAAGATGTGATATTAAATCTGGTCTCTGACACTTTTTTAGCTGTGTGATCCTGGGCAAATAACTTAATCCTGTTGACCTCAGTTTCCTCATCTGTAAAATGAGTTAGGGAAGGAAACCACAAACCACTCCAGTATCTTTGCCAATAAAACTGCAAAGGACGTCGCAAAGAATTGGGTACTAAAACATCCAACAACAAAACAATAAAGTTTTTTTAACTCAATTCAATTGATATGATGCTTGTGTTTCAATTAAATTTTATTTGTCTATTAGTGTTTCAAGAGGAAGTAGGATTGATATTAACAGGTAGTGTGCATTAAAAGTCTTTATAGTAAAGTTGGGTTTTTTTTTTGCCTGAATTATAATAATACATGAATAACAGAATAACAGAATAAATCTATTTTCATATTTCCTCAATTTTTTCATCCTTTTAATTTTGTTTTATAGATTCTTTCTGCCTTGTAAAGTCATTCACTTCTAATTGTTCCATCCTAATTTTTAAAGACGGAAATTCATCCCTGACTTTTTGATCCTCCTTTTCCTTTTGTTCTATTTTTCTTTGTAGATCATCATTGTTTTTACCTTTTACTTTCTTTGCCTCATTTTAGAGCTGGTAGATTCTGGCTTTTTAGACACTATTTTCTTGTTTTAGATCATGTGCCCCTTTTTCCAGATGACCTATTTTGCTTCTTAAGTTCTTTTCCCAATTTTCTTCAACCTCTCTTAATTTTTTTTTTCTGAATTGTGGTTTGAGTTCTTCCAAAGCCTAGGTCCCATTCGCTGGAGTTCCTGAGTTTTTGCTTGGTGTTTCTTGCTCCTCCTCTTCTTCCATTTGTTCATTACCTGAATAGAAGCTGTCGATTGTAATTTCTTTTTTATTTTTTTGTTGCTTACTCATATTTTTCACTTCTTTCCTCTTCCTTATTGGCTATATTCTTGCCTCTCTATTTATTTACTGGATCTCTGAGTTTGGGCTTTTCTGCCCTGAAGGTAATGATTCTCAGCTGTGCTGATTAACTGGATTAGGATGAAGCTGACCTTTTTTATTAATGTACCCTGAGGCCAGATCTTCCCCAGCTGCCAGCAGAGGCTGAAGATAGTTACCTTCCTTCTCCTCTCTACTCCTTTCAACCAGCCATATCCCTGCCAGCTTTCAGGTCAGAGTCCTGAGCTTCCCATGGTGGTCCCAAGGTACTCCATCACAGTTGCAGCCTTTGCCCTGGGATCCCAGTCAGCTGCATTCTTCCTGAGGATCTTAGCTCAGTAGGTGGAGGAGGGGTGTTGGATCTTTCCCTTATTCCCAAGAATTAGACTTTATCTCTCTATGTACCTTTCAGATTGGATCTAGTAGGAGAGACCTGTGGCTCCATCTTGTTTAGTTTGGCTTTCTATCTATTTTGTAGACTTTTTCTGGTTGTTTATTAGCTCTGTGAGACTGAGACTGAGCTTTTCTGCCCTCAGGAGGCTTCTTCTCTGCACTATTGATAAAGTGGAATAAGCCAGTTGAGCTGATCTACAGAGCTGAATGTGCCCTGAGGCCAAAACTTCCAAAGGCAGAGGCCCAAAATAGAGGTGTGATAGCTGAAGGCTGCAACTAGTCTACCCTCTTCTCTGCTTCTCTCCTCTAGCTGCCTCCTTGCCAACTGTAGTTGGAGCCCTGAGCTTCACCTAGTTGTGGTAGCAAAGCACTTTGTCCTGGTTGGAATCTCACCTTGAGATCTCACTGAATGCCCCAGTCTCAGCACAGTAGGTGGGGAGGAACCCTATGACCTTCCTTCTTTTTCTTCCTTAAACTAGAGAATTCAACCTTCTTTGTGTATCTTTTAAGTTGATTTGAGCAAGAGGATCCTGTAGCTCTGTCTTATTGTTGGATTTTGTTTTCTGTCCCCCTTGAAGCACTTTGGTTTTGATTGGTATGGAAGAATTTTCACAGAGGAATCAACTTTTGCTACTTCTAAGCTACTATATCTTGACTCCTCCTCCCTATAAATCTGTTTTCAAAAAAGCTTTAGTGTATGTTAATTATGTGTAAAATTTTTTGGACAGTGAAGCTAGAATACTTTATATCACAATAATTATTCATTTTTATGAGAAAAAGAAAGGAAAATAAAGTAATTTTTAAAATCCCAGCAGATTAAATTAAAACTAAGCTTAATAAATATTCATATGTATTCATATGACATTAATTCTTCAAGTTATTTCTAATTTATATGCCATTTAGTTAATAAACATTTATTAAGCACCTACTATATGCCATAAAAGAAAAATAAATCCTGAGGAAAAATTTTCTAAGCCAACCTGACATTTATTGTTAGGTCAATAAATCATAACATCAGGATCAAACACATGGCAGCATGTACTAAGACACTGAGGTCTGAACCACTCAAGCTTTTATAGTCTTAGTGAAAGTAAGATTACACAAACTCCCTTCACAAAGAAAGGAATCAGCTGAATTTTTCTTCTTCAGGGAGGCAAACAGAATTTCATCTTTTAAAAGGTTTCCTTCTTCAAAAAAGTAAAAGTTTTTTTTTCTTTTTTGACTGATTATGTCATCTGTGTTTTATATATGGAAATAGCCAAGGTGACTGCAGTTTCAAAGCCAACAGAGATGTCATAAATCTGGACATATTCCAGGACACAGAAGATATGCATGCAACTCACCTTGGAAAAAGTATTTTGCAAGGCATTTCAAGGGTTTTTCCTTATTATTTTAATCACAATATGATTATTGATTACTGGTATTTATACATAATTATTCAATCTACTATTGGAATTCTTTTTATTTACTATTAAATTTACAATTTATCATTAAAATACTGATTATCTAGAAGGATTACATGGAGAGGACATAGTTCCAAAAAAAAGATTAAAACAATAAATATAAGCTGATTAAAGTTGTTTAATAGGGTTATATTTTGTAATTCCTTCCTTTGCCTCACCTTTGTACCCAGTCCAAAGAATGGGCTGATACAATCTAAATGCATAGAGGATGTTTGTCTCAGAAGGTATCAAGGGTGGGGGTTGTCAGTTAATACTGATGCAGGAGCATAAGCTAAATGGTGTTAATTCATTCCTTTACAAAAGCTGCTATGCAGTTAAGAATAAGGGGAAGGGCACATAGTGGAAGCAAAGGGATTTTCCTGCCTATAGTTTGCCTGAAAAAATTTTTTCACTATGGGGGTACAATGTTCTATGCTGTCTCTGGGGTACAATGTCCCACAAAGTCCCATGCTGTCTCCCCACTTCTCCTCCAAATGTCTAAGGGAAGAGGGTCGATGGTTTCCATCTTCTGTAGCTTCTTCAAGCTGAGAAGGGGCATAGAATCTCTTAGAGGGGAGGACAGGAGGAGGAGCTGTGGGCACAGGGTCTTCAGAGGCACTTCTGCAGCGAATGCCAGGGTCCTGAAGGCTCGGAGATCAGAGACTGTTTCCCCAGACTGACAGACAGGTCACAAGGGGGAGCATCCCTCCCTAAGGCAGAAGTATAGAACCTAGGACTAGGGCAAAAACTAGAACACCAGATACAAAGAAAGAAAATTAGCACAATAGAAACTGATACTAAACATTAACATTTGGGTATCTTAGCCAACAGATTTTACCCCCAGAAATCATC
This sequence comes from Gracilinanus agilis, assembly GCF_016433145.1. Taxonomy (NCBI): domain Eukaryota; kingdom Metazoa; phylum Chordata; class Mammalia; order Didelphimorphia; family Didelphidae; genus Gracilinanus; species Gracilinanus agilis. Next base: position 565,962,011 of record NC_058130.1, on the reverse strand, counting down.
CTCTGACAGGAATTAAACCTTTTAGGAAATTTGATCCCTAAGTTGTTTGCAGAGTTGGCATGTGATGTTTCTGTTAAAAAAAATATCCTTTTGTAAGGCCCACATTAGTATGGCATCTATAACTACTTGAATAGCCACACTTTACAGATAAATTTCTTTATCCCAGATTCTGGAGGAAATCCAGAAAGCCCTGGGTTATTTCTAGGTCAAGATCTGAACTTCAGCTGTGGTAAATTAAGGCTTCAAGCTACAAGTCGTCTATCACTAAACTTCACCTACTTCTCAAAGTGTGTTCCCTAACAATTTGATAGTTTTCCAATTATTAATCTAATAGGTTATTTGGGGAGATGGAAACATTAATTTACAATTTGCATTAAGTGCTGATTATGGGAACTTGCTCCAAAAAGGGAAGGCAGATAGGAAAGCATTTCCTCACGTCCCAAGGGACACATAGTGAGGGGCTCCATGTGTAGGCCAAAGCTGTCACTGGCTCATGCCATCCTTGTGTCACTCAAGCATTAGTAGCCTAGATGGTCAGAAGAGGTCCAGTCTAAGTTGAGCCCTAGAATTGCCTCTCTAACCATCACAGAATATTCTCTGTCTTTTGTACTATATCACTATTGGATCCCAGAAGCCTTTTCCTTCCTTAAAAGACAAGTCTTTCCCATTACAGCTCAGAAAAATTCTGCTAAGCAGCATTCTGGAAACAATTTCCATACCCTCAAACAAGCCTTTCACCTCCCTACCAGGCTGATCACTCAGTTATTCTTACATATTTTGGCAATAATTAACATATCACACTTTAGTCACAAAACCTGAATTAAGGAACAGGAGTGCTGGACTGAGTAACTCCACAGTAAATATAAATCAGGGCTGTATTGTCTCCTGTACCTGGGCCATCTGAAAGACTAAGACAAGCCATACAGGAATCTCTTCAGTGTAACTTTCAAGAGAAATTCCAGAACTATTTATGATTTTCCCAACACCATATACACTAACTTTAGAAATTATCCCTAGGTCAGGGATTGATCCAATTAAAAGAGTAGAACATCTATCTATTCTCTTTCACCTCCCTATCTGTTCTCTTTCATCTCTCCTTCTCTCTCCTTCTTCCTCTCTCTTTTTCCCTCAAACCCTCTGCTTAAAAAGCAGAACACAACTTCCATTTACCCATCACGAATCTGCATACTCAGGACATCCAAGTCTCTCTTTCTTCTGTATTCAAACACAACACACCTTACCTCTTCACTTTCTCTGACTCTCTATTACCATCACAAAAATAAACATATCCTTTGGTATCCCTTCAAATGCTAATCAATAACTCCCAAGAATTGAGACACTGTAACTTTAGCATAGTGCTCATTATAAGATTCAGTTCATAGTACAAATTGGTAAACTGAGGTAACCACTGAGTATTGAACAAAACCCATGGTGCAGTCAGGTTTACAATGAGCTTTTGCTTACATTCAAACAACACTTAAAGCACATGTTTTAGCAACAATTTACATAAAAATCATACTTAAAGGAATATCATAAAGCATGTAGTATTACAGGGTCTATTTTTTCAATTACAAGATTTGAAACCTTTTAAGCACTATAAACCTTAAAGAAAGCCTTTTGACCAGTAGGCTGCTTATCTATTTTCAAGAGCAGGGAATCAAATTTAATAATGAAGTTAGTCAATTTTAATACACTGATATGGAAAACCATTTATGATAACTTTTAAACCCAAAAAAATAATTTGATCAATTTAAACAGATACACCTCTGGCCACACCTTGATAGCCTAAGCCCAGAGGATCTCAGACAGACCCCCCCCCCCACTCACTAAATGCCTGAGTGCAAGGAGTCATGTCCACGCTCTTTGAAAAGGATACTTCTAAGTTAAACTTGGAGTCCTCTCATCCTCAGGGCCCCCTTCCCGAACCCAGGGGTTCACCATTTGCACCCCTATAACAACTGTACTGCTAAAAAAAGAACCTGTTTTACAAGATATCCATGACTTTTCTATCAGCTTTTACTTGCTTGAACATCTCTTTAAAAACTCTGAAGTATACAATTAAAATATACTCATCTTTAAACTCTTTCAGATCTTACTTATGTACTGTGTTGCTATATCAGTTCCTAAGTATCAAAGTGGAACAATTAAAAGTATTTCTTTCTTCTTCCTATTTGCAAGGAAGAGTTTAATAGCTTGTGGACAATTTCCCCTAAGGCTGCCTCACTTGATTTAGGTTTTTATGACTTAACAACCTTGTCTCATCTCTCTTTACCAAGTGAGGTCACCTACAATTTAAAATTTAGCATGTACCAAAATCTTCGTAATAAATTATTTTCAACAAACTTTAGTTTGAACTCCACAACTCCCAAATAACTTTAAGTCCTCTAGTAATCTTTCAGTATATAAACAACTGAATTTCAAAGCCATTTACTTTTATTCCTTTCAGACCTCTGTTTAAACAGAATAGAACCTCTAGTTCAGTTTCCTTTTACCTTAGGCATTGCTTACATAACCGATTAAATTCCATCAATATTATTCTGATTTATCATTTGTTCTAGAATTCACACCTGTTATTTCTTTATCAATTACTCTTATTTCCTCTGGCTTCTCTTCCTTTACCATTATTGCAAAAAGAGGAAAGGTACTATATTTAATTGTATGTAATGTTACTAGCTTTTTGGGCAGGTCAAATTTTCTCTTGTTAATTTCATACAGTTTGCATATCATATATTCTTAACCTATTGAAAACTTAATTCTCTTTATAGTCCAAATGCATACATATTTTGTATTCATTCATCATTGCTTTCTAGCAATTTGAGTCTAAATGCATGTTAATCTCTAGATCACAAATTCTTTCTTATACATTGCACACATTTTTACCAAATTTTCAGTACCTGTATTATTAAAATCCATGCACAGATTAACTACTTTAAAAACTTCTTGTGTATCATATGATTACATGTTGCTAGTTCTGACAGCACATACATCTCATTTTAAAATCCCAAGTTTAAATTCTAGAATAAGTTCTCAATAATAATATTACAACTTTTTCTGAATGACTTTTACATCTACAAAGTAGCCAATACAATTTTTGACCTTATAGAATAAACATTGCCTCTCTGTGTCTGGATATTAACCACATTTAGACAATTCTCAATTCACTGAAACCAAGGCTTAACAAACTTCTAACCATGAGTTTTTGTGCTCAATAAAATCTGGTTAATATTTCACATTTGACTGACAGTTACCACAATGAATAAAATTACATTGTACCATATCAACATCATTAGCAATCCTCAACCCTTAAAATCAGATCTTAAGTGAAAATGCTACAAATTGTGGAGTAAAATCTCCCTTTTCTGCTCTGAATTTTTCTTTTTCACTCCTTTGGGGGCCCATCCAAAGGAAGAAAGAGGAAAAATCATTTAACAGATATTTCCTTTTGTCCTCTGCTGAGGATTTTTGACTGTGGGAAGTTCAATCTTTCAACTCCCCCTCTTTTTCTTTTTTAATGTCCAATTTAAGAATACATAGAGACAAGACTGTGACAAAGACAACAATAAACAAAAACATACAACCTTATGACAAGCATGCTTTAAAAGGAAAAAAAAATCAGTTCTTTAGGATCCATGTTTAAAAAGAAATATTTGCATTGAGAAAGCTCATTAAAACAGTTGCAGCACACTGCCCCTTCAACTGAGGCTACTCAGGTACAGTGACCAGCCATCTGATTGGCTGAGCTGACTTCCTTGTCCCCTAACTCTCCCTGTGCTTTACACTCTGATTGACCTAACCAGTCTCTCTTTGGTTGTGATTTCTAACAAAATGCTTCTTGTAGCACTAAACAAACTGCTATCTGTTTACAGTGGGCATTGGAAGTGAGCTGTTCATTAGGCTGGCTGTGTTTCTTAAGGAAAGAACTTTGAACTTTCAAATCCTCTCTTATTCAGATGTTAAATCTGCCACCAGGTCTGAGAGGTTTATTTAGAATCCTCTCCCTATTCAAATGTTGTCCTCTGCTGGAGTAGCACAATTCCTCCAGTCTGAACTTTAAGTCTGCAGCCCCAGCGGCACAGTTTCTCCAGTCTGGGAGGTTAGAAATGTAGATGTGGGAAAGGGAATTGCAGAATGTTTGCAGTTTTCCCCTCTGAACTCGCCTTGAAGCTGGGGAAACCAGCAAGCACCAGGTTGACTCTCCCTGGCTCATGATAAGGACTGAAATAACACCAAAGACACAGACCCAGCCAGGACACACAAAAGACGAACTAAGGATGGTTTAAACCTGACATATTCCTGACTGGCCAAGACAACACAAGACAAAGGTGCGCACACTCACACTCACTTGCCTGGGGGAGCCCAGACAGATCCCAAACAATTAATATGGGGATCCTGCCTCAGTCCTCTCTCTCCTCCCCACCTCCAGTGTGTCCACTGGCCTTCCTCAGGGGACTCGAACCCCTGACTTGGGGCCTCAATCCCCAAGAAAATCCAGCTGGACTCGAATCAACCAGACAGACTCCAAAGACAGAACTCGAACCTTTTGCTTTGGGGTCCTGTGAGACCTCGAATCTCACCAGTTCCCGTAGTAATTCCAAGGGAATAGAGAGATTAATTGGTCTACATGGCCTGCCAGTCACACACAGCACTTGCTCCCAGGGTTTCCGACCTTTGTCCGCATGGTTCAAAAGGAACTGCGTACTTTGCCCAGTCCTCACTCAGAAACAGGTAGAAGGGGTGCCCGTGGCTGGTAAGCTTGGCATAGGTTCCTCCGTATCAATCCCAGAGCGGTGGGCCAAGCCGAACCACTTAGCTGTATGCTTACCAGGGCATCACCTTCCCCATCAGTTCAATCACACATCCACACACACGCAGAAGGGGACCTGTGGCAGGCTCCCTCCTCATACAATGCAAGCACACAATCACACAACCACATGCACAGGCCACTCAACCCCAGATCTCCTCACCCTCTTGGCTCTTCTGGCAGTTGGTCTTTTCCTGGCCATGAGAGATGAGCCCCCATATGTTGTACCCAAATTTTAATACCTAACCCAGGGTCATGGCTGAAGGAAGAATCACACTGACAATGCAATATGCAAGAAGAGGCTCATTCTTTAGTAGCAATAATAGCTAGGGTCCCTAGGCAGAGAGAGGTGCCTGAACCTACCCCTTGGAATTCTCAGCCAAGAGTTTATATAGAAATGTTTGGGGAAGGGGGTTGGTACATACATAATTATCAAGGTAGTGTCAGGGACAGGTGGTCAGGAAGCATCTGGGGAGGGGGGCCTGTTTCAGGGTCAGGGGTCTGGAAGCATTTGGCAAATATACATTAAATAGGCAAATATTGTAAAGCAGGCAAACATAGACAAACATTCCTCAAGAAGGTTAATATTCATCAGATAAGATAGCTTCAGTTTTAGGTTTATGATAGGGGGAGATAAGGAAGACTGTGCTAGGAAACCTTGGGGGCTGGGGGTAGCTTGCCCAGGCCAGAAATAGTTCAGTAGACTGCCAGACTGATTTTTAAATCCAACACTCTTTGTAGCATTTTGTCTTTTTTTTTAGTCTTTGGATAGTCTTATAGTTTTAATGTGAAAGCAATGGATCCAGGAGTCTTTTCCTTTGTTCTAAACATTTGTGGGATTTGTTAACACTGCCTGGACTGATCCTTTCTAGGATAGTTGTGTACTCCCAGTCTAGAGGAAATTTTTGGTTTAGACTAAATCATCAGATTGAAAATCGATATAGAAACAACAAGTCCAAACTGTGTATTAATGCTTGTTTCATGTAATTCTTTTAGCCATCTCTGGAGTGATCGCTATGTGAGGAAACAGAAAGGTTTCCTTCCAGTAGTGAGGCATACACTGGGGAGAAAGGTTTAGCACAAGAAGAAATATTGACCAAACATTTTATAAAATGATACATATAATTCCCCACTTCATGTCTATTAAAGGTACAAGAGAACTAAAGGCAAAATATCAGGCAATTTGAGGTGAGTTCCAGTACAAAGAATCACTATCATGGTCTTAAGTCTCCTGTTTATCCTCTCAACTTGTAAGCCAAAAAAGAATTTATTATAGTCATAGTGAAATAGTAAGCAAAGGTAATATAAGAGTGCTTATCAAATTTAACTGACATCAGTTCTCTGAAATGTAGTAACCTGGCACCAATGTCAGCAAGTTTCATCTTAGACCTCAGATTTCTCTTGTAGTTGTTTACTCTCCAAAAACATCTTTTCTCAGATATCCAAAAATATGTCTCTTGTTTATTAGATTTGCTTCTTTGGTTCCAAATTGCTCATAGAAATTATCCAAATGTTTCTGCTAAAATAATTTTCAAAGCAGATTTCAAAGCAAATTAGTACAGCTTTTCAAATATTCTTTCTCCAGTTGTGGAACCTAGAAAGAATCAGAATTAAAAATCCTGACCCCTATATGACATCATGGGCCCGACCTTTATATGACATTATGGTGAAATAGAATTATCCACAGGAATCCCAAACCTTGCACACCTCCAGTCTCCAGGGACTGACCTTATCTACCTTGGGAAAACCTTCCTCTTCTCCCTAGGATCTCTTCCCTTCAGGAATTTGCCTTATCTACCTTAGGATATTCCCCTTATCTACAAGATTTCCTAACCTAAGGACTTTTCTCTACCCTATTCCATTCTGAGGATTACTCCATAAAAACTCTAGCCCAGGCACAGCTCGGGGTCCCTCACTAACTTTTCGTGAGAGACCCTAGCTCGAGCTAGACAATAAAGTCCCTTTGCATATTGCATTGTTGGCTCAAGACTCATTTATTGGGATACTTCTCTGGGCATAACACAATAACTAGTTAAGATGGTGAAAATCATCCAAAATCTTGTGCTCTCAATCTTATTTAACAAGTGAACAATCTGTAGCTCACAATAACTAGTTGAGTTGGTAAAAATCATCCAAAATCAGGAACTAATAATATACTTGAAATTAAGAAAAATAAGGTTTTTACATGCCTCGATAGAATTATTTACATTTGGACAAAGAAGATAGTATAATTTGTTGCTTTTTAAATAATATCAGTTACAGTTACAATTCTAAGAGCTTTTACTTCAAATGGTAAGAACTGAATGAACTTAATCTTGCTCTCCTGGAATTGCAAAAATCAATAACTTTCCCAACATTTACTAAGATTTAAGAAATTTTACTTGGCATCTTTTCATTTGATTTTCTTCTCTTCTTAAATTATAACTCATCCTGGCATGAAGATCAATTTTCAGAAATTGTTCCTGTATTATAGACAAACTTATAAATTCTCAGTAATCTTATTTCATTGTTTAGAAATTCTAAAATAAAAACAAGCTCTTTTTCATACAGTTGATGACTTTACCCAGACAAACGTCTTCAAAAAAACTTTATAAGTATATAAATAAAATATTTTTTCCTTTTCACTTTTTCACATAGTACTGACCAACCCTTTATTTTCTCTTTCCCTTATTGAAAAGACTCATATACTATACAGAGAATAAGACATTTTAATATCTAAGTTACTGTTTTATTTGTCAACCTGATAGGTGTAAGGTGGTATCTCAGCATTATTTTAATTTGCATTTCTCTAATCAAGAGTGAATCAGAACATTGTTTCATTAATCCATATTTAAAAAAAAAGAATTTACCATTTAAGTACTAGATATAATATAATGCTTTATCCAATTCATGTCCATCATTATTTTATTTCATCATATAAATTGATAAACTAAAACAAAATCTCAGGTCTTACAGTTTGTGCAATCACATTAAGAACATAGTACAAATTGCTTAGCATGGAATTTTACATCCAATTGATGAAATAATTCTTTTTCCAAAAGCATGTATTTTAATAGAATTCCAAACTAATAGATGTTTGATCTTAAACTTACTCTTCTAAAACTTTCTCTTTTTTGGAACTGGTACATATATGTATGTGTGTGTGTGTGTGTGTGTGTGTGTGTGTGTGTGTGTGTGTATCGTGTTCACTTTGTCCTTGATTGTGTACAATGTTAGTGCTTAATCACTTCTTCTTTTACAAATATATAATAATTTCAAATATTACCAGTTATTGAAATATTGCATTTTACTAAGAAGTTAATAATTTAAGCTTATCTCCCATCAAAAGTGAAGGTGATCCTTCTAATGATATTTAAATTAACAGAAATCTTTGTTATACCAAAATTTAAATTCAATCTACTACTTTTAGGATGTGATTGTGAACATAATATTAGTTTAATTAAATGTAAATTAAGAAATAGTACATTTTTACTGTATACTTTTAAAAATCTGATAGTAAAGCAAATTATTATCCTTTATCATTTATAAAATTTCCCTCATTCTTTTCATGGTCCCCAATGATTTGATTTAGGAATTCCATTGATTGGTAGCATAATTTCTAGAGTTAGAATATATGCTTTAATTAAAATCATCAACAACAAAAATATTAATTAGAGCTAAGGGATTACTCTATTTGAAAAATACTGTCTAATGGAGACTATAATTTTCTGAAGGTGTAACTTTTTCTTATTCTCCTTTTCTTTTAGTTTTCTTACCTTGATTTATCACTTATTACTTTTTTAGTTGCTTATTGACTTCAGTACAACTTTTTCTTCTTTGTGATGATAATAGGGCTTGCTTGGTGTCCTTTAGAAAAGATTTGAACATAGATTTATGGTGTTAATCAAATCTTCAAACAACAGGCTGGTTGTTTTAGAAAGCAGAGATTCAAAAGAAAAGTTATTTCCAATATGAAAACATCAATTAAGTCTCATTTTATTTTACCTGAATGGAAACCATTCATGATATATCTAAAAGTTTAAAACCCTTTAAATGTTGTAGTTGTAGATTTTATATTTCCATTAATTTTTTACTATTCATCAACTTATTATAACTTGTTTAAACATTGAAACAGAGTTGAGCTTTTAACCACCAGGTTTTGCCAATCATCCTATGTCATCAATATAACATTTTAATTCTCAATCATCCAATCATCATCAATATAACATTTTAATTCAATCCTTTCAAGTACTAGGGTCACTACACACTTGTCTTACAGTTTTATTCATTTATAGGGATAAATTGTGTTTAAAAATTATTTTAAAAGTTATAACAGGAGCATGATGGAGCTCAGGCTTATCAGGACATAGTTTTGTAATAGTTCAGAGGAATTTAAAATGTTGTAGTATATAGTATAATTTAGATGAAGTTCTTCCAGTCAGAAGATAATTAACTTAAAAATTTTATCAGACAACATACTATATGCCTAATATTTGCCAAATATAGAAACATGAAATTATCAAAACTTATAGTGATAAATACTTTCAACACAGTTTGCTGGTAAACAGCAGTATCTGTAACTTTGTGAAGTGTAATGAAAAGAAAATTCATGTCTTTAGGCAACTTACCAATGCTGAACTATGATTTCCATATTGAGAACTTGAAAGTTTTCCAAATTTCATATTCTAAATATTAATAGCACAATTTCAGAGTCAAATTTTGTCACTTTCAAACAACAATGGAAATCAACCACCTTATAATTATTAACCTTTAACATACTCATTACTTTGAAAGAGGCATAATTTAGAAATTTTCCTGTCCAGAAATTAAAGTATTTCTGTTTGTTATATACTTAGTTTCCAATTGTTTTAATATTTGTCTTTTGCCTCAGTCCTATCTCAATATGGCTATTCATTGATATTAGGGAGAGAGAGAAAAAATTTTAAAAAGCACTTGTAAACTTATAAACATGTTTAAATAATGCTAAAAGTTTTAATATTCACAGTTTCCTCTTTCTACCCCGACAACCCATGACTGATCAGTCTGAGAGTAGAGGCATGGCATGAGCTAAACATCTTATTGATGTGAATTGGCACCAAACGCAGTCAGCGTAGACAACAATATTCTTTTCAGTAATATGTCCAGATGAGAATTAAAATCTCTAAAAAATTTTGGCTTGGAATGAACCTGGTTAATAATTTTATTTATGTTCTCATCTAATTTGGGGGTGTTTTCCCCTCCAGAGGATTCTATTGTTTGACTAAACCCAAGTCTTTAACTGATTAGCAAGCTTACTTAAAAACATTGTATGTAGTTTAAAAAATAGTTCTTTAAAAATCAAATCACTTTTAGAGCTTATATATAATTGATAAGAGACAGACACACACAAAGACATAAAAACAGAGCAATTTTAAAAATCTTTGCTCTTAATACACACTTAGAGACCATTCAAGATAGGAGCTATAAATTAGCCCTTTAAATAACACACACAAACACATACAGAAAATACATTAATTAATCTGAGAATTCTTGTTAAAAGGCAAAGGAAATCAAGATAAAGCGTCCTCCTTTCATAGAAACTGTAATTCTGCATAGAATCCTAAATAAATCTTCAAACTAGCAGTATGATTCTGTACAGAACTCTAAAACTGGAGACAGAATTAATCCTCAAAGGCAAACAAAAATACTGACAATGGAATGAACCTCAAACCCACCAAAAAACAACAACACATGAACAGAAACAAGGTGGTAATGGAATATCCCTCAAGCCCACCAAATTCTTAGGAATTACATAAAATTTAACTAAAATATTTTAAGAAAAGGAAGCACCTATAAAAGGAATCCTAAAATCAGGTTGCTTCTTAAAAAGCAGAGGTAATTTACCTACCTCAGAAATAGGTGTCTTAGCTTAGTTGGTGTCCTGGACCAGCATCCTTCAGGAAAGGGGATTGCTGAGACTTTTTAAGAAACTCTTCTGAAGAGGCACATGAATAAAGAGTCAGAACTTCATCTCTGGGGTCACCAATTGTAAAAGAAAAATAACTCTAAAGAAGCAATTTTGTGAGTCAAACTGATGTTTATTTTTAGATCAGTAATCAAATGTCAGGGACAGATATACATCGAATACTTATTAATACATTGAGATTTGAACTTCCCAAACTTTTATAGTCTATTAAAAAGTCAGATTATACAAACTCACCCCACAAAATAGATTCAGCTGAATATTTCTTCTGGAGGTGTGTGGCAACCAGAATTTCTTTTTTTTTTTAGGTTTCCTTCTTTAAAAAAGTAAAGTTTTCTTATTTTGTGGCTGATTACATGATTTCTGTTTCATATATGGGAATAGCCAAGGTCATTCTGTAGCTTTGAAGTCAACTGAGATGACATAAATCTGGATATATGCCAGAGCTCTGAAGACAAGTGCACAACTTGCCTTGGCAAAGGCACTTCACAAGACACTGCAGAGGATTTTCCTTGATATTTAACTCACAACATAATTGTTTACTGATACTGATGCCCATTTATTCAATCAGCAATTGGAATTTTTTTACTTACTATTAAATCTATGATTACAATTGATCATTATATTATTGGGTATCTAGTAGGATTACATACAGAGGGCATAATTCTAAAAAAAACCCCATAAAACAATGACTATAAACTGATCAAAGTTCCGTAATTAGGTTATCTTTTACAGTGCCAAGCACTATTCTAAGTGCTAAGAATACAAAGGGAAAAAACCTCTATTTACCTTCATAGAAATCAGTCAAAATTGGAGAGAGAACATGAAAACAACTAAGTAGATACAAGATAGATACAGAATAAATGAAAGATTCCTTCAACCTAGAGAAAGTACCGTAATTAAGGGGATTTAGGAAAAGTTCTCATTTAAAGATTGAATTTTATGTGAGACTTGAAGGAACCTCAGAAATCCAGGAAGCAGAGCTGAGAAGGGACAGAATTCCAGGCATCTGTGACAACAACTGAAAATATTTTGAGTCAAAGGATGGAGGAATGTCTTGCTTGAGGAAAAGAACAGATGTCAGTGTCACTGAATTGCTGAGCATGTGGGGAAAAGAGAGAGTCAGGTTGTGAAGGGTTTTGAATGTCATTATTGCCATTTGTTCTATCTCTCAGAAGTATTTAAGGTGTATTCCCTTTAATCTTCAAATATATATGTTTTTCAATGATCTAGGAAGCAATTTAGTTATACTTGCTTACTTCCATTTGAAGAATATTTTTGGTAATACATTTCAACCAATGTACCTATGAGATTATAGAAGATAACTTCAGGAGAACAAAAGATCTCTCAATGGGAAATCAATTCTCTAATATATCATTTACATATCTCAAAGACCCTGCGTGGTCTTGTATATAAACTGAGTTATGCTATTTAAAGAAATAATGTGTGCCATTGTATAATTTCTTATAATTATTAAGATTAATTATGCTGAATATATTCTCTGACAAGCTTCCCAGTGAAGTAAGCAAGTCATTTATCAGGATGCCAGTTAAATTAAGGGACTCAGTATTCTTCACTAAAGCAGAAAAGATATGTAATTAGTATATAATTTATAAACTTTATCTTATATGTATTTTATAATATTTTATTTTGCTGGGATTTACTGTAAATTTACATGAAAATAAGATTTGCATTTCAAATAATTTTCCTCTCTATTTCAATAGTATTGCCTCTGCTTTTAAACCAGAACTTCTTTCTCTTTAACTTCAAATCATTTCTTTCATTTATGCCTGCAAAAAAACATTCAACTTCCTTCTGTGGGCAAAGCATTCTTTCAGTCCTCAAAGAATATCTGCACCTATGATTTCAAGAATATAAGGAAGTTCTAGTGAAAAAACTTCCCTACATCAATACAGATTAGAAACTTAGATAGTGTTAGAGTTGCTTAAATCTTAGAGAAGTCAAATGAATGACCCAGTCATACAACCACTGTGTGTTAGAAGTAACACATGTACTGAGGACTGCCCTGACACAAAGGTTTGTTTACAGAACATGATAAGCTTCAATTTCCAAAACCAGAAAATACTCGATATTTATAAACCCAAAGTGAAACAAGTGCTGCAAAAAACTTCCCTCTGGAGAAATGGAAGGTATAAGTTAGATATTTCAAAGCATAACTGAAAAAGATGAAGAGCTCTCTCAAGATTTCTCAGGAGCCTTACCATGAATACATTTAAGTAAAAGAACAATCCCTATGTGGCGATGCTTAGAAGATACTAACTGGAAAAGCAGGAAAAGACTACAATCAAATATATTAATATCTGATCAAAACAAGGGAAAGTTGCTGTCTCTGCAACCTTTGATACTACCATTTCTTCTCTTCTCCTGGATACTCTCTGCCCATCCAGAAATTCAGAAAATCCAAGCTTGCTTGGACAAATTGTTTCCTCCAAGTAGGTCTATATTATCTTTATGATACACAGGCAGTGCATTTGAGAGCGTACAGATAGATCTACTTTTCATGAGCCCAGGAAAACTAACTTAATTTGCTCCAGTCAGCAAATCTAATCTTATGATTTAACATTAGGAAACCTCTGAGCTATTCAAACTTCCCTTGATTTCTTTATAGAACCTCTTTATATTCCTTCCAAAATCATGATATCTCCATGTGCCATCATCTTTACTACTTGCATTTGTGACTTAGGTCAGTTATTTTACAAGTTCTATTGAATGCATACTTTACAGTCAACATTAAGCTCAATTCCTTTTATAAAGTGGTACAAGTGCCTTCAAAGAATAATATTGTTGTTCTAGTGTGAAAGTAGAAAATAGCAAACTTTAAAAATAGTTTGAACTTGGTCATGGAAACCAAGACATAAAAGCAAAACTGCAAAAGAAAGAATAAGTAGCTGGAACATGTGACATTTTAAAATCTAAATTGAAAAAGTATATGTATAAATATGTATGTGTGTATATGCATATATATTGTATAAAGACATGTTTTGTACAGTTTAAAAAGAACTGGTTCTGCAATCAGAGGACCCAGATTCAAATTCCCCTACTGATATTTACTTTCTGTATAACCCCAGACATAAAATAAGTGGGTTGGGCAAGATAGGGTCTAGGATTACTTTCAACTCTAGATCTACTTTCTTTGTTCTGCTTTTAACACATACAAGCTGAATGAACATAGGCAAAATACTTAACTTTTTGGTGAAGAAATGTTGTTATAAAAGTTGTAGAAAGTTTTCTGATTTCCATTGATAGTGTCTCCTCACAAGTGAGTTCCCTATACCATGAAATGACATTTCTGATACATAACTAAACAATCTTTCTTTGATGATAGGTAGGTAATTAGGTAGATAGAGATTGATAAATCAAGAGACGAAAAACACTGCACCTATGGGCTGTCTTTATTTCTCTATTCTTTGTCTTTATTTCTATTATCAAATATATAGAGATGATTACAATATGTGTTGTATGTTATCTTCAGTATTTATCAATACTATAATCTACCTGTAGATATATTATGTCAATGTTTAATGATGAGAGTTTGGAAAATATTTATTTAATAGTTATCTCTAAGATCTCTGAAAAACAAAATAATGTAGTAGATTGAGACTAGATTTGGACTGAAGAAGAACAAATTAAAGCCCTGCATCTAATTTGTTATGTATATGTGACCCGTGGCAATGCACTTACTTTCTCCCATAGAACTGTAAATTAGAGAGGATGCCAACTTGAATTGATAGACCATGTCTTTTGTCAATGAAAATAGCAAATGTCATCCCTTATATAATTTTATATAAATGTCATATTTATGTACTTAAGAGCTAACTGCTCTCAAGAAGGATTATCAAGTGATACAGAATGTAAGAGATCTTTGCTTTTTCATGGATGAATCTCTTTCAACACTTTCCAAAAATTGCTCCCCTTTTTTGCTCTGGAATACTACCAATAGATAGAAATACAAATACAAATAAATCCATGAATCACATGGTCTTTCATATTACAGGGAACAGACTTAGGTAAAGATTATTTCAAAGGTACAAAGAAGCTCATCTATTTCCTAAGTAATCCATCTTTATTTTATAACCAAACTTTGTTATAAAATAGTCCCTTCTAATACTTTGGCATTAGTTGCTATTTAATAAATTCTTCATTAATATATTATATGTATATTGGTTAAGAAGTAAGGGGAAGATGGGTTTCTATGTTATTTCTTACAGAGATTTGGATAATAAATGCTGAAAACAATTATAATAGTGAGGCATAATTATACTTTCATCTTCATAAATATTTATTTACCAGTTCACATATATTCAAACTGTGCCTCTATAATATTATAGTTAAGTATGACTATTGCTCTACCATTTAGTCCCAACAATGTCTTTTAGGATTTTACAGAATTTGAAAATAAAACATTATATATGAAAGCTACCTAAACAGACTACATAATCCATTAAGTGCCTTAAGATGAATTATTTTACAAAAATATAGGACTTTAATATTTTAATTTCATTTGCTTTTTGTTTTCTTCAGATAATTTACAACAAGTGTCTGAGGCACGTGTGTATGTACAAGTTCTGAATGTCAATGACCATGCTCCTGAATTCTTCCAATACTATGAGACATATGTTTGTGAAAAAGCAAATGCTGGAGAGGTAAGAAACTAATCACTTGTTCAATGACTATAATTTTTAATACTAATATTGTATAATAAACTTCCTTTTATTAATAACATTTCAGCATTATACACACATCATGTATATGAAAAGTTTATTATTTCATTGCCCTAGCCATAAGCTCCACAATAGTAAATGGAAAGTTTTATTAAAATGATCTCTGAAGTCTCCATGAACTCTCTTATAGTATGCATCATTTTTCTTCAATGGCAATTTGTAACACTCCCATGAATGTTATTCTGTTTCTTCTGCCAAAGGAATGATCTTTCATGTGGAAATGGCAGAAAAAATTGATTAATAGAAGTTGCTATGTAAGATAGGCAAAAATATGTAGGAGACAGAATCACCTATGTGTCCTAAATGACTTTAAGTCACATGACTCAGATGATATATATCTTAGAGTGACTAGAACTAACAGATGTAATTACTTAGCCACTATCAATAATTTTTTTTTTTAAAAAAACCCTTACCTTCCATCTTGAAGTCAATACTTTGTATTGGCTCCAAGGCAGAAGAGTGGTAAGGGAATGGGGGTCAAGTGACTTGCCCAGGGTCCCACAGCTGGGAAGTGTTTGAGGCCGGATTTGAACCTAGGACCTCCCATCTCTAGGCCTGGCTCTCAATCCACTGAGCTACCCAGCTGCCCCTCCACTGTCAATAATTTTTGAAAGATGTTGGAGAATAGAAGTTCCATGAGAGTGGACAGAATTTATAAGTTTTCTAAAAATAGATAAATATTGACTCCAAAAATTATAGACCAGTGAAATTACTTTGATTCTTGTCTAATTTATAGAATTTTTAGTTAGGATCCATTGCTATTAATTAAAAGTGGGGCTTATAGACAAATTAGATGAGCTACTTCAGTTTGCCTCAATTTTCTTCAATAAAACGAGGGTAATAATAGCCTAGTTGTATGAAAATCAAATTAGATAAAACACTTAGCATACATAGGTATTTTATAAATATTAATTATGTCATCATCATCACCATCAGTCAGTCATAATAGTAATATCTATTGTTTTTAAAGACATTTCTCCCTCCTCAAAAATGTTTTCATGTCTTGGCCTAAATGAGCATCATGGCATCCTATCTATTTAGCAGAATATAATTTGTCTCTGCTAACAAGTGTAGCGTGAGTGCTAACTGTCTCCTACAGCAGGAATACTGAGTTGTCATAAACCCGCTGAAGAACACATGCTGCAGGTCTATTTAGAGAAGATAAGCCATGTTCAAAGTGGAACATCACAGAAGGGAAAGAAAGGACATTTTCTTCTCCTTGCCCCCAGGAAGGAAGTTGTTTCCATAGCTTCTAATACCAGAAGGAAGAGTCAAGTTCAGAATTTTCCATTGTTCCCTTCCCTCCAGGCATGTGCCCTGTCCAACTACAGAGAACAGAAAAGCCCTCTGGTCCCTTCCACATGGTGCCTCCATGTGGCTAGACAGCAGGCTTGCTCTTCACTTTGATGCCTTTTCTGCCATCGAGATCTTCACAGGAAAGTGCCAATGGAGCCCATCAGTTCCTTCTAGAAGAATTCCTTCTGAGTTCACATAAATGCTTAGGATCCTAACTTATGTCTGTTAGTTAATGAACCTTCTCCTTCATAGAGGGATGATAGCTCTTCTGTTCAATTATCCACATAAAAATACATTCAGAGAATAAGTTAAATTTGAGTGCCATCTATGTGCCTGGTAGTCTGCACAGTGATCTGTCACTAACTTTGTACAAGTCTCTTTCTTTATTATTTTATTTTCCTCATCTGTCATATATTCCGCCTCTCTCTCAGGGTTGTTTGAAGGAAATAAATGGACATTTACAGTGCTTTGAAGTCATAAACTTTTATACAAATTCAAGTGGTATAAGGAAAGACAGTCATTTAAAGAGTCAGAATCCTTTAAGACTGTGGAGAAATGCTGCTTTTTAACTATTTAATATTTTTAAATGTTATATGAAAGGCATATATTTGAAACAATTGTTTTCATACAGAGTAATGATAATCAAGATTTGCTAGCACAAAAGCAATCTATAAATGTTCTACCCTTTGGATTTAGACATGGTTAAATATGGTTTTCCCAGACATTCAACAAGAATTTATTAAGCGTTTACCATAATTTCTAATCTATGGACATTCAAATACAAATAAAAAGGAAATCCTTGTACTCAAAGAGCTTATTTAAAAGCAGACAAAACAAAAACAAAAATTCCTTACTACCTGTCTTTATAACAACTCTTGAACTGAAAGGTAAGAGCTAGGTGAGTGAGCTTAATGACGTGCCCTGGGTATTAGGGGTAGGAAGTATCTCAGGTCAGAGTTGAATGCAGGTCCTTCAGACTCCAGAGTTGGCAATCTATCCACTGAGCCCTTCAAAGAATTTATATTTAAATGTGGGAATACACCTCATAAAAAGAGACTGAAAACCTGGGGAGAAACAAAAGGGACCTGATATGTCTATGTTATCAGGAGTCCAGAGCACAGCATGGAGAGCAATGTGAGAGAGAATACTCTTTAAGCAGATATTCTAAGGAGCTTTCCATTGGAGGAACTTTCTGAGCCAAGTGAAAAGCTGTCAGCTATGAGGATCTGGGATTCATATAAGCTTTCCTGGAGACACATGAAGGATTATAAGGCCCCATTTGGGCTCTCTTGCTCTTCTTTCCTACTCCTTTTTAAACTCTTATCTTCTGTCTTAGTATCAATTCTAAGTAGGAAGAGAGGCAAGGGCTAGGCAGTTGGATTAAATAAATTGCTCAGGTTCACACATCTAGGAAGTATCTGAGGCCAAATTTGAACCCAAAGTCTTTCCTACTCCAGGCTTGGCACTTTACCCTATGTGCTATGAATACCTCCTCTCTTCCCCTTGGGCTCTATTTCATGTTTAATTCAGTCACCCAGGGTACAGGGATATGCTGAAGCCAGCTTTGGTTCCTAAGAGTCAATCTGTTAAATTTCCAGTGTAAATATTTATAGATCAGTGGGTGATTTATTTTTTGATTGTCAAAACTTAAGAAAATTGTGGAGAAAATATTAATGACACAAATTAAATTTAAACATATATCACATGTTTCACAGAGCCAGTTGCAAAACATTTACCAGCACACTCATAGGACTTTAGACAATCCCTTAGCTTCGACATCACAAATTTAGATTTCTTCTCCTCCCCACTTCTTTTTTTGTGCTGGATGAAAATAATTTTACTTGTCAAGAAAGATTCAGTAGTTGAGATGGATCAGTGAAGAGGAGTAATATTTTTCTTTCCTCTTTCTATCATATTTTTAGCCTAGTTGTCATTAGAATTAATATATACTAAAGAATCACAATTGAATTGCATTTCTTGACTTTTTTCCTCTACCAACTGGTTATATAATCATCTGTCAATGTTTAAGAAATAGCTTTTACTTTCAAGTTTTCTCTTTCTAAAACTCTTTGAAAGTAACACATAATTTCGATTTAGCCTTTGGAATTGGTTCAAACTAAAGAATTACATTTAGACTTACCAATTGAAAAGGTAGCTTATACACAATGAAAATAAGATAAAATAAAATGGGCAGTTTGGGTAATGTTCTTACAAACCTTCTGTCTCCTTCAATGGATTTTCTGAATAGGATTTTCACTATTCTCTTATGTTACAATTCTCCACCCACATATAATTCACATATTGGCTAGTGATTTTACCTTGTGAAATCAATCATTCAGTTGAAAGTACTTAGCCTATTACTTTAATATTGCATTAACTAGGTCTTGCTCTGTATTGTGTCAGACTAATAAAACTCTCAAGATAAGCATCAGAGTGTACATTTGTCTGCAAGCCTGATTCCTCCTGTCTACTCCCCTTCTCTCCCTTTTCTGCATGGGATACATTTGTTGCCATAAAATAACAAACATTTATGTCATCCAATTTATGGTATATTAATAGACTGAGCTAAATGGATATAGTTTCTAAAAATAATGTGGAACATAATACCAGAAAATAACCCATTACATTTATCATGAATCATTATGATCATCAATTAAAGGTCTGTGAAGTACAGTATTATTATTATATTACTATCTAAAATATAATTATGCATTATTTTAAAATAGCATATTAAATCATAATTATTAATAAGATACATTTGCATACAATTTTATTATTTGCAAAGTGCCCTACATATGTAATCTCATCTAATCCTCACAAGAATCCTGTGAGGAAGGTGCTAATATTGTCTTCAATTTACAGATAAGGAAATTGAGATAGATAGAAATTGTGACTGATCCATGATTATAGTTAGTAATTGATGTCAGATTTGAATTCAAATCCTCCTAATTTCAAATCCAGAGCCATAACTACTGTCTGCTCTCTTTAGTTACCTCTTTTGCATATTGGGATTGGTATACTTCCCAAAACAACTGAAGATTTATTCAAAAAACTTTCATAGGTTAGACAAAAGATATGTACATAGGTGGTAAGACACTGTTCTTTTGAGACAACTAAGTGGCACAGCAGTTAAAGTACTGCTCCTGCAGTCAGGAAGACATGAGTTTAAATCCTTCCTTGGACACTTAACAGTTGGATGACCCTAAACAAATCAGATAACCTCTATATGTCTCATTTTTTCCACTATGAGATGGAAATAATAATAGCATCTACCTCACTGGGTTGTGGTGAAATAATATTTATAAAGTGCATAGGATAGTACTTGATACGAAGCAGGCACTTATTTTTTTTTTAATTTTAAACCCTTAACTTCTGTGTATTGACTTATAGGTGGAAGAGTGGTAAGGGTAGGCAATGGGGGTCAAGTGACTTGCCCAGGGTCACACAGCTGGGAAGTGTCTGAGGCCAGAT
The DNA here is from genome assembly GCF_016433145.1 of Gracilinanus agilis. Lineage (NCBI taxonomy): Eukaryota > Metazoa > Chordata > Mammalia > Didelphimorphia > Didelphidae > Gracilinanus > Gracilinanus agilis. The sequence goes on along the minus strand of NC_058130.1, from coordinate 565,941,760 downwards.
TTGAACCTAGGACCTCCTGTCTCTAGGTTTGGCTCTCAATCCACTGAGCTACCCAGCTGCCCCTGAAGCAGGCACTTATTAAATATTAAGTTCCTTCATCCCTTTTGGAAAGTATTTCCCAGAATTCTGTATGAGAGTATAAGAATAGATCACATCACCTAGGAAGTGGGAAGGAAGGGTGTAGCAGAATGCCTGTTGGTTGAAGAATCAGTTTACAAAGATAAAGATAGAAAAAGCCATGGAAGGTAACTCCCTTAGTGACATTTGCCTTGGGTTTGAGACTTTCCCCAGGTCTTTCCTAGTTTTGTGGTCTCTCAACCTGTGTCCTCAGCTCTAAATTGGGGCTAATAATAGTGGCGTGTTTGATGGTGTACGAGACTGTGGTTGCTGGCGCTTTCTACAACTTCGACTTAGAGGCATAGGGTGAGAGCTGAGATGTATCATTTATTCAGTGAAGAGTGAGTTATCTTTGTTGCGAGGGCTTGCCAAACTCTTTTCAGGATGGCTTCTCTCTCTCTCTCTCTCTCTCTCTTTCTCTCTCTCTCTCTCTCTCTCTCTCTTCTCTCTCTCTCTGTCTCTCCCCTCTCTCTCTCTCTGTCTCTCCCCTCTCTCTCTCTCTGTCTGTCTCTGTCTCTCTCTCTGTCTCTCTGTCTCTCTGTCTCTCTGTCTCTCT